>NW_028317816.1:352500-665000 GCF_062004578.1 Staurois parvus | reverse complement strand
TGATCGCTCTGAAAGTGGTATTTTTTGTCCGATTTTCTCATCATGTGTACTAGGCTTAAGACTGCAAAAACTTTTTAGTTGCAGCTTCTGTTCCAGCTCTTTCTCTATAGAAATTAGGAACACCCTGGCAGGCTTGTTTGCTTCCCCCAAATGTATGTTAGCCTTGTATCCATTTGGAGAGGATTGTGTACAAAAAGTGGTATTGTGGCTTGCCAGTGGCCCATCTTAGCAAATCAACCACTATTCTGTTAGAGGATACACCTGTCTTTAAGAACCCAACCGATAAGCGTTTGGAAGCCATTTCTAGAATGCTGTTCTCACTAGCAGATCTGGATCCTCACCCATTCATTCCTGGGACTTAACCTTGCCAGACCATGGCACCACTGTGCTGCAACCACATGCAGTGCATCCAGTTGCAGCAAAGTCCCAGTCCCGATGTGCCACGGCCACAGCAGGAACAGTACAACCCTGGCTGCTGCCTCTATAGTTAAACGGGGAGCAGTTGGGGGTGGTAAAAATGCCCACACACACACGTAATGGTACCTCCACGCATTCGAAAATGCACTGCATTTTTGATGCAGTGTCATTTTAAAAAAGGGTCACGGACTTCTTTCCCTGTGCTTCCATGAGTAGGGCAGCCCTTTGAAAGGGGCTGCCCTACCCACAGGAATGCAGGGAAAGACAATGCACAGCAATTGTCAGTATGGTGGGGGGGGCTACCATTAAGAATTAATGGTACCCCTGCAAATCTGCTAAAGAGCAGCTCATTTGTCTGCGTGCTGGGAATCTCATCTCCCAATCAGCATTCTGGAGCTTTGAATGATTTGGCTGTCTCTGCAGCATTGAACTGTCCTGCTGGAGGATCCAGATTTTGTCAGACAATGCCACTTCAAAATCTGGCCACAGTAGTGACAAACATCAGCCATCAGGGAGAAACCAGAACTCTTGCTGCAGCAATAGAGGTAGATCACATAGTGTACTGGGCAGAACTTCGCATTCCAGCCTTGTCTGCAATGCACAGACCAGGCATGGACATTTGTCAGGCTGACTTCCTCAACTGGCAAAGACTTGACTTGGGGGAAGGGTGGGGTAGTGGTCCCTACACCAAGAGGTGTTCCAGGACCTGTCTCGCAGTTGGGGGATGCCAGATGCAGATCTGCAAGTTTATCAATAAACTAGACTGGTTTGTATCCAGGAATATGGATCAATTTGCTTCTCAAGATCAAGCTAGAGGGCATTCCTTGTGATCCTCATTTCTCCAGACTATCCAGAGAGATGTGACACTCTGACTTGTAGACCCTGGAGGGTGCTCCATGGGCTGTTCTAGATTGTCCACATCTTCTGTTTTGTAGACCGAATTTGCCACCTTTCTTCGCAGTTGCTGGCTTTCTCGACATAACTCTCTCTTTTTTTTTTTAATTTAAATATTTATTAGTTTTTCATATTATTACAAAAATTCCATAAGCAGAGACACAGTACATATAAATAATCAATACATTTCTACTCTGCCCCTTCTAATTTCCTCTTATTCTTTCCCTCCCCTCCCAACCCACTTCTACCCCCCTTCCCCCCTCCCTCCCCTCTGCAAGATCTCCAATCTCTCAAGGCCCAATAACTTTAAATAACTTCCTAGTTTAAAATTTTCTATATTTCTCTTTCAATCCTGATTTTTCCCATTTTTCCCATCGCGAATAGTATATTCCCAACCTGTCTTCCTGCATATAGTAAGATTTTTCCATTCTACTAATCTGGTTTACCCTATTGATCCAATCCTCCATCGGCACCTCTGTCCTCTGCCAAAACTTGGGTATCAACCCTTTTGCAGCACTTAAGTAGTACCATACGCCTGATTCTTTATATTTATTTACTGTTGTCACAACATTGTGTAGGAGACACATGGTTGGGTCTAACCCTATGTCAATTCCAGTTATTATTTCTATTAATTTGACTATTGTCTTCCAGAAAACCTGAATTTTTGGACATTTCCACCATATGTGAAACACCGTGCCCTCCTCCCCACATCCTCTCCAACACATTTTTGAATTCTCCCCACTCATCTTGTGCTCGGTGTAATATGCCATCGTGTCAGACATTTATAGTTAATCTCAACGTCTCTCATACTAACACTCTCGTGTACCAGTCTAAATATCTTATTCTGTTGATCCTCATCTATCACCACCTCCATATCTCTTTCCCAATTTGTTATAAAAATTAACTTTGTGTCTGTGTCTAATTCTGTGAGTATTCTATAAATTTTTGTAACACCGTGTTTCCCATCTCTACGTGTTTCTAATAGCCTTTCAAACATATTCCACTCCTTTTTTAATCTCAAGGGTTTTGGGAGATTTCCAATGAAACATTTTAATTGATGATATTTCCACTCATCTATTCTAGTAAACATATCTCCCCCCCTCTCTTTTAATTCTTTAAATGTTCTCAATTCCCCCTCTACCAATACGTCTCTCAATTGGATATCTTCCTTTTTAAACCATCTCCCTGATATCTCATCCTTTCCTGGAGGGAAAAACTCCGTGTTTGCAAGAGGCATTAATATAGAGTTGAATTCCCATTTCATGTGTTTATGTAAATTATCCCATGTCCTTAAAACATTTAAAGTGAAAGTGCTTGTGTTTTCTTTAATTCTTCTATAATGTGCTGGAACCCATATCATCTTACTCAAACTAATTCCACTCAGTTCGTTTTCTATTTTTACCCAACTTTTTCCCTTATGGTTAAATGTCCAATCATAAATTCTTGCTAAAATTACTGCTTTATAATATCTCTTGACATCAGGTAGTCCCATTCCCCCTTTCTCTTTAGTCCTACTTAGTGTTTCGTATGATATTCTTGGTTTTTTATTCCTCCATATATATCTTGTTAACATTCTTCTCATTATCTTAAAAAACGTCTCTGGGAGTTTAATTGGGACCATTTGAAATCTATAAAGTATTTTAGGTATAATTACCATTTTAACTAAGTTTATACGTCCTAACCATGATGGATTTCCTCCTTCTAATCTTTTTAATTCATCTTTAGTCTCATTTATCAGAGAAATATACTTTAATCTATACAATTGTTTATATGCGGTAGCAAGTTTTATTCCTAGGTATTTTATATCTTTTTCTCTCCATATAAAGGGGAATTCTTTTTGTAGCTTTTCTGTTTCACTCTTTGGTATATTGATGTTCAGAATCTCTGTTTTTGTTGGGTTAATTTTTAGATTTGATAGTTCACCATATTCCTTCAAGGTCTTCATTATACTTGGTAGTGTTATTCGGGGGTTACCCACATAAAACAATAGGTCGTCCGCAAAGGCCGCTACTTTATGTTCTATATTTTCTATCTGGGTTCCCTTTACCGCTCCACTATTCCTTATTATTAACAACAGGGGTTCCAATGTCAAAACGTACAACAAGGGGGACAATGGGCAGCCTTGTCTTGTTCCATTGGACATCCCAATGGATTCCAACCTCTCCCCATTTACCGTGATGATTGCGGTGGGCTCCCTATATAATTTACCTATCCACTCACGCATTCTCTCTCCAATCCCCAACACTTCCAAGTTGTCCATCATAAAGCCCCAGTCCACTTTATCAAACACCTTTTCGGCATCAATTGACAAGAGCACCACCGGGGCTTTCCCTTTTCTACTTTTCTGAATAAGCATTAAAGTTCTCAACCCGTTATCTCTACCCTCTCTCCCTGGGACAAAGCCCACCTGATCTCCATGGATCCATTCAGGCATTAGATCTTTCAGCCTGTTTGCTAGAACCTTTGCGTACAACTTGGTATCAGTGTTCAATAATGAAATTGGTCTGTAGCTAGAGCACTGAGAAGGATCTTTTCCCTCCTTATGAATGAGAACGACATGGGCCTGAAGGGATTCCCTCCTCCCCTCCATCCCACCTCCCAAGTCATTCATATACTTCTTCAACTTCGGTAACAGTAATTCACTAAATTTTTTATAGTACTTAACTGTATAACCTTCCGGGCCTGGGCTTTTCCCACCCCCTGTACTACTTAATGCTGCTTCTATTTCTTCCTGGGAAATTTCCGCATTCAAGGAGATCAATTGTGTTTCACTGAGCTTTGGTAATCCCGCATTTTTTAAATATATCATCCTTTTTTCGTTAATACCTTCTCTAATTTCTTTTGGTGAACCTTGGTGCCTAATATTATACAACTTTCTATAATACTCCGTGAATACTTTAATAATTTCTTTAGTTGAGTGGACCAACTCCCCCTTAGGACTTTTTATCTTTTCTATATAATTCCTGTTTTTCTTTTTATTCAGGGCTCTCATTAAATATTTTCCTGGTCTATCTCCCCATCTATATCTTTCACTTAATACTTTGTTATATACTCTTCTCCTCTCCTCTTCCATCAATCTCTCTAACTCGTCTTTTTTATCCATTAACTTCTGTCTTGTTTCTATTGTTATTTTCTTCTTATGTATCTGCTCCAAATCCAGGATTTCCTTTAGGAGTCCACTAACCCTCTCTCTTCTTTCTTTCTCGACATAACTCTTGAACTCAGCATTAGAGAAACAAGAGCAACTATGAAACGTTAAGATGTAGACTTCCTTCAAGGTCTATCGTCAAACACCGAACTTGTCCTTCCTACAGCTGGGACTGGACCAATGTTTGGCCTCGGCGCTGATTAAGGTCATGTTTCTGTCTTGTTTTAGAGATCATTGGCCACTCATTCCTTGGTTAAAGTGGTTGTAAAGGCTCAAGGCTTTTTTTAAGTTCTTGCATTCTATGCATGAAGGTAAAAAACCTGTGTGCAGCAGCCCCCCCTCCCAATACTCACCTGAGCTCCATCGCAATTCAGCTCGGCCCCCCTCATTGGCTGGGACAGCAGCGAGGACAATGGCTCCTGCAGCTGTCATTCACAGTCAGTGAGCCAATAAGTAGAGAAAGGGGGCAGGTCTAAACCACAGCTGTGTGTGTGAATGGACACGCAGATCAGTGGCTTGGGAGCGAACCTGCTTCGGTGCCCCCATAGTAGTAAGCTGCTTGCTCTGGGGGTACTCGGCAGGAGGGAGAGGCTAGGAGCACCAGCAGAGGACACGAGAAGAGGAGGATTGGGTCTGCTTTGTGCAAAACCCACTACGCAGAGCAGGTAAGTATGATGTGTTTATTTTAAAAAAAATAATTTTGCCTTTAATATCACTTTAGGACCTTTTTACAGGGTGTTCTTCATGTTGCTTGTCCAGGTTTTTCCCCTGTGACTCTGTGGGATTTGAATCTAGTTCTCTCTGTAGTTCAGAAGCCTCTGTTTTGAGCCTATTAGAGACATACCCCTCTACTTTCACTCAAAAGGTGGTCTGCATTGTAGTCATTACCTCTACCAGGCACATGTGTAAACTGGAGATCATATCCTGCAAGGAACCTTTTCAGGTTTTGCATATGGATATAGTCTTGAGGCCCAGGACCCAGTACAGTGGTTTCTGCCTTTCACCTCAACATGGACAGCCTTCTTCCATTGCACTTTCCGGCTCCAGTTCATAAAAAATGAAATTACCGTTCATTTTCTAGATGTGGTCTGGGCTGTGGGGTCTGTCTCTCAGCCACTGCTTCTTTCAGAAGGACTGATCCCTTATTTGTCATACTGGGATGTTCTCTGTGAAGGTGTACCAGTTTCTGGTTACATAATTTCTAGGTAGCTCAAGACAGGCAATCATCGAAGTTTATAGCCCACAGATGGATTTCCACCATTTCCTGTCAAGGTACACTTCTAGATCTCTGAGTGTTTCTTTGGCTTTGTGGTATCAAGCAACGTTTTCTCTGATTTTGCAAGACTATCTGGTCTTCTGTTCACACGTTCTCTGAATTCTTCCTGGTGGATGTTGTGGCCTCTTTTGATGCCATCTTGGAGCACAAGGTCCTTCAGGCAGCTCTGAGCTGTGGACAGTTCCCTGTTTTTGGGGGCCTGTTAGTGTTTGCTGTGTTGTCCACCCCTCAGATTAACTGCTTTTGGATGTCCCAAAGGTGAAAGACTCCTTGGGGTTTATTTACTAAAGCTGGAGAGTGCAAAAATCAGACTCACTTCTGCATAGAAACCAATCAGCTTCCAGGTTTCATTGCCATAGCTTCATTGAACAAGCTGAGGTTAGAAGCTGATTGGTTTCTATGCAGAAGGGAGTCTGATTTTGGACTCTCCAGCTTTAGTAAATAAACCCCCTTGTGTCCCTCAAAAGACCAGAAAGAAAAAAAGATTTATTGTACTCGCCAAAGATTATCTTTTTATTGAAGTCCATTGAGGGACACAGGTCTCACCTCTCCATGTTTATGGTCATCTTCTTGATACTGCTTTACTTCAAAACTGAGGTATACAAGTAGTAGAAGGGGTTAACCTGGGCTGGCCTACAGTCTTTTTGTTTGTCAGCATCCAATCCTGTAGCCATCAGGATAATCTGAAGATGAAAGACTTCCTGTGTTCCACAATAGACTTCAAGAGAAGGATTTTACATTAAGTACAAAAACCCTATTGTATTGCAGATTAATAGTCCTTAGATGTAGTGGCTGCGTTCAGTGTTTTCTTTTTTTTTCAGGCTTTTGCTTCCCCTTTTATTTTTCACCTGGTGATCCTGACAGTAACACACTTCCTGTACTAGGGTAACAAGGTTCCCTCAATCTACTCTGAGGTGGAACAGTGTTACCCTAGGATAGGCAGTGTGCTAGGATTACACAACACATACCCTTCTTATCTCCATAATATAGGGAAGGTGTTTCATTTTTAGTTCACAGAGGAGAACTGAGCAGGGCTGTTAACAGTGTTTGAGGTTTTAGTTTAGTACATGCTGCATAAACATAGTGACTCCATTTCTGGCACAATCAATAGGTTTTTTGGACTTCTTGAACAGCTATAACAAAATGTTTTTGAGCAGACAAAAATGGACAAATTAGGGAAGTTCATTGTTATTATACCTTTTTAAAGTCAAGTTTAATTGGTTCTTTTTTAATGTGAAAATCCTTATAATGGTTGACACTTCTATTTGAAATATACTGTAGATTGCAGTAATATAACATGCATGCAGTAAATTTATAAAATCTGTGCAATCTAACTTTTAGTGAAAGAAAATCCGTTTTTTTTAATCAGCAAGTAATGCATAGTAATAAAAAATTCCATATGCGTTATGCTAAACATAAATGCTGTTTTCTGATGTTCCTCTTTAAAAAAAAACAAAAAAAACAACTTTATTTTAAGACCATACATAGGCTATCATTCCTGAACTCAGCTGAAATTGTAAGTCTTCTTACCATTATATTCATCCAAAGATATTAGCAGCTTTTGACCCTGAAAACAAGTGTTCAGGTGGGATTAGACCTTCCTCTAGCTACACTTGGTACATGCTTTCTGTGGATTTACTTTTGAGGCTGCAAACCACTAGGGATCTAGCTGTTCTAGACGAAGGTCAGCAATGGCAGCTACCATATTTCTCTCAATAGAAGGTTCCCTTCACATAACCACACTTTTTTGTTTACGTCATTGCGTATCTTTTTTATTATTTAGTAAGACTTACATTTTTTATAATTGCACATGCAAGCAATCTTTTTTGTTTTTGTTGTTTCAGTAAAGGACACTAGCCAGCCAACCCCTTTAACCAACAGCAATGGAAACAAATTCCAGTTTGGCCTTGTACCTGAAGCAAACTTTGCTTTTGGGCCCCCTAAGCCAGGCACTGGTAACACCACTGCTAGCACCTCGGATTCTACAAGTGCTAGACCAACCTCTGTCCAGGCACCTCCACCTACTACATCACTATCTACTGCTGCAGGCACTGCAGCAGCTGCACAGACCTTCACTGGTGGAGAGACTCTGGGAAGTTTTTCAGGACTGAGAGTTGGTCAGGTTGAAGAAGTACCTAAAACAGAGCCTACTAAAGTCACTCCGCCAATACAGCCAGTAAAAATTTCTGGTGCTGCTTCTTCGACAGCCATTGGAGGTTTTCAGCCTTCAAAACCTGTAGAACCAGCTTCAACGACAAGCAGCTCTTCAGCCATATTTGGTAATATGAAATTTGCAAACACGGGGATACCTGGCATGTTTAATTCTAGTGGCATTAAGCAGAACTTCTCATTTGCAACACCAGCCACCGCAACATCTGTAACTGAAGTTTCGTCCACAGTGCAAGTTACATCATCTCTGCCTTTTGGTGGTTTCATAGCGCCTTCAACATCACTTCAGACTCCTACAACAACAGTTTCTGCTGCACTGCTTACACCTGTACCTAGCTCCACATCTGTGGAGGCCAAGCAACCAGCACTTGAAAAACCATTGAATGAGCCTGTGGTGCTCCCTCCTCAGCTGCAAGCATTGCTTGCTGCCACAACAGACAGTAGTAAGGAGCCTGTTTCTGCAGCGGCTGGAAGAACAATGACCACTGTTCCTGCTGTCATACCTACAGTTACTAAAACACAACCTGCTACAGAAGCTAAGACAACTACACCTGTTTCCGTTTTTTCAACCACAGAAAGTTCCAATTTAAATGTCCCCATCACATCCACACCTACATCAATCAGTCATCTGGCTCTTCCTGCAGCTACTACCTCTGAGGGACCCTCTTCTCAGACTCCAGTGTTGGTTACATCCACTCCTACATTAGGCCCAACCAGCACACAGGTCACATCTGCACCTACAGGGTCTACTGCAACAGGATCTTCTTTTGGCCAGCCTCTAGTAATAGCTGCACCTACTCCAACCACAACAGCTGGTTCTCTCTTTGGCCCAGCCCCAGCACCTAGTACAGGTACTCCTCTGTTTGGTCATCCAAGCAGTACATCAACCACCACATCTGGAATTACTACTTCTGGCTTTGGCACACCAAGTTTTGGATCAGTAGATGGTGGTGGAGGCTTTGGACAGCCTGCGTTTGGTCAAACAGCATCACTTTGGAAAGCACCAGCTAGCTCTGCCAGCAGCTTCTCCTTTGCACCATCAGCCTATGGATCACAACCAGCCTTTGGGCAGACTCCTGCTTCAACTGCTGCAACCAGTAGTAGTGGCAGTCTGTTTAGATGGCCTGCAAACACAGGCGGGTCAAGTACACTCTCATTTGGGCAACTGCCAAGCAGCAACAGTGCATCCACTGCTGGAGGAGGCCTATTTGGACAGAGCAGCACCGCAGTTTTTGGCCAGAACTCCACATTTGGGCAGAGTGCTCCTATTTTCGGCAGTGCAAGCTCATCTACAACAACAACGTCATCTTCTGCGTTCAGCTTTGGGCAACCATCAGGTGCGTATTGCTTACATTAATGATTTTGTCCTTTTAAACCTGAAAGTGATGTTTGTGACATTGACCCTCTTCAAGAATTTAATGGAAGTGAAATTGAAAAGTATCATTGAATGCATTATTATTTTTTCTTTTTGCTTTTTACTTTCTAGCATTTGGCTCCAATTCCACTGGACCAGTATTTGGCCAATCACAAAGTGGCGATGCAAACGTCTTTGGACAGGTATACATTTTTTTTATTCTTTGTGTACGGATGTGACTTTATAGGGTCAAGGTTCAAATGGGTTGCTCTTTTTGATTCAAGTTTTTTTTGATGGTGTAAATCAAGGTTCCTTCTCTCCTGAACTCTTTACTGGATTTGGAAACTCTAGTGGGAATATCTCATCCTATTATACAACCAATTTGTTTTGCCAAGATACTGTGGTCAGCAGGCTGTAAGTTGTTAGTATGGAAAATCAGCTAGAGCAGGTGTTAAGTTACAAGGTTTAGGGGACCTCAGTCATGACCCCTGATGTTTACAAAGGGCCGCACGTAATATTCAGTATATGTAATACTGCAGAAGAATTTCAGAGACTGCAGGATTAATAGAGGGAACTGTCAAAAATTATGGACATTTTACAGGTGTAGTAGAGACATGCTGAAGAACCGCGTTTTCTTTCAAAAAGCTTCTATGCCCTAACAATAATAATAAAAAAAAGAGCATAGGCTTTTTATCATTTTGATATGTTTATGTTGATAGGATTATGTGAAGTATCCAGTACAGCAGTCAGGACTATGCAGTATACAACATACATATGGTGCAGGGGCGGACTGACCATTCTGACATTGCCCAAGGGCCCAGGGTCAGTAGGGGCCCGGCGACTGGCTCACTGGACACAATTCACTAAGCGGTATCTTACTGCATCCGAGTATGCGGTAGGATACTGCATAGCATTTTTTTAAAAAAAATAGAAATTTGAATTCACCAAAAAAAGCTACTAACATACTGCATGAGTTATTTTATCAAGTCATGCGGTATTTTAGTAGTAAAAACCATGCGTTAATGTTCCAGCTGTCAGCGGGGTTCCCCACTGACAGCTAAAAGTAAAAGAATTGTCGGCAAATAAAAAAAAATTATTCAAAAAACGGCACGGGTTCCCCCCTCCATCCATACCAAGCCCTCCAGGTCTTGTATGGATTTTGAGAGGAACCCCCACGCCAAAATTAAAAAAAAAAATCCATACCAGACCCATATCCGAGCATGCAGCCCGGCAGGTCAGGAAGGAGGGGGGACAAGCGAGCGCCATACCAGGCCATGTGCCCTTAACATGGGGGGGGGCTTGGACCTTGTCCCCATGCACCTTGTCCCCATGTTGATGGGGACAAGGGCCTCTTCACCACATCCCTAGCTGGTGGTTGTGGGAGTCTGCGGGTGGTGGGCTTATCAGAATCTGGAAGCCCCATTTAGCAAGGGGGCCCCCAGATCCCCCCCCCCTCCTCCTCCTCCATGTGAATGAGTATGTGGTACAGGGTACCGCTACCCATTCACAAAAAAAAAAGTGTAGTGTGAAAAAAAGACAGGAGACAGTCTTTGACATGTCCTTTATTGAATGAAGGAAAATAAAAGAATGTCCCCCGGAGTAGATCCAACATCAATCACGATGCCCTCCGCCTACATTTTTGGAAAATTACAAAAATAGTTTTCTTTTTTTTCTTTTTACAGTTTTACAGTTTAGTGGTATATTATATATTTATTTATTTATCGAGTTTATATAGCGCCAAAGGGTTTGCTTAGCGCTGTACAATAGAGGGGGGGACAATACATGAAACAGAACAGTAATATCAAACAGTACACAAGGGGTAAGAGGGCCCTACTCTTTCGAGCTTACAATCTAGGAGGGAGGGGGTAGAGGCACAGGAGGAAACGGCTGTGCGGGATGGAGTGGTAGGAGGAGGGAAGGGCAGTGGCTGTTAGGTGAGGGTGGGGTAGGCTTCCCTGAAGAGGTGGGTTTTCAGGGAGCGCCTGAAGGTGAGGAGGGAAGGTGACAGTCTGATGGATTGGGGTAGTGAGTTCCAGAGGATGGGGGAGGACCTGGAGAAGTCTTGCAGTCGTGCGTGGGAGGAGGAGACCAGGGAGCAAGATAGAAGGAGGTCCTGTGAAGAGCGAAGGGTACGGGTAGGGTGGTACCTGGGAATCAGGTCGGTGAGGTAGTTAGGGGCAGTATTGTGAATGGCCTTATAGGTCAGGGTGAGCAATTTGAATTTAATGCGTTGGGCAATGGGGAGCCAGTGGAGGGAGAGGCAGAGGGGGGTGGCAGAGGTGGAGCGGCTGGTGAGGTGGATGAGTCTAGCCGCTGAGTTCAGGATGGTCTGAAGCGGGGAGAGCCTGCACTGGGGTAGGCCGGTGAGGAAGGAGTTGCAGTAGTCAAGGCGTGAGATAATCAGGGAGTGTACGAGTAGTTTGGTGGTGTCTGGGGTAAGGAAGGAGCGTATCTTGGCGATGTTTCGGAGGTGGAGCCTGCATGTGTTTGTGAGTGATTTGATATGAGGTTGAAAGGAAAGGTTTGAGTCCAGAATGACGCCAAGGACCTTGGCTTGCTGGGCGGGATTGATGGTGGTGGTGTTGGTAGTGATGGAAAGGATGGGGGGGGGGCGCAGGCTGGGGGGAAGACGAGAAGCTCGGTTTTGGAGAGGTTGAGCTTGAGGAAATGGAGCGACATCCAGTCAGAGATGTCGTTTAGGAGGTGAGTGATGCGGGCGGAGAATGTGGGGGTGAGGTGAGGGGTGGATAGGTAGATTTGAGTGTCATCAGCGTAGAGGTGGTAATTGAAGCCGTGGGAGTGTATGAGTTTGCCAAGGGAGGAGGTGTAGATGGAGAAGAGAAGGGGTCCAAGGACAGAGCCCTGGGGGACCCCAACAGAGAGGGGGAGGGAAGAGGAGGTGGTATCATTGTAGGAAACGCTGAAGGAGCGTTGGGATAGATAGGACGAGAACCAAGAGAGAGCGGTGTCTCTGATGCCAAGGGAGAGTAGTTTATTAAGGAGGAGGGGATGGTCAACTGTGTCAAAGGCCGCGGAGAGGTCTAGGAGGAGGAGGACAGAGTAGTCGCCTTTGGCTTTGGCGGTTAGTAGATCGTTGGTGATTTTGAGGAGGGCAGTTTCGGTGGAGTGTAGGGGACGGAAGCCGGACTGTAGTGGGTCAAGGAGGTTGCTGTCAGTTAGGTGGGCGCTTAGGCGATCGAAGACCAAGCGCTCAAGGAGCTTGGAAGTGAGTGGCAGCAGGGAAATTGGTCTGAGGTTGTTGAGGTCAGTGGGGTCCAGGGAGGGCTTTTTGAGTATGGGGGTGATGTGTGCATGTTTTAGGGGGGAGGGGAAGACGCCAGTAGAGAGGGAGAGATTAAAGATGTGGGTAAGGGAGCGGATGAGGGAAGAGGGGGGTGACCGGAGGAGTTGAGAGGGGATAGGGTCCAGGGGGCAGGTAGTGAGGCGGGCTTCTGAGAAGACTCTGCTGACTTCCTCAGTGGTAGTAGGGCTGAAGGAGTGCAGTGATGGGGGGGTTACGGTAGGCAGGGCCTTGGGTGTGGTGGGGGGCAGTGCCGTTGCGGGGTCAGAGGAGGGGAGAGATGAGGGGGTGATGGAAGGGGGGAGGCTAGATGGGGAGGTAGATTGCATGTTGACTATGTCCTTGCGGATTGCGTCAATCTTGTTGTGGAGATGAGTGGCAATCTCGTGGGCGGTAAGTGAGGTACTGAGTGGAGGAGGGGGGGGAGAGAGCAGGGAGTTGAAGGTGGAGAAGAGTCGGCGAGGGCAGGTGGAGAGGGTGTTAATCAGGTTAACGAAGTAGGCCTGCTTGGCGGCGTGGAGGGAGGAGGTGTAGGTGAGGAAGGCAGATTTGTAGAGGGAGAATGCATGAGGGGACCTGGTTTTGCGCCACAGTCTCTCCAGCGCACGACTGCGACGTTTGAGGCATTTAGTATGGTCGTTGTGCCAGGGTTGGAGCGGTCTGGGTTTGATGTTGCGTGTGGTAAGGGGTGCCAGAGAGTCTAGGGTAGCTGATAGTGAGTCGTTGTACGCGGTGGTGGCTAGGTCAGGACATGACAGTGGAAGGATGCTGTCGTGTAAGCGGTTGGCAGCCGAGTGGAGGGGGGCCGGGTGCAGGTTGCGGAGGTTGCGGCTGGTGATGGTTTGGCGCACTGGGGGGGGGGGGAGTTAGGGGAAGGGGAGATGGAGAACATGAGGAGGTGGTGGTCGGAGAGAGGGAAGGGGGTGTTAGTGAAGTATACCCATGTGTGAGTATGCTCACACATGGGTATATTTGGAATTACACCCCAAAATATTATCTTCTACTTCTGAGTATGGGTATACCACATGCGTGAGACTTTTTGGGAGCCTAGCCACATACAGTAGCCCGAAATCCCCTTTGAAAGCCTGATCGTACGTAATTTCCTCATTTCACTTCCTTATGTCCCGGCATTAGCTCCGCACATCTCCAGCGCCGATAGCAGTCCATATAAGGGCATAGTGCTACCTCGCTCCCGGGCCCCCCCCCCCCCCCCCAGTCCTGAACCAGACCTCGGGCACTCAAAATAATGCCCGGAAAAACGGCGGTGAAGAGCCGTGGAGGCTCCCAGATGCCGGGGACTGGAAGATCCAAGATGGCGGCCGGATCGGCGCCCGCGGCTCCTGGTGCCTCCTCTGCCTCTCTCACGGCAGCACCTCTCCCCCAGAGGGAGAAAATGAGCACCTCTTCCCACACTGGACCAAGGAGGATTGCAGCAGCATCACCAGCTGGGGTGAGTGCCTCCCTGCAGTCCCCCCAGTCACCTTCCAGCCCTGTACCACCAGAGTCCCAGGATTTGGCCTGTTCCTTGGGCTGTGACTCCCCTGCCTCCTCGCCATTGAGCAGTGAGATCGCTGCCATTTTCTCCAGCCAGCATAGCGGTCCAGAGCCTGCAGATGACAGCCCGGCTTCCTCACCAACAATTCCTCCTGACCCGCCTCTATATTCTGGTGACGCGACTTTGATAGCTCGGTTCACAAATTTGCTGCAACGCGAACTGGACAGAGCTACCTCAAAATTGGCAGCTGACCTTAAGCAGGATTTTCAGGTCTTGGGCTACCGTCTGGACAGTATTGAGGCTAAAGTTGATGTGACAGCCCATAGTGTCTCCCAAAATTCTAACATGATCACCGACTTGCAAGATCGCCTGGAGGAAGCATACTCTAAAATTGATGATTTGGAGAATCGGGCCAGGCGATACAATTTTCGCATTCGAGGACTCCCTGAGTCGGTTAAGGAGCTCACTAGCTGTGCACACACCCTCATGCAGTCTGCTTTGCCTGACATTGATGACCTTCATCTTGAGATAGATTGTATTTACAGGGCATTGATCCCCCCCCCCGGCAAGGGGGGCCTCCTAGGGATATCATCGTCAAGCCTCATCTTTTCCAGGTCAAGGAAGCGGTTATGCGGTATGGCAGGGAGAATCCGGACTTAGAGCTTACGGGGCACAAGATACAAATCTTTGCTGATGTCTCTCCGGCCACTATCCAGAAGCGGCGATCCCTTAAGCCAGTACTCTTTCACTTGGTTCAAAAGGGCATTAGATATCGTTGGGCCTACCCTTTTCATCTGCAGTTCACTCTTAATGGAAAGTCCTTTGGGTTTGCTACATTCCAGGATGGCGAGGAGTTGCTGCTTCAGCTGGGTATTATCTCTCGCAGTCCGGCATCTCATTCCCCTATGGGATCAGCTCCTCGACCTCCGCTGCTCCAGCCATTGTGGACTACACCATCATCTAAGAAGAGGGGGTCCCGGAACCCACCTGAGAAGATCTCTTGAACTTCCGTGTCCTTTTGGGGACTTTTTCACTGTGATGTGTTGATTGGTGGTGGCCTCTCTGTGGCTCCTAAGAGCATTGGCCGCTGCTGCTGTATTGGTGTGGGGGGATTGGCGGGAGAGCTGTGGGCAGGACTTGGGGTTTATATTGCATCTGTTTGCTGAATACCATTTCAAACGGTTTCATTGTTGTGTTCTTATATTTTTATGCACTATACTTTTGATTTATTGCTGATGGGTTACTGTTATTGTTGGTGCCGGAGAGTGTCTTTGTGCTCTCCTTGATTGGAAGACTCTTCCCTGAGATCGTCTCTCTGGGCAGATCCATTCCACCACAGGACTATTGCTCTGTTTTTCCTAGTACATTGTTTGATTCATTTATATGGTATTGTTTCGTGTACCGCGGTTACTTGATATTCAGACTTTTGTGTTCCAAATGTCTTTTCCTTTCTCTTCCCTTTTTCTCCGATTTTTCTCTTTGTCTTTCTTTGTTCTTCTCTGGGGTCAGCTGGCAACATTTAAGGACTCTTAAGGACCTTTTCACTTATCGGGAACGAGGGGTCTCTATCCTGATTAGCTCCGTAATTACTTATAATGTCTTCCCTACGGTCAACTAGAGGAGGTATTCGTCTAATTTCTCCCAATGTCCGAGGGCTTAATTCCCCATCCAAACGCATACAGGCCTTTAGCTCATACCACTCCCTTGGGGCAGATATAGTTGCCTTACAGGAGACACATTTTCCCCCCTCCTTCTCTCCACGCTATATCCATAAAAATTACCCTCTCTGCTTTTTTGCTAATGCTACAGAGAAAAAACGGCGATGGCGCTTTGCTTTTCTCGCCAAATGGCCTTTACCGAATCTAAAATTATCCGGGACAAGGAGGGGCGATATCTTCTGGTGAAAGGCCACTTGGGAGGAAACCTTTTCACTTTTCTAATTTATTACACCCCAAATACCAATCAGGTGGCATTTTTCAATATATAAATCAGTCCCTTTTTTGATAGAACGAGGGACTAGACAGGGATGTCCTCTTTCTCCATTGCTCTTTGCGTTGGCAATGGAACCACTTGCGATTGTTATTCGCGCTGATCCCACTATCGGGCATTTACTGTGGTCAGCGGGTTCATAAATGCGCCCTATTTGCTGATGATGTTCTCATGTACATATCTAATCCTCAAACATTTCTTCCTGGTTTCTTCCATTTGTTTCATCGGTTTTCTGAGGCCTCCATCCGGTCTTACGCTCAACTCATCTAAAACGGTTGCTTTAAATATCTCGTTACCCAATTTGGAGGCTCATTACTTATGGGAAAATTTTGATTTTCAATGGGCCCCTATTTCTCTCCCCTATCTAGGGATTCACCTTACGAAATCTATATCGACGTCAAGGCCAACTATCTCCCGCTTTTCAAACGACTTAAAAATGACTTACTAGACTGGCAGGATCTCTCACTTTCCTGGTACGGTAGAATTCTATTAAAATTACCTTTCTACCAAGATTATTGTACTATTTTAGGACACTACCAATCATGATCCCCAAACGGGAACTGTTATTACTACAAGCAGCAGTCTCTAGATTTGTATGGGGGGGAAAACACCCTAGGCTTACCAATCTACCTTATTTTCTCTGAAGAGGCATGGCGGTTTGGGACTCCCTAATCTTTTAGCATACTTTCAGGCGGCCCAAATAGCACAGTTATCGTGTACTACGGCCAGGGGATATGTCCCCCAATGAGTGGGGATTGAGGCTCTTTGGTGCCATCCATATGCTATTGGTACTCTCATGTGGCTTCCCATTGTATTGCGTCCTCCTATTTTGTGTCCTACTCTATCCTATTCATTATCGGTGTGGGATAGATGGCGAGCTCGTAAACCTTTCTCCTCTCCGCATACGCCCTTGGCCCTGGTGTTTGGTAATCCTGAGTTTGCCCCGGGTCTATCTTCCTCGAGGTTCCAGTGGTGGATTAATAAGGGGTTGTTACGTATTGGAGACTATTTAGATGGGGTTCATCCTCGGCCTCCTTAATATTTTGTGACTAATTATAAGATGCCTCACGGAGAAATATTCCAATATCACCAACTTCGCTCTTTTATCAATAGCAAACTTAGATTACTCACAGAACCTTGTGCGCTTATTTCCCTCGAGGTCTCCTGTGGGGCAAGTGGGATGATGCGAGGTCGTTTATCCATTATTTATGCTTCGTTGGTTGATCCCCTCACTAAATTATCCTACATGACCCAATGGGAGAGGGATTTAAATAGTTCATTAGATTTAGATACATGGCGAATGCGGCTCATATTCTATCGAAGATCTTGATTAACACTGATCTTGTTGAATCCAACTATAAAACGTTACTTTGATGGTATTTGGTTTCTACTCGCCTAGCCATAATGTATCCCTCAGTGTCATCTAGCTGTTTCTGACGCTATGGTCAAGAGGGTACCATGTTCCACGTTTGGTGGAAATGTCCAGTTGTGAGTAAGTTCTGGATCCGCATATTCAATTTTATATACTCCGTAACAGGAGTTAGTATCCGTAGATCGCCGGAAGTGGCTTTGTTCAATTTACTACCCTCTGACATCCCCAAAAACTCGACTAAACCAATTTTATACCTATTACTGGCGGCTCGCATTACCATAGCTAGAAGTTGGAAACAATCTTTGATCCCGTTAGACAGGGTGAAACAAAAACTTAACTGGATAATGGTTAAACTGACAGGTATTGTCAATGACGATATGTCCAGATTTGAGAGGACTTGGGAGCCTTGGATTAATTACATTACTATATCATGAGAGTCCTACAGCTGACACCCCCCCCCCCCCCCGCCCTTCTTATTTTCTTCCTTTCCCTTAGGAGTAATTTCCTTCTTCTTTTCTCTCTTTTCTCTCTTTTTCTACTCTTTTCGCTGAATTATTTCTGTCACATTTGGTTCATTCCTTTGGTTCACTTTCTGTTTATTGATTTCTGAAACCTGTATGTCTTGATGGTTATGGCACTCTGTGTGTATTTGTAATGCCATTTTTCGATAATCTTTTTGCATGCCTATCAGTGTTATGATTCTGATTCTATATCTCGTTCCACCATGTAGGTGGACTTTTTTTTTGTTATCTCATTTTATGCTTTTATATGCTTGTTTCTCAATAAAAATATTGAAATATTAAAAAGAGGCATGGTGAGTATTTTGCAGATCTAATTTTTTTCTCACAGGGTTTTAAAATATAAAAAAAGTGTTTTTGTTTTCTTTCTTTATTTTCCAAAAACTTGTAGCAACAAACACAATCTGCAAGAATACTCAGCATGCTTCTTATTAAATTCCTTGGGGTGTCTACTTTCCAAAAAGGGGTCATTTGGGGGGTTTCATACTATTCTGGCATTTCAGAACCTCCGAAACTTGATATGAAGTGTAATGAGGAAACAAAGCCCTTTAAAAGCCTGAAGGTGCTTATTGGATTTTGGGGTCCTGTATGCAGCTAGACTGCCAAAAAGTGTCTTGTGGTATCCCCATACTTGGGAGAAGAAAGAATGTATTTTGGGGAGTAATTCCACATATACCCATGGCATGCGTGAGCAATATATAATTTAAGTAACAACTTAAAGTTTTTTTTTTGTCATTTTCCAAGAACTTGTGGTAAAAAAAAATGAATTCTTCTATTGACTCAACATGCCTCTCAGCAAATAGTTTGGGGTGTCCTATGCCCAGTATTAGAAGTTTATGCCGCACATCACTCACTCTTCTAACCACCTAAAGACCAATCCTTTCCTGACACTTTTTGTTTACGTGAAAAAATCTGTATTTTTTGCTAGGAAATTACTTTGAACCCCAAACATTATATATTTTTTAAAGCAGGCACCCTAGGGAATAAAATGGTGGGTGCTGCAATTTTTTAAGTCACATAGTACTCGCGTAGCGATTTTTCAAATGCTCAAAAATGTTTTTTTAAAAATACAATATATTGGCCAATTGTTTGGTAAAATATAAAAGATGATGGTATGTCGAGTAAATGGATACCAAACCTAACCTGCTATAAAACTGTGCACGCTCTGTTCAATGGCAACAAACTGCATACATTTTTAATATCCTTAGGCGACATTTTAAAATCCTTTACAGGCTACAATTTTAGATGTACATGGGAGGTCTAGTGCTAGAATTACTGCCCTTGATCTGACGTTCGTGGCAATATCTCACATGTATGGTGCAACTGCTGTTTACATACCGAGTCAACGCTTGCGCATGCAGTTTTTTTTGTTATCACTTTTCTTGTTCTCACGGAGAGTGTAAATATCCCCTGTGACTGCAATAGGCATTGACAAGTATTCTTTTCTGAGAAATCTGGGGTCTATTAGACTCTAGTTATGTCCTCTGCCTTACATCATCTGATCTCACCAAGATTGGTGTGATCCGACGCTTTCCCAATTTACAAATGGCGCTGTTTTATATCCTGCAAAACTGAAGTGATGAAATGTTCGTAGATTCCAATTTTTTTAGACTACAGAGATGATTGGCGCCATTCCGGTCTCCAATCAGCTCTATGGTCAGCTGGCAGAAACACCGGATGCATTCTCAGATTCCCCCGATGGCACGGGACTGCCCGAGAAAGCCATGGAAGGCAGCGGGGGCTTGGGCATCATGCTGGTATAACCACATAAAGTCCAGTGATGTACCAGTACATCGCTGGTCCTTGTTGGGTATATATGCTATGTTTTTTGTTTTTTTTTTATGCAGCCTGTGGGCTAAATGAAAAAAAAAAAGAAATCACTGCCAGAAAAAGTGTGTGGTATGCCCACAATTATATATATGAATTGGGCATAAAATGTGCTCTGAACGTCATCTAAGTCACAGCAATAGAAGAACACAGTCTGCTGAACATACTACTATACAAACATTAGATGTTGCCATGGTTTAATTGCACATAACATGTAAACATTCACAGTGCAGGGAGGAAAAAGTATGTGAGGCCCTAGCTTAATGACTTCTCCCAGAGCTAATTGGAGCCAGGAGTGAGCCAACCTTGACTCCAATCAGTGTGATGATATTGGATGTGTTGCTGACAGCTGTTCTGCCCTTAAAAAACACACACCTGTTTTGGGTTTACTGGTTTCAAGAAGCACTGTCTGATGTGAACCATGCCTCGCAAAAAAGAGCTCTCAGAAGACCTACGATCAAGAATTGTTGACTTCCATGAAGCTGGAAAGGGTTACAAAAGTATCTCCAAAAGCCTTGATGTTCATGTGTCCACGATAAGACAGACTGTCTACAAATGGAGACAGTTTAGCACTGTTGCTACTCTCCCTAGGCGTGCTCGTCCTGTAAAAATGACTGCAAGAGCACAGCGCAGAATGCTGCATGAGGTAAAGAAGAATCCCAGAGTGTCAGCTAAAGACCTACAGAAATCTCTGGCACATGCTAACATTTTTGTTGTCACATCTACAATAAGGAAAACATTAAACAAGAATGGAGTACATGGGAGGACACAACGGAGGAATCCATTGCTGTCCAAAAAGAATATTGCAGCACGTTTGAACTTTGCAAAAGAGCACCTGGATGTGCCACAGCACTACTGGCAAAATGTACTGTGGACAGATGAAACCAAGATTGAGTTGTTTGGGAAGAACACACAACACTATGTGTGGAGAAAAAAAGGCACAGCACACCAACATCAAAACCTCATCCCCACTGTAAAACATGGCGGAGGGAGCATCATGGTTTGGGGCTGCTTTGCTGCCTCAGGGCCTGGACGGATTGTTGTCATTGATGGGAAAATGAATTCCAGAGTTTATCAAGACATTTTGCAGGAAAACGTACGACCATCTGTCCGCCAACTGAAGCTCCGCAGAGGATGGGTGATGCAACAGGACAATGACCCAAAGCATACAAGTAATTCAACAAAACAATGGCTGCAACAGCACAGAATACGCCTTCTGGAGTGGTCCAGTCAGAGTCCTGACCTCAACCCGATTGAAATGCTGTGGCATGACCTTAAGAGAGCGATTCACACCAGACATCCCAAAAATATTGCTACACTGAAACAGATTGTGAAGAGGAGTGGTCCAAAATTACTCCAGATCGTTGTGCAGGTCTGATCTGCAACTACAGGAAACGTTTGGTTTAGGTTATTGCTGCCAAAGGATGGTCAACCAGTTAAGTCCAAAGGTTCACATACTTTCTCCTCCCTGCACTGTGAATGTTTACATGTTATGTGCAATTAAACCATGGCAACATCTTATGTTTGTGTAGTATTATGTTCAGCAGACTGTGCTCCTCTATTGTTGTGACTTAGATCAGTATTTTTCAACCTTTTTTGTGCAAAGGCACACTTTTTTCATGAAAAAAATCACGAGGCACACCACCATTAGAAAATGTTAAAAAAATTTATTGAAAAACTTTTTGACTTGAGGGCCGCAATGGGTTCATATATTGGACCCGGGGGCCGGACCAAGAGTAGATGAATGATGTGTATGTGTCATCCATAGTAAGTATAGTAATATTCCCCCATAGTAAGCATAGTAATTCATCCCCCATATAGTAATTCATCCCCCATAGTAATTCATCCCCCATATAGTAATTCATCCCCCATATAGTAATTCATCCCCCATAGTAATTCATCCCCCATAGTAATTCATCCCCCATAGTAATTAATCCCCCATATAGGAATTCATCCCCCATAGTAATTCATCCCCCATATAGGAATTCATCCCCCATAGTAATTCATCCCCCATAGTAATTCATCCCCCATAGTAATTCATCCCCCATATAGTAATTCATCCCCCATAGTAATTCATCCCCCATAGTAATTCATCCCCCATAGTAATTCATCCCCCATAGTAATTCATCCCCCATAGTAATTCATCCCCCATATAGTAATTCATCCCCCATATAGTAATTAATCCCCCATATAGTAATTAATCCCCCATATAGTAATTCATCCCCCGTATAGTAATTCATCCCCCGTATAGTAATTCATCCCCCGTATAGTAATTCATCCCCCGTATAGTAATTCATCCCCCGTATAGTAATTCATCCCCCGTATAGTAATTTATCCCCCATATTAATTCATCCCCCATATTAAGTCCCCAAGCCCCCCCTGTGTCAATTCACTTACCTTTGCTCCGCGCGTTCCTCTCGCCGTTCCGGTGTAGCATTAAAATCTGTCTCCTATGAGGATCTGTCCCCCTCGACGTATCTGCGCATGTGCCAGTTTCAGGCATTAGCAGCCGATCGGCGATCTCCGGCACATGCGCAGATACGTCGAGGGGGACAGATCATCCTGACTAGAGATGAGCGAATTATTCAAAAATTCGGTTCGGCTTATTCGCCGAATTCGCCGATTAAATTAGCTTCGTGCCGAATATATTCGCTGCGAATTTAACTTATAAAAAGGGTGTTTCTAGGCTTCAGAGAGCCTTTATATTAGTGCAGAACACTGTACCTTTAATTTAAATGCCCTTGGAGTCTGCTGGGGAAGAGAAATAATACTGTCAGTCAGTATGACATGCAGATGAGTGCCGTCGATCTTAGAATCACCGCACACTTCACTCATTTGGGCAGTCACAGGGCCAAAACCAGAGTGTGGAGCCACAGTGTGGCGGTGGAGGCAGCAGCAATGGGAGGCCATACAGCACCCTATGACAAAATGGAACCCACCAGCAGTGTGAGGAGACCTGAAAGTGGCACATGGCAGAGTGTGGCGATGGAGACAGCAGCAATGGGAGGCCGTACAGGGACCCATGACACACTGTGGAACTGGCAGCAGCATGAGGAGGCGGTACAGGGGCCCATGACAGATTACGGGCCTGGCAGCAGCATGAGGAGTCGGTACGGGGGCCCATGGCAGATTACGGGCCTGGCAGCAGCATGAGGAGGCGGTACAGGGGCCCATGGCAGAGTGGCGGAGCGTAAGCAGCTAAAATTGAAGGCCATACAGAGGCCTATGTTAAAAAGTCCCCCCAGCAGCAGCGTGGGGAGATGACTATCAAGAGTCCAATGGCAGAGTGGCGGAGCAGAAGCAGCTTCAATTGAAGGCCATACACAGGCCTAGGTTAAAAAGCGGAAGCCGTCAGCAGCGTGAGCAGACGACAGAGACACATGGCGCAGGGTGGCGGTGGATGCAGCAGTATTCGGAAGCCAAACACAGGCCTCGGTTAAAAAGCGGAAGCCGTCAGCAGCGTGAGCAGACGACAGAGGCACATGGCGCAGGGTGGCGGTGGAGGCAGCAGCAATGGAAGGCCATACAGCACCCTATCACAAAATGGAACCCACCAACAGTGTAAGGAGACCTGAAAGTGGCACATGGCGCAGGGTGGCGGTGGAGGCAGCAGTATTCGGAAGACATACACAGGACTAGGTTAAAAAGCGGAAGCCGTCAGCAGCGTGAGCAGACGACAGAGGCACATGGCGCAGGGTGGCGGTGGAGGCAGCAGTATTCGGAAGCCATACACAGGCCTAGGTTTAAAACTAGAACCCAGCAGCGTGAGCAGACGACAAAGACGCACATGGCAGAGGATGGATCTGGCAGCAGTATGAGAAGGCGGTACAGGGGCCCGTGGCACAGTGTGGTGATGGGGGCTACAGCAACTGGATGCCAGAAAGTGGCCGATAGGGCTGTATACTGCATGACTACATAGGTGGTTTTTATAGTACTTTATTTTGGCCTCCCTCTCAGCAGGTGTGAAAAAGGCCACCATTTTTGAACGGTAGCGAGGGTCCAACAAGGCGGACAGCCAAAAGTCATCCCTCTGTCTGATGGTTATTATTCGGCTGTCGCTACGCAAGCAACCGAGCATGCTATGGGCCGTTTGTGCCAAGGAATGCGAGGGACTCCCTGCCTCCATCTCCACAGTATACTGCCACGGTGCGTCTGGGTCCTCTGTCTCCTCCTCCTCCTCTACCAGATGCTCCTGCTCCTCCACTCCTGTCCGCTGAGTGGAAAAACCACCCATTTCACTCAATAATTCCTGAGCACCAATGTCCTCCTCTACCTCCTCCTCTTCTTCCTGTCCTGCCCCCACAGGGGTCATGTGGCGTTGAGATCTGTGCGCCACGTCTACCGCACCCTGACCAGCCATTGTTAACAGAATTTGTTCCAGGACGTGCAACAGAGGAATGACGTCGTTCATCCCATAGTCCTGCCGACTCACGAATAGCGTGGCCTCCTCAAAGGGCCTGAGCAAGCGGCAGGTGTCACGCATGAGCTGCCAATGGCTGACATCTAAGTTACACAGGGGAGTACCTTTATCCGCTTGTAACATCAGGAAATCGGTGATGGCCTTTCGCTGTTCGTAAAGGCGGTCTAACATATGTAGGGTTGAATTCCACCTTGTTGCAACGTCGCAGATCAGGCGATGCTGTGGAATTCCGTTCTGCCGCTGCAGCTCAAGGAGGGTGTGCTTTGCGGTGTAGGAATGGCTGAAATGCATGCAAAGTTTACGTGACATTTTAAGGATGTCTTGCAGTGGGATGGTGGATTTTAGGAACCGCTTGACAACCAGATTGAACACGTGAGCCATGCATGGCGCATGGCACAACCTTCCTTGACGCAGAGCAGACACCATGTTCTTTCCGTTGTCGGTCAACATGGTTCCGATTTTCAGTTTGTGCGGAGACAGCCATCTGTCGATTTCTCTGTTCATTACACTCAGAAGTTCCTCCCCTGTGTGACTACGTTCGCCAAGGCATACCAGGTGCAGCACAGCGTGACACCGTTGCGCCCTGCACATGTGATATGCCGGTCGGGTAATGGGACTTGGCACAGGGGTGGCGGCTGAGGACACGGCGGAAAAAGAGGTGGTAGAGGCGGACATCTTTGCTGGACCAAGGACGTGCAAACGTGGAGGCAAAAGCGGCGTGACCTGTCCAAGTTGCTGGTGCGGCTGTGCCGGCACCACGTTCACCCAGTGGGCCGTAAATGACATGTACTGTCCCTGACCGTAGTTACAGCTCCACACGTCGGCGCTGCCGTGCACTTTGGCAGAGACCGACATGCTCAAAGACTGGCCCACCATCTCTTCTACATGTGAATGCAGGGCTGGCACTGCCTTTTTGGCGAAGAAATGCCGGCTTGGCACTCTCCACCGCGGCTCGGCACAAGCCATCATTTCTCGGAAAGGTGCTGAGTCCACCACTTGGAAAGGGAGGGACTGCAGCACCAGCAACTTGGACAGGAGGACGTTCAGCTTCTGCACCGTCGGGTGCGTGCTCGCAAACTGTTGTCTCTTGGAAACGGATTCCAAGAAAGACTGCTGACGGAATCCGTGAAGAGGAGTAGCAGGAGAAGGAGCATCTGAACGAGCGGAAGATGCCAAAGAGCGACAACTCCCCTCAGCAGAGGTGTTGGAGCCTTGACTGGCTGATAGAGGGCGATTGACGTCGGGTGACGGAGCAAGTAACGGAGCGGGTGATGGAGCGGGGGCTGGGGCAGGCAGAACCGCCGTATCTTTATCACGGTTTTCCCAGGCCACCGAATGGCGACGCTGCATATGCTGACGCAACGCTGTAGTCCCAACATGGGCCCCCTGGCCACGCTTGACTTTCTGGCCGCATAGTCGACATACGGCTACGTTTACTTCCTCGGGCGGCGTGACGAAAAATTGCCACACCGCCGAGTAGGAAACTTTGCCCCCGCTACTCCTCACTGGCTGACTGCTACTTCCTCCGTGCACACCGGCACCACTACTGGCCGTCGTGGTAGGCTGCAGTGGAGCTGGTGCTCTACTCCGTTGCCGTTTGGCTCCACTGACACTGCTGCGACCCTGCTGCCTCCTGGGCAACCCACCGACTGTTTTGCTCGCTGGCAAGCTGGCACTCTCTTCTCCTGATGTTGCGGAAGCAATAGCCTGATGACGACGAGGCTGCCAAGTGCGATCAGCCTCATCATCATCAATTAGGGTCTCCGCGTCACTACTAGCCCCCTCGGCTGCGTGTGGGTCAGGAGACAGACCTGTCTCTAGACCGGCTACCGAGCCACTCTCCTCGCCAGTACTTCTTCGCCTGGCTGCTGAAGAGGCGGATGTCTCCCCCCTTTCCTGACCGCCCTCTGTTAGCTCTTCCTCACTGTACAGTGGGGCTGAGCCCACAGCATGCGATACTTCGCTTGGTGAGGGAACACCAAAGGACAGGGGCAGGTCGAGGACACGTGATTTCAGTGGGCTTGCTCCCGGGCCATGCCAACTAACGGTTGTGTCTGACGTACCCACCGACCGTTGGCTGTAGGTGTCAGAGGTGACCTGGGAAGAGGAAGACGACCGAGTCAACCAATCGATGACGGCAGGGTTGTCGGTGGAGACACGA
Organism: Staurois parvus; assembly: GCF_062004578.1. Taxonomy (NCBI): domain Eukaryota; kingdom Metazoa; phylum Chordata; class Amphibia; order Anura; family Ranidae; genus Staurois; species Staurois parvus. The sequence goes on along the minus strand of NW_028317816.1, from coordinate 638,659 downwards.
CCGCTGGATGACACCGGGAGCACTGGCCTCTGGCTGCGACTAGTGCTGCCTCGACCCCTTCCTCTGCTGCCACGTCTGCTCGCTCCTGAAACATTGCCTCCTCTGCCACTCCTCTGCGTGTTGTCTGACATACTCTTTAATTCAATAAGCACCCCAAAAATAAAACCGGATTTAACTCTTTGAACGTACAATAGTGGTTGTGAAGCAGAAAGTCAGTTTATTTAGCACAATCGGTCAATTGCAGCTTGCCGTTGGCTGGAAACTGTACGTTTATGTCACTGGAATGCACTAATCACCCAAAAAATATTACCGCCACCCGGCGTGTAAATGGATTTAACTCTTTGAACGTACAATGGTGGTTGTGAAGCAGAAAGTCAGTTTATTGTACACAATCGGTCAATTGCAGCTTGCCGTTGGCTGGAAACTGTACGTTTCTGTCACTGGAATGCACTAATCACCCAAAAAATATTACCGCCAGCCGGCGTGTAAATGGATTTAACTCTTTGAACGTACAATAGTGGTTGTGAAGCAGAAAGTCAGTTTATTTAGCACAATCGGTCAATTGCAGCTTGCCGCTGGCTGGAAACTGTACGTTTATGTCACTGGAATGCACTAATCGCCCAAAAAATATTACCGCCACCCGGCGTGTAAATGGATCTAACTCTTTGAACGTACAATAGTGGTTGTGAAGCAGAAAGTCAGTTTATTTTGCACAATCGGCAAACTGCAGCACCAACTGTGCACGACAGCCACCAAAAAAAAAAAAGGGTGTATGTCACTTTAAATTTTCGATTCTTTGATAGCTGTGTCCCTGAGTAACGATTCTGTGTCCCTGAGTAACGATTCTGTGTCCCTGAGTAACGATTCTGTGGCCCTAAAGTCTCTGTGGCCCTAACTCTGTCCCTTAATACAGACAGGTCTGTCTCTCTTGAATGACCGGAGGCTAATGGAGAATTCTAAGATGGCCGCGATTTATAGCTCCACCATTACACAGTGCTGGCTGGCTGCTGATTGGCTAATGCGATCACATGTCATGATTCATGACTCAAGAATGCATTATGGGTCAGCGCGCCTTGTCTGCGCGCCTTCCCAGAGATCCCCGCCTCATCTTCTCTGTCCATTTTCTCCTGTCGCCACACATGTTGCCGCCATTTTTGGGAAAATTCGATTCGTGCATCCGAAGTTTGCTAATCTTCGGATTCGTCGCGAATCAAATTTTTCCAAATCTTCGGAACGAATTCCACTTCGTTATGTTCGATTCGCTCATCTCTAATCCTGACAGTATCACGCTCCGCGGGCCGGATTAAAAGGTCCGCCGGGCCGTATACAGCCCGCGGGCCGTAGTTTGTCCATTGCTGTTCTAATGATTGGTCTATTTGTGAGCCGAGGCCACATGTTACGGATGAAATTGCAATTTTTCCCACGGCACACCAGACAATATCTCACGGCACACTAGTGTGCCGTGGCACAGTGGTTGAAAAACGCTGACTTAGATGACGTTCAGAGCACATTTTATGCCCAATTCATGCAAAACTCCACGTACCGTATTTTTCGCTCCATAAGACGCACCTGACCATAAGACGCACCTAGGTTTTAGAGGCAGAAAACAGGAAAAAAAAAATTCTGAACTAATGGACTGCAGACACAGTACAGGAGATGACCAGAGACTGGGGACAGCACAGGGATGACCAGAGACTGGGGACAGCACAGGGATGACCAGAGACTGGGGACAGCACAGGGATGACCAGAGACTGGGGACAGCACAGGGATGACCAGAGACTGGGGACAGCACAGGGATGACCAGAGACTGGGGACAGCACAGGGATGACCAGAGACTGGGGACAGTACAGATGACTGACCTTTGGGGAGGTGGGGAGCGGGTACCTGAATTTGACAGGTACCCGCTCTTACTGCGAGTTTTTGTTTGATCTTACCTGTTCCTCAATCCAGCCGCGCGCTGTCTTCCCGGCTTCTGTAATGGCACTCGGCCGGGTGACCAGTGCGCATGAGCGAGAAGCACTTGCGCTTTGTGATTGGTCCGGCGGCTTCTGGGATCTGTCATGTGTCCCAGGTACCGCCTTACCATTCACAAAAAGCACCGCTTCTTGCGCATGCGCACTTGGCACCCGGTTGTCATGCCCAGTGCCCACACTACAGAAGCCGGAAGACAACGCGCCGCTGGATAGAGGAACAGGTAAGATCAAAGAACAAAGTAAGAGCGGGTACCTGTCAAATTCAGGTACCCGGTCCCCACCTCCCCAAAGGTCAGCAGTCATCTCCATAAGGTCCCGCTGCAGAGCTGAGCGGCCGGCCCGGTATTCTGACATGGCCGCGGTGGAAATACCGGACCGGCCGCTCCATATTCGCTCCATAAGACGCACTGACATTTTCCCCCCTTTTTTTGGGGGAAAAAAGTGCGTCTTATGGAGCGAAAAATACGGTAATCCCAAGGGGTTCACATACTTTTTCTTGCAACTGTGTGTATAGGTGTGTGTGTGTGTGTGTGTATGTATGTATATATATATGTATATGTGTGTATGTATGTGTGTATATATATATACATATACAGGTGACACTCGAAAAATTTGAATATCGTGCAAAAGTTCATTTATTTCAGTAATGCAACTTAAAAGGTGAAACTAATATATGAGATAGACTCATTACATGCAAAAGAAGATAGTTCAAGCCTTGATTTGTCATAATTGTGATGATTATGGCTTACAGCTCATGAAACCCCACATCCACAATCTCAGAAAATTAGAATATTGTGAAAAGGTGCAATATTCTAGGATCAATGTGTCCCACTCTAAGCAGCTAATTAAGCCATAACACCTGCAAAGGGTTCCTGAGCCTTTAAATGGTCTCTCAGTCTGGTTCAGTAGGAATCACAATCATGGGAAAGACTGCTGACCTGACAGTTGTGCAGAAAACCATCAATGACACCCTCCATAATGAGGGAAAGCCTCAAAAGGTAATTGCAAAAGAAGTTGGATGTTCCCAAAGTGCTTTATCAAAGCACATTAATAGAAAGTTATGTGGAAGGGAAAAGTGTGGAAGAAAAAGCTGCACAAGCAGCAGGGATGACCGCAGCCTGGAGAGGATTGTCAGGAAAAGGCCATTCAAAAGTGTTGGACTTTCACAAGGAGTGGACTGAGGCTGCAGTCAGTGCATCAAGAGCCACCACACACAGATGGATCCTGGACATGGGCTTCAAATGTCATATTCCTCTTGTCAAGCCGCTCCTGAACAACAAATGTCAAAAGCGTCTTACCTGGGCTAAAGAAAAACAGAACTGGTCTGTTGCTCAGTGGTCCAAAGTCCTCTTTTCTGAGCAACTTTTGCATCTCATTTGGAAACCAAGGACCCAGAGTATGGAGGAAGAATGGAGAGGCACACACTGCAAGATGCTTGAAGTCCAGTGTGAAGTTTCCACAGTCTGTGTTGATTTGGGGAGCCATGTCATCTGCTGGTGTTGGTCCACTGTGCTTCATTAAGTCCAGGGTCAACGCAGCTGTCTACCAGGAGGTTTTAGAGCACTTCATGCTTCCTTCCACAGATGAGCTTTATGGGGATGCTGACTTCATTTTCCAGCAGGACTTGGCACCTGCCCACACTGCCAAAAGCACCAAAACCTGGTTCAATGACCGTGGGATTACTGTGCTTGATTGGCCAGCAAACTCGCCTGACCTGAACCCCACAGAGAATCTATGGGGCATTGCCAAGAGAAAGATGAGAGACACGAGACCGAACAATGCAGAAGCATTGTTCCATAACACCTCAGCAGTGCCACAGGCTGATAGTTTTCATGCCACGCCGGATTGAGGCAGTAATTGCTGCAAAAGGGGCCCAAACCAAGTACTGAGTACATATGCATGCTTATACTTTTCAGAGGTTCGATATTGTTCTATGTACAATTCTTGTTTTATTGATTGCATGTAATCTATTTTTCTGAGATTGTGAATTTGGGGTTTTCATGAGCTGTAAGCCATAATCATCACAATTATGACTAATAACGGCTTGAACTATCTTGCTTTGCATGTAATGAGTCTATCTCATATATTAGTTTCACCTTTTAAGTTGCATTACTGAAATAAATGAGCTTTTGCACAATATTCAAATTTTTCGAGTTTCGTGTGTGTGTGTGTGTGTGTGTGTGTGTGTGTGTATGTATATATATATATATATATATATATATATATATATATATATATATATATATATATATATATAATGTGTGTGTATGTATGTATATAGCCCTGCATCCACCCACTTCTAATGGTAGGCACACATGAAATGTTCTTCTTTTTTTTTTTTTTTTCCTGATCGATATGGATGAAGAAATCTCTGCCAAATGAAAATTAAAAAAATATATGCCAAAGCATAGGGGCCATCCACCCACTGGCCACCCTAGGCCCCCATGCATGGGCATATATGCTCTTTTTTTTTTTTTTTTTTTTTTTTTTTAACGGCAGATGAAAAATATCATCCAACAGCACTGCACAGACTTACTTACATATATTCTGAGAGCTGTTGCTGTCAGAATAAATAGATCGGTGCTGCAGCTGAATGGCATTCCTGCAAAGAAAACAGCAGTGGTTAACAAAATCGTACCAGTAAAACAGTAACTAAACAATAATAAAACTACTATTTTTGTTTACTTTTTTTATTTGTTTTCACTTTTAACCAGATGGTAGGGTCTCTCAAAATTCGACAGCCAGTTTCCTGACTATCTAGCTTCTTTTGAGACCATGTGCATATATGTTCCCTAGATTGTGCCTTGTTGTACCCTATACTAATAGTCCACTAGAGTATGTTAGCGATGGAAGAATTCCTTGAGGCAGAGACCAGGTTGGTCAGGACAGGAGGGACAAAAAAAAAAGCGTGTGTCACGCCTAATTACGTGTCTGCTACAGACACAATGTGTTTTTTTGGAGTGCCTTTTGGGTTAGGGTGCCAGGAATGGCATTGGGAAAATGCCTCTCATGCAGCCAGCTCACTGCATCTGTGTTGGGGGTTTGGGCCAATGCACCTTCTGGATACACAAGGGCCATGATGATGTCTTCCTGAAATTTTAGGAAGGATCCACTTCATCCAGTTGCTTTGTAAAGCACAAAAGCGTTTTATAGAGCCAATTGAAATAAACATACATTTTTTTGTACCAGCATCTGGCTTTTTGGGAAACTAAGTACGGCTTCATCATCTGGTCGTTGAAGTCCACCCCTCCCATGTTAAGGTTATGGTCGTGGACACAGAGAGGCTTCTCAACACCAGCTGCCGTGGAAATCTGGATGGTCATGTCAGCGTGAATGGAAGACAGGACAAACAAAAACATCCCATTTGTATTTCCACTTCACTGCGAGCAATTCATCATTTTTCAAGCAGGTTTTTCCCCTCTGTCTAAGATGGGTATTTTCAAGCCATTGGGGGAAGCCTCTGCAATTATGTCGCACAGTGCCACATGCGCCAATTTCAAGATTGTCTAAATGTCTAAATAGTGGCACGCTTGAATAAAAATTATCCACGTATAAGTGGTACCCCATATGGAAAAAGGGTGACACCAAGTCTCAAACTTTCTTGCCACTGCTTCCCATGTAGTCTGGGCATCCGGGGAGCTCCACCTGACTATTTTTTCCCCTGTAAAATTGCATGTATAGCCTGTTGCCCTCTCACACACTTATATTTTTTGATCCCATATCTGGCACGCTTGCTGGGGACAAATTGTTTGAATGCAAGGTTGCCATAAAAACTGAGGGACTCATCAATACAGATGTTTTTCTGGAGAGTATACACATCTGCAAATTTGTGGTTAAGATTATTTACGAGGGGCCAAATTATATGGAGTCGGTCAAATTCAGCGTCGCCCCATTATATTCTCATATCTATGCCTGGCCATGGCACCAGAGAACATAGGCATATGATGAATCGGATCTGTGGACCAATACAACTGCAATTCATTTTTTTTTTTTAGTAATGCCAATGTTGAGGGTTAGGCCCAAAACAACTTTAAATTTGGAAACTATAATAGGTTTCCATGCAAATGGTCTGGCAATGTTTAAATCTGGGTTGGCGGCGATAAACTGTTGTGCATATAAATTGCTTTGATCCACAATCAGTGCATACAGATCTTCTGTGAAAAATGGCTCCAAACAATCAAGGGGAGTAGTTAAATTTGCTTCTTTCACCTGAATTTCGGGTTAGGCAGTAGATGGGGAAATTATGGGTGCTGCAGAATGTGTGGGCTGCCAATCAGGATTCACAAGCACATCCGGAAGGACACTATGGGCTCTACGTACCTGTGTTCGAATTCTTGGTGGCTGCGGGACACTACTTGTGCTCGCCACTACACCAGCTTGTACTGCACTTATGTGACTCTTCATGTCACCAAGTGATACTGCAGTGCTGGTCTGTATAAGACAAGGATGTACTAGGCCGCTGGTGCTCACCAGTTCACCAAAAGGTTGAGCATCACTAGTACTGGCACTCCGCAATCTACAGGTTTATATTCTGAGCCTGATTCTGTCAAGTGAGGCTTCCCCTTCGCTCTCGTATGACACGGTCAGAATCCTGTAGGCCTCTTTGCTAGAGTTTGGCATTTTGGTCACTAAATTTATAGGCATCTAGTGCGACTCACGTGAAAAAGAGCACCTGGCTGTCAGGGACTGCTTGAATCGCTACAACACAATTTACCTGCGAGTGCTAGCAGAGATCAGGCCTGATTCTGTAAACACTGCAGTTTTGTGTGCAATGTATCAAGTGACCGTGATCTACTCACTCTGCACTTGCTGGGGGAGAGGAGGGGGGTTAAGAGTAGGGCTAAATGCAGGTGCTGGCAGGTGGCGGGGCTGATCCTGCTAATGCTGCGTTTTTGGGGACACTATGCTATTGTGAATGCTAGTATAGTTCTGATCTGATCAAATATATTGATCCGTTCAGACAATAGACAAGCAATGGAGGTTTGTGTATGTGAGCATGTTCATGGCAATCAAGGGGTTAAATATGATGACTGATGTAGTGGAAGGCAATATGACCCTATCTAGGAGGGACACTAACGCTATCTGAAGTCGCCTGTGACACCAATACAGTGATCAGTAAAAAAAAAAAAAAATCTGTACACTGTACTAATGAAACTGGTAAACGGGGGGGGGGGGGGGGGGGGGGGGGGGGGCGATCAGTGGGTTAAATATGTCCTAGCTGTGCTTTTTACTGTAAAAGTCTAGTGCTTTTTACTCATCGATCTGCTTTTTTTTCTCTCTCTGGAGCGGAATGTGCTCAGGGAGAGAAAATTACATTTACACAGGTACAGGAAATAATGCAAACACAGGTACAGGAAGATCTCTGATAGGGTAGGGATCAATCTGCAGATCCAGGCCAAACAACACTGGCCTGAATCTACTGATTGATTGGTTGGACACCGAGTGACTGCACCACCAGATTGGTGGGCGTGGTCATGTTGGGAGTGTGAATCACTTATATATACGTGATTTTGCGCAGGGAGCCTGCCATGTAGTAGTAATTCTGCTATAGAGCGGAGATGAATCGGTTGATTGGTGGTTAGACCTTAGCATAGCCCCTTCATTGATGGCCAGTAGTCATTGTGCCCCTCCTTAATCTGGTGGTCCACGTGCCCCATCCTCTCCCCCCCTTTAGCTAGAAGTCAGTGCATCCCCCATACGCTGGAGGTCAGTATGCGTTCCCTCCCCCCTTACACTAGTGGTCAGCATGCCCTCCCCCCTACTTAAGATGGCGGTTAGCGCTTGCCTCCACGTTGACATCCAGCTCATGTCTCTTACCCTTCTGGCCACAGGTAGCCTTAGTGCACCACCAAGCATCATGCGGGCCATAGAGAGCACAGCACTTGGCTTTTCTCAACCCCTTTCCTACCCTTCCCGGTGCAGCTGGTGTCTTCTGTCGCCCTTCCACTTGTTCCAGCACTAACTGCATTTTTGCACTGAGCCACTGTCTGATAATGTTCACAGTGTAAGGATCAATCTGGTTTTTCTTTCAGTCTCTGTAGCAATATTCTATTTACAAACTCTCTGTGCTTATTTACTAGGTGCTGTTTATGTCAAAGGCTGCTTTACTGTACAGTGCCCACCCTACCAGATAGACACAGAATTGGGGCAGCACAGACCATGACAGCTGTAGCTGTCAAGCTGCATATAGTCAGCGGAATGCAATCCCCATGAGCTCCTCACACTATCCAACTGCTGTCAAACTACAGACCAGCGGCTGTACAAGACAGAGACATGTTACATGAGACTGCTAAAGACTACCCCCCCTTTTTTTTTTCCAGGTAGAGACTACCACCTTTACATCTTTTTAAAAATCATCACTCTCACCTGTGACTACCCTCCAGTAGCCCAATGGCTACATGGCAAGCAACAAAGAAGTTCAGGCTCAAAACCAAGGCGCTAAAGATTGAACAATACATTTCTGCCTTATGTTCTCTGTAGTTGATTTTAAATAGGGATGTTAAATTCACTTAAGCTGGGTAAACACTAGCGGGCTGAATAAAAAAAAAAACAAAAAAACTCAAGTTTCATCATTTGGGTGGATTCATGGATCTCCCCTGCTGTGCTATTGTATTCTGACAATGGGGAATACACTGATCAGTGATGCAGCAGCTGATGGATTACCTGTTTCCCTAGTCATCTTCCAGGACAGCTTCACATGAGAGATAGGCTCCTCCCAAGAAACACCCGATCCACCTGCTTTTCCATAAATAGCTTCTCTCCCTAGGGGACCCTCAGTATTAGTGTTTCCCCTGGACCGGGACTAGGAACTGCTCTCGGTTTTTTTAGTTTAGCATGGTCGTCTGGTGGGGTACAGAGGCCTACTGGATGGGGCTACCCCTCCTCCTATTTTCAAGCAAGGCAGGGGCCTTGCGGGGTGGCCTCTCCAGTGTTCCCTACAAGCCCCTCTTTCCTCAGGGCGATGGGGTTGACAGCACCCTCCTTTTTGGTCCTGCGGGGCTCTCCAGGGGTGATAGAGCCCTCCTCCCTGGCTTACTGGGAATGGACCGTTACCCTGTTGGGTAAAAACAGCCTACCTTCCTCCGTTGCATGCCGACATCCCGGCGAGGAGGCGCGGGTGGATGACGTCACGGCCGGGATCGTCATTTCCGATTGCCGGGACCCGTGAGCTTCATTTCCGGCACTCGAACAGGAAGAGGCCCGCCGCCATCTTGGATATGGACGGAAGGCCGCAAACTTTGCCCCACACCACGGCCGCTTCATCCACCAAGGCCGTGAGAGGAAATCGGCGTACCAGGACCCAAGGGAGGGGGCGGAGCCCTACTACCCTTTAAACACAGCCGTGCCGAGGGCAGGGAAGCCGCAGAATGGAGGCAGATTTGACCGAGCTGGAGGGAGGCCAGCTGTAAGATGGGCCCATAGGAGGAAGAGAGAAGAGACGAGGAGGTCCTCTGTGAAGCTAAGAGGAAATGCGCTACCTGCAAGAGGAGACTCGCTAGCTCTTGGAAAAAGCAGCTGTGCCAGGAGTGCATTGACAAGCTGATTAAGAAAGAGTCGGGGTTGCTCTTCAAAGATTTTCTACAAAATATGACGCAGGAAATGTCCAAAACCTTTTAAAATTTCAGAGAACAAATGCAGGAATCAGGCCTGGACGAGCCCCAACCAGGCAGCTCAGGCATTTCCCTACCGGCTAAGAGGAGGAGACAGGACCTGGGCGCTGTCACAGTTCAAGAAGAACAACCTTCCGGTACTTCCGGTTCAGAGGAAGGCGAGGCGGAAGAACAGGACCACAGGTCGCGGAGATTCCTTTTTCCAGTAGAGGATACAGAAGGTTTCATAAAGGTAATCTACGATACCCTGGACTTAGAAGAGGAACAACCATATCTCTCTCTGCATGAGTAGCTTTATGCGGGGCTACAGAAGAAAAGCGGCCGCACATTCCTGGTCCATTCCTCCCTATGGTCTACCATAAAGAAGGAATGGAAAGAGCCAGAAAGGAAAGCTTTTTTTCCTAAGAACCTGAAAAGACGTTTCCCGTTTAAGGATGAAGATGCGTCCGTGTGGGAGTCTTGCCTGAAACCGGATGCCCCACTTTCGAAGATCTCGAAATCCACAGATCTATCGTTTGAAGACGGAGGTTCTTTAAAGGACCCAATGGACTGCAAGGCCGATACATTCTTAGAAGGGCATGGGAATCGTCCGTGGTAAACTTTAAACCAGCAATAGCAACAACCTACGTTTCCAGAACCCTAGACGTAAGGCTGGGCCAGCTTTGCTCTCACCTGGAACAAGGTACACCAGCGGAGGAAATCCTCAAATCATTACCGGTCTTGGAGAAAGCAGTAGCCTTCATCGCAGACGCATCAGCTGAAACAATCAAGTATACAGCGAGATCAACTGCACTCATAAACTCAGCCCGAAGAGCCATTTAGTTAAAATCCTGGCAAGGGGTTGTCGCCTCCAAATCCAGGCTCTGTGGCCTACCCTTTGAAGGGAAACTACTCTTTGGGCCAGAATTGACCGCAGTTCTCCAGAGATCGGCCGATAGAAGAAAAGGATTTCCTACCTCCAGCAGGCAAGCGGGACGGAAATTTTTTCGCCCCAACAGGCAGCAGGCAACAAGGGAGGCAAAATTTCAAGGTCAGAAGAGGGCCTGGACCTCCAAAAGAGGAAGGCAGAAGGTTGGCTTCCTCTTCAACCCCACCCAAGTCAAATTCAAAACTCAGTCCAAGAGACTAGCGAAGCCAGGTAGAAGGCTGGGACACTTCCACACACAACGGCTCTACCAGATTGCATTCATCCTAGACACAATTGACATTGGCTACAGGATAGAGTTTTCCCATTCCCCCCTCGGAGGTTTATTGCGACCCCCTTACCAAGGGACGAGGAAAAGGCGGACGCGGTTGTGAACCTCCTGGAAGAGATGCTCCAACAGAGCGTGGTCTGTCAGCTGGAGGAGGAAGAAATGGGAAGAGGATTCTACTCTCATTTTTTTCTAAGAAGAAAGGCGTCCAGAAGATATAGAATGATACTCAACCTGAAGAAGGTGAACGGATTTGTAAAACCCAAAAAATTTTGCATGGAAACAATATATACGACGAAAGAACTCTTTCTTCTGCCTGGTGCATTTATGGCATCAATAGACCTAAAGGACGCATACCTTCATGTTCCGATCAGGGAAGAATCAAGGACATTTCTAAGGTTCGCGCTAAAGGTCAAGGAAAGAATGATCCTATTCCAATTCAATGCACTTCCTTTTGGTGTATCTTCAGCACCAGGAATATTCACAAAGATCCTAGCGGAACCTCTGCAAGCTTTGAGGCTAGAAGGGATAAACCTCATCCCCTATCTGGATGATCTACTCTTATTTGCGGACACAGAGCCCTGAAATGCCACGTGGAGCACACAGTATCCTTCCTGGAAAACCCGGTGTGGTTAATAAATATGGAGAAATCACAGTCCCTTCCAGGAGGATCACGTATTTGGGATACGTTCTGGATTCCACAAATACTTGCTTATACCTGACCGCAGAAAAAGCTCTCAAACTACAAGAAGACACGAAAACCCTCCAGGGGATGGCGACTTGCACAGTCAGAAATGCCATGAAGCTCTTCGGCCACATGACAGCAGCCATACTGGGGGTACAATGGGCACACCTACACTCCTGAACGATACAAAACCACGTCCTCTCCCACTGGGATGGCAGCCAAGCGTCCCTAGATTCCAGCATCCGCCTCACGCACAAAGTGAGAGAATCACTGGAGTGGTGGGGGAACATCCACACACTAAAAGCGAGAAGAAGGTGGAAGCAAGCCAACCCAATAAGAATCACCACAGATGCAAGTATGTGGGGGTGGGGCGCACACATGGAGGATTGCGGGACCCGGAAACCTTGGGGAGATCTTCAAACTTCAGGGAATTATTGGCAATTTTCAGAGCACTCACAGCTTTTCAGGAGAAAATAGAAGGGAAAGAGATTCAGATCCTGTCCGACAACATGACAGCGGTCGCATACTTGAACAGGCAAGGAGGCACAAGGTCCCCGAAACTGATGGAACTAGTAGAAACCCTCCTGAGCTGGGCAGAAAGGAACCTAAAATCCATCACAGCATTACACCTGAAGGGAGATCTAAATCAGCTAGCCGACCAGTTGAGACGAGAGGAAGTCAGCCAGTCAGAATGGTGCCTCAGCCGTACAACGTTCGACCAAATCTGCACCAGATGGGGTACTCCCTCCGTAGACCTTTTCGCCAGCAGAAAGAATGCAAAACTAGAGAAATACTTCTGCCTGCAAAAGGACCCCAGGAGCGCAGGGACAGATGCACTGGCCCAACAATGGGAAGAAGACCTCCTTTACGCTTTCCCACCATTCAGACTACTACCAAGAGTGGTACAGAAAATACAGTTGTCCCAAGCCAGGGTCATCCTGATTGCTCCGTTCTGGCTCAAAAGATCATGGTTCTCCTTCCTGAAGAAACTGAGCCTAACGCACCCGTGGATGATACCACCCACGCACGACCTACTTGTGCAGGGGGCAGTGGTACACCCACACCTGGAAAAGCTATCCCTGACAGCTTGGCTTCTGAGCGGAACAGGCTAGCTAAAAAAGGTTTATCAGAAAGAGTAGTTGCCACCATCTTGGACGGGTGGAAAAAGTCGACAAATACCATATACGACAAAATCTGGAGAAAATTTTTTTTCCTGCTGGAGAAGCAGGAATGAGCCGTCAGGAGCCCCTATCCTAAATACAGTGCTCAAATTCCTTCAAGCCGTGGCGGATAAAAACCTGGCCGCCAATACACTCAGAGTGCAAGTAGCCACTCTGTCTCATTTCTGGGAGCTGAAACTAGCAGAGGATCCCTTAGTAATGAGATTCCTGAGAGCCATCTCCAGACGCAGAGTTCCATGCATGCCAAAGTACCCTCTATAGGACCTAGGCACAGTTCTAAAAAGTTTTCAGCAGGAACCTTTTGAACCCTTGGAGAAATGCTCTCTCAGGCACTTGACCCTCAAAATCACTCTCCTCAAAGCCCTGGTCTCCGCTCGCAGAATTGGCGAACTGCAAGCTCTGTTAATAATAGAACCTTACTGCACAATCCTGTTGGACAGAATCATCCTCCATATGGATCCAGCATTCCTACCAAAGGTCGCGTCGCATTTCCATAGATCACAGGAAATAGTAATACCATCCTTTGGTGGAAACCCAGGCAGCACCAAAGAGGGTGACTACAACAAAACTGATGTGAGAAAATGCCTAATTGTGTACATCGAGCGCACTAAAACATGGAAGCGCTCATCCAGTCTCTTCGTCTTATTCCAAGGCCCGAGAAAGGGATACAATACCTCCAAAGGCACCATCGCAAAATGGATAAGAGAGTCCATCTCAGAGGAATACAAAACTGCGCCAATGGCACTTCCACCTGGCTTGAAGGTGCATTCGACCAGGGCCACTGCAGCTACTTGGGTAGAGAAAGCAAGGCCGCAATATGGTCAAGCTTCAGCAGCTTCGCCAGACACTACCGGTTGGACCTGATCGGCAACAAAGACCAGGCGTTTGGCAGAAAGCTCCTGCAAGCGACAGCCCCGCCCTAATGTACGTATTCCTATTCAGTCCTCTCATGTGAAGCTCTCCTGGAAGATGACTAGGGAAAACACAGTTATTTACCTGTTAACTATATTTCCAGGAATCTTCCAGGACAGCGTAACTCCCTCCCTATTACTGTGTACTTATATGCTGGTGTTCCGTCATTCAGTGGACTGGTTTTATATTGTTCCTTCGGTCATCTTTATGCTTTATCCTAGGCCAGGGGTCCTCAAACTTTTTAAACGGGTCCAGTTCACTGTCCCTCAGACCGTTGGAGGGCCGGACTATAGTTTCAAAAAAAAAAAAAAAACTATGAACAAATGCGGACACAGTACAGGAGATGACCAGAGACTGCGGACATACAACGGCGGCGGGAATACTGGGCCAGCCGCTCCATAAGACGCACAGACATTTCCCCCGAAGTGTGTCTTATGGAGCGAAATAGTGCCCCATCATTGGTGTCAGTGGGAGGAATAGTGTCCCATCATTGGTGTCAGTGGGAGGAATAGTGTCCCATCATTGGTGTCAGTGGGAGGAATAGTGTCCCATCATTGGTGTCAGTTGGAGGAATAGTGTCCCATCATTGGTGTCAGTGGGAAGAATAGTGCCCCATCTTTCTTGTCAGTGGGAGGAATAGTGCCCCATCTTTGGTGTCAGTGGGAGGAATAGTACGTCATTGATGTCAGTGGGAGGAATAGTACGTCATTGATGTCAGTGGGGGGGAATAGTGCCCCATCATTGGTGTCGGGGGGGGGGGGGATAGTGTCCCAGCATTGGTGTCAGTGGGAGGAATAGTACCCCATCATTGGTGTCAGTGGAGGAAAGAATAGTGTTCCATCGCTGGAGTCAGTGGGGGTGGAATAGTGCCCCATCGTTTGTGTCAGTGGGGTGGAGGAATAGTGCCCCATCATTGGTGTCAGTGGGGGGAGGAATAGTGCCCCATCGTTCGTATCAGTGACACCAATGATGGGGCACTATTCCTCCCACTGACACCAATGACACTTAACTTGCTGTCCCCTGCTCCAGCATGGTGCTGCTGCAGCCAGCCTGGTTGCAGCAGCACCATCAGCACGGCACACTTACCTGTCAGCTGCCCTTCTTCACTCCGGCCTCTCCCTCACTCGATGTTCGCGGGGCCGCTCGGCTCCGCCTCTTCGCAGGTGATTGGCCACCTGTGTGCCTTGCCTGAGCTACAGTTCTAGCGCCCAATCACCGGTGAGGAGGTGGAGCCGAGCGGCAGGAGTGAGGGAGTGGCTGGAGTGAATGAAAGAGCAGCGCTTCCTGGACTGGATCGTCGTGGGACTGGGACCGGAGCCAGGTAAGGTACAGCAGCCCCTTGCCCGCCCCTGTACTTAGTGTCCCTTCCTCGCTGCGAACACTTCCCTGCCGGCGGGCCGGATAAATGGCCTCGGCGGGCCGCAGTTTGAGGACCCCTGTCCTAGGCCTTTGGTCATATTCCTGTTCTGAGGGTCCCCTAGGGAGAGAGGCTATTTATGGAAAAGGTGGTGGATCGGGTGTTTCCTGGGAGGAGCCTATCTCTCATGTGAAGCTGTCCTGGAAGATTCCTGGAAATATAGTTAAATTTTTGCGTTTTTCTTGCATGACCGTTCGACAGCAGTTGGTCTAATCTGTTTTTGTTGAACAGAAAGGGCTGCACACATTGAAATATTTAGCTGGTTTCAATCGAACCAACCAAATTTTGGTCCATGCGTACTGAGCTTTTGGCTGATGTCTGCAGCAGTCTGAGAGTCCCAGCCAGTGATGCCTACGTTAGGGTAGTATATTTTATCACAAGTATTCTGGTAAGCAGTCAAAACTTGGTGGATTCTCAAGCACCACCCAAAACAAAAAAATGTATTGGGGAGGGTTTACTCTATGCTGCTTATGAGTTGCATAAAACACGGATCTCTCTGTTGATGTCTTTTTTTTTTTTTTTCTTTGCAGTCATCTTCCACCAGCGGGGGGCTTTTTGGCTCAAGCGGCAGTAATACGGGTGGTGGTTTCTTTAGCGGTCTTGGTGGTAAACCCAGCCAGGAAGCTGCCAACAAGAACCCATTTGGATCATCCAACACTGGTTTTGGGTCACCCAGCTCTGCCAGTGAGTATTCCTTAACATTTGTTTAAAGGTCTAAACTTTAAATGAATTTGAAATTTGTTATATTATGATTGTCTTGATAGATTGATGTGATGCAGGTCATTCTTGCTCTTTTTGTACTTTTTGCAAATAATAAAGTTTATAAAGTAAACCTGTTTCAACTATGAGCAAATCAGATTAAGTCCAGACTAAAAATATGATTAAAGTATATAAGCTGATGTATTTTATTATATAAATTTTTTTTAAATTTTTTTTTTTTAGTAATAACTGTACATTAAAATGATGTAGTGCCATAAGTATAGACAGAAGATATATGTACATCTAAGTTTTCCTCTAATGTTCAACTTGATTCCACTGCCTGCTAACCATACTTTTTGGGTCTTTAATGCATTGGCTAATGGCAGAGCAGGCCAATCTTAACTTTTAAAGTCAAGACTGGCATATTATAACATCATGATCACTTACCATAATCCTTGGAGGCATGGACACCACTAGACCTCTGCAAGATGAGCCTCCTTGGATAGGACTTGTTTTTCCAGAATACCTCACAGATGTTCAATTGGATTGAGATCTGGAGAATTTGGAGGCCAACATCTTGAACTCATCATTGTGTTACTCAAACCATTCTTGAATTCATCAGGCCAGGCCACCTTCTTCCATTATTCTGTGGTCCAGTTTTTAAGTTATGTGCACATTGTAGGCTTTTTGGTTGTGGACATGGGTCAGCATGGACACCCTGTCACTCACTGGTCTGCAGCTATGCACCCCTGTATGAAAAAGCTGCGAAGCACTGTGTGTTCTGACATCTTTCTATCCGAACCAGCATTTTCACTTATTTGAGCTACAGTAGCTCTTCTATTGGATTGGACTACACGGGGTTAGCCTTTGCTTCCCACATGCACCAGTGAGCCTTGGCATCTCATAACCCTGTCACTGGCTTGCCAGTTTTCCTTCCTTGAACCACTTTTAGTAGGTCCTGTCCACTGCAGACCGAGAACTTCCCACAAGAGCTGCAGTTTTGGAGATGTTCTGATCCAGTTGTCTAGTCATTACAGTTTGGCCCTTGTCAAGGTCACTCAAATCCTTACTCTTGCCCATTTTTTTTTTTTTTCTGCTTTCAAAACATCAACTTCAGGGACAGAATGTTCACTTGCTGCCTAATATATCCCACCCTGTAGATAATGTTGTTCAGTTTACTTAGCAGTGGTCATAATGTTATGGCCAGGGCCTTTTTTGAGCCAGAACATGGCCAGGCTCTGTTTTTACAAGTGAGAGCCTACCTCTCCTGACGGCTCAAGCACCACTTCCTGCTGCCGATGCCCCTACTAGACATTTTAATTGTTGCTGCAGGTGAAAGAGGCAGAGCCTCAAATGAATGTGCACTCACTGCAGTGTGCGGGGAAACAAACTGTGGCTGCAGGAAGTACTATAGCCAACTGGCTGCTCAGATACATTTTGCTAAGGTAAGCATCTGAAAAATGTCGGAAAGGGGGAGTTGAGGGCAGTGAAAGGGGGGGGGGGGGGGGAGTGCAGAGGGAAGAACTGAGGAGGGGTGAAGAAGTGAGATGTGGATTGGGAATGCAGAGGTAAGGAGCTGTGGAGAAGGCTGCAGGGCTTAGCTGTTGGGGAAAGTGGTGGTGGTGAGGGGTGGGGGGGTGATGCAGAGAGCTGTGGAAAAATAGTGCAGAGGTGACCTGCAGAATGTGGGAGGAAGGAGGAGGAAGTGTGCGCTGGTGAGCTGCGGACATGTGCAAAGGTATGCTGTAGGGGGGAGGGGGAGTGTGTAGCAGTGAGCTGTGGATTAAGGATGTAGAGATGGGCTGTGGATGGTGAGGTGACAGGAGTTCAGAGGTAAGCTCTGTATAAGGCTGTAGAGGTTAAGGTGCAGGGGTGAACTACAAGCCCTCTCCTTCAAGCTTCCCACGTCCTTCTTTTGGAAGGTCAATGCCTTATTTCACACCCTTATTTGGTCATATTCGGGGGGGGGGGCACGTTTGGCTTTCCATGTTCTGACCCCACCTAAGAAATGTGGTGGTGTAGGCCTGCCGGATTTCGCTCCTATTATAGAGCCACTCACCTCACCTGCCTAGTCGACTGGCACTGCCATGGTGCTGCCAAGCACTGGATGGCCATGGAGTTGTAGGGCTCTGGGGGTATGGCCCTGAGTTGGCCGTGGTTGCAATGTCCTCTACCTCACGACCTAGTTGCACACCCAACTCTTAGTGCCACTCTTGTAGTTAATCGGGAACCATTCCATAACACGTCCATTTCTCCGGTGCCATCTCCTGGTTCCCATCTGGAGAAACCCTGACTTTCCTCCAGGACAAGAGTGAAAGCGATATGTGCTTCTAATAATACACTGGCAGGTTTAGGCCCCAATTGGATCCAATGAGACCGTGTTCTGGAAAAGAATTAGCATGCACACACAGAGGTTTCCAGAAGACGATCTGATCTTTATTCGTAGATTCTTCTTCTTATATTGTAACAAAGAGAATCATACAATAGAATTTCGCTAGATACTTGTCAAGGCTGTGAACATGATTTTTCTCAGGCCTTGAAATCAGTTACAAGTAACCAACAGTTATTTTCACATGAGACAGAAGTATTTGACTTTTAACTATATCATAGCAGAAACAGGTGCTGTTAGTACAAAGAAATAATTGGATACTATCCCTGCCTCTACCAAGGCTAAGTTAAGATAAAAAAACAAAAGAATATTGTGAGTACAGTTCTATAGCACATAACTGACACAGCATATTTTCATTAACTCATTCTGGGTATAATACAAAAGCAATTAATAATACAAAAAACAACATGGAGTGATACATTTCCCTTCAAAGAGGACCCTCAATTTGCTTGTCTCACAACTACTCCCACTTGGTGGACTTTCTCAATTCCACTGGGATCCTCCTTGCCAATGACTTTATTCGACTGGTGGATCCCCTGTTGAGTGTTTGGAGAGGTCTTCAGTCTAC
The DNA here is from genome assembly GCF_062004578.1 of Staurois parvus. Classification (NCBI taxonomy): domain Eukaryota; kingdom Metazoa; phylum Chordata; class Amphibia; order Anura; family Ranidae; genus Staurois; species Staurois parvus. Next base: position 620,032 of record NW_028317816.1, on the reverse strand, counting down.
TCTTATCTGCACTCCCCCCGGTATTTCTCGAAAGTTGACTGCCTTTGAAGTTCTATGTCACAAGGGAGAACCGATTCGCCATAGCCTCTCCAACATCTGCTCTTCTCTCATCCACCCGGAACCCAATTTTGTCCCTCCTTTCCTATCTAAATGGGAGTCTGATCTGGGCATCTCCTTTACCATGTCACAACGGGAAAAGATCCTGCACTTTGCCCACCAAATTAATCATAAACTCCTCACGCGTTGGTACTAGGTGCCATCTAAACTTCACCGTATTTCGCCGCAGCCTCCGGATGTGTGTTGGCTCTGTGGGGCTGACGGTGGCACTAGTCTCTATGCCTCCTGGCAGTGCCCGAGGCTTCAACCCTTTTGGTGAGGAGTGACTGACATTATTAAACAACTTACTGCTGTGGACCTGCGAGACGACCCAGCGGGCTGCCTCTTGCATTTTTCGGGGAGACCCATCAAAAAATATAAGGCCTCTCTCACTATTGAGCTGCTTAACGTGGCCAAGGCTTGCATTCCTTTACAGTGGAAAGACAACCACCCTCCTACCCTTTCATTGTGGTTCTCCAAGGTGAACGAGCTTAGGGACATAAAGTATCTTACTGCCACTCTGTGTAATGAGGTCTTGCGGTACACCTGGCACCCTTCGCTATGCTTTGTATTTACAGATGCATACCTGACCGAATCTGCTCACCCTCACTGAAGTCCTGTCTCTACCTGCCTTGATTTCTCACCTCGGGAGGGGATGCAAGTCCCATGGGATCTGGCTCTGTTTCTCCTATATCCCATCTTTCTCCTACCTCTGCTCCCTCCTTTTTCATTTAACTCCCTCTGCGCTTTTCTAACCTTTTTTCTTTTTTCCGTTTCGCTCCGGCCCCTACAGTGTTTTACTGTGGGGTTCCCCCCCTCACTTTCTCTTCATTTTACTATGACATTTTTGATACTGGTATAGTTTTTGCTATGTCGGTTCGATATCCTTTTTATGTTACCTTTCACATCTTTGTAACTCTAAAGTTGGCCTACTTTCTTTATGCTCTGGCATAATCCCCCTTTCCCTAGCATGTTTAAACTATTACAAAATGATTTGTTCTGGTCCTGCTATGTCATATATGTGATGTTTTATCTGCTCATGGTCCATTGACCTCACATACTAACTCGATGAACCCCTAAGGATTCAGTGTGACTGTTTCAAGCGTTTTTAGACATTTGTACCATTGTGTTTTTAATGTTAATTCCACAAATAAAAGAATTATTAGGTAAAAAAAAAAGGGTGCAGAGGTGAGCTTTGGGTGGGGGGGACAGAGGTGCTAGAGTTTTGCTCTCAACTCCATCCTCCATTCATGACTTTTCACCTTTAGTAACATGCTACACCGTATTTAGGGTGTAACATGTTACTAAAATCACCACTCCAATTTTGACTGAATATTCAAGTTGTTACATAAGGTCACTCGTTACAGGTTTGCCAACAATGCATTGCTTCAGCAACTTTTGACTATTTTATGTATTTATTACAGGTATTTTCCGGTATATAGTAGAATTTACACGTTCCTGCCCTCCAGTTGCTTTTATCTAACCTCCCTACTTCACATGCATAGTGCCACATACTAGGGTCAATTTGTACAGGAGCCAATTAACCTGCTAGCATTTCTTTGGCATAATGGAGGAAACCCATGCAAGCATAGGAAGAACAATGTAAACTCCCTGCATGTAGTGTCCTGGCCGAGATTCATACCAAAGACCCTATTCAAATGATCATAGACTATTAGTGCCTGTGCTGATGGGAACTTTCTTTTGAAATAATTTTGAGGCACTTGCAATTAATTCTGAATGATCATAGAAGTGTATTTGACCTGCTTCAAGCTGCTTTCCCATATGCATTCCCTTAGACTTGTATCATGGAAAGGTAAATGCCATGAAAAGTAAATAAATAAAGCTTAGGATATAATGATCATATGGGTTACAGACCTAGAAAATAACATTAGTGGAAAAATAACAAAAAGGAAAGCTTATATATTGATAAATTGTAGTGTATATTGCATTATTAATGAAAATGTAAAGATTGGGGGGGGGTTATACCTTGCTGCCCTTGCTTTTAGCAAGTTTGGCACATGCCATTGCTGAGAATGCTGAGGAAGGCTAGCAGGAAGACTGATGTGTAACATAATTATATACAGTGCCTTGAAAAATTATTCCTACCTCTTTAAATTTTCCACATTTTGTAATGTACAACCAAAAACGTAAATGTATTTTATTGGGATTTTTTGTGATAGACCTACACAAAGTGGCACATAATTGTGAAGTGGAAGGAAAATGATAAATGGCTTTCAACATTTTTTACAAACAAATATCTGAAAAGTGTAGTATGCATTTGTATTCAGCCCCCTTTACTCTGATACCCGTAGCTAAAATTTTGTGGAACCAATTGCCTTCAGAAGTCACCTAATTAAGGAACATAAGTGAACAAACAGCATCATGAAGGTCAAGGAACACACCAGACAGGTCAGGAATTAAGTTGTGGAGAAGTTTAATGCAGGGTTAAGTTATAAAAAAAAAAATCCCAAGCTTTGAACATCTCACGGAGCACTGTTTTAATCCATCTGAAAATGGAAGGAGTATGGAACAACTACAAACCCACCAAGACATTGCCGTCCACCTAAACTGACAGACCGGGCAAGGAGAGCATTAATCAGAGAAGCAGCCAAGAGGCCTATGGTAACTCCCAAAAAAGCAGCGGAAGCTGGGAAGAGGAAGGAGATGATTCTGCTTGAGGTCAAGAAAGAAATCGTCAGGAAGCATGAAGGAGGAATGCGATTGACTGACCTCTCCAAAGAGTATGGAAAGAGTGCTTCCACAATTGGTACCATCCTAAAGATGAAAGAGAAGATAACTAGAAGAGATGCAGCCAAGGGAGTCATCAGGGTCTCCAAGCAATGGCCTCCTGTTCTGGAGGAGGTCAAAAAGTTGCTCCTGCTTTGAATTGAAGAGAAGCAGCGTGCAGGGGACACAGTGACCGAGGCGATAATCTGCGAAAAAGCCAAGGCCTTGCACACTGACTTCCTTGACCAACAGCCAGGAATGTCAGCCAATGCAGAAGGCTTCAAGGCGAGCAGGGAGTGGTTCAAAAGGCATCCACAGCGTGGTCAGGCATGGAGAGGCCGCAAGTTCTGATGTTGCTGCAGCTGAGGAATTTGCTACAGAGTTCCTGGAGGTCATGATTTCAGAGGGCTACCTTCCTCAGCAGGTCTTCAACTATGATGAGACTGGGCTCTTCTGGAAGAGGATGCCAAAGCGTACCTTCATCACGGAAGAGGAGACATCATTGCCTGGCCACAAGCCGATGAAGGACCATCTCACTCTCCTGTTCTGTGCCAATGCCATTGGAGACCTTAAGATCAAGCCCCTGCTCGTCTACCACTCAGAGAAGCCACGGGCCTTCAAGAAACACAAGGTGAAGAAGGAGCAGTTGAGCGTTTTGTGGCGGTCCAACCCAAAGGCTTGGGTCACATGCCTCTTCTTTGTGCAGTGGGTCAATCTTGTTTTCGGTCCTGCTGTCAAGCAGCACCTTGTCGACAATAACCTGCCGTCAAGGCCGTGCTGCTCATGGACAATGCTCCTGCTCATCCTCCAGGCTTTGAGGAAGACTTGCTGGAGGACTTTAACTTCATCAAAGTTGTGTTCCTTCTGCCTAACACCACCCCACTACTCCAGCCAATGGATCCAATTTTAAACAACTCTACACAAGGGAGCTTTTCCTTCGATGCTTTGAGATGACAGATCGATAAAGCCTCACCCTTCATGAATTTTGGAGAGACCATTTTGACATAGTGAGCTGTCTGCAGATTATCACCATTGCCTGGGCCGGGGTCAGCCATAGAATCCTAAATTCAGCTTGGCGCAACCTGTGGCCAACCAACCGTGAGCTAACCACTGAGGACCTGGTGGAACTGCAGAAGGAGGCGATGGAGGAGCGGGTCTCATTTGAGGAAGAGGAAACAAGTGAGGAAAAGTTCTCTTCCAGGGAACTCAAGGAGCCTGTGGCTAAACCTACAGGCTTTTGCACAGCAGCACCACCCAGATAAGGCTCTAGCCCAGAGACTTGTGAACAGTTTTGACACCGACATCATGTTCTCTTTCCGAGGGATGCTGAAAAGGCGCTGGAGGCAGTAGACAATGGGAAGGTTCCTACTAAAACAGCCTAGACATGAAGAAGAACCTGCTTCTGTTAGTGCTGCCCAGTTGCTCTGCTCCTCCTCCAGAGAGTGTTGAAATTGTTTGAAAAGTTTGCCATGTTTTAGAAGATGTGTGCTTTAAAATTTGAAGTTGGATGTTTGACATGTTATTGCTTGAGTACTCCTGTCCTTGTACAGTATTAATGCGTTTAAAAAGTGCACTTTATAAAGAGTTTTGAACAGATAAGACTTGTGTTTGACTTTTTTCTGACCTCAGTAACGGATTAATTGGTTTTCATTGCATTCCTATGGGAAACGGTGTTTCGGTTTACGAATTTTCCGCTATACGAAAATTCTCGCAGAACGAATTAAATTCGTAAACCGAGGTATTACTGTACATGAAAGTAAGGTTAATATAACTTGGATTACGAAATCTTCAGTTTTACTCAAATTAGTTGATGCAAAAATTAATACACCATACAACAAAAACTACTACATCTAGTATGACCTCCATGATTTGTAAGGACAGCCCCATGTCCTCTAGGCATGGAATGAACAATTTGTCGAGATATTGCAACATCGATTTCTTTCCATCCTTCAAGAACGACCTCTTTTAGAGCCTGGATGCTGGATGGAGAGTGATGCTCAACTTGTCTCTTCAGAATTCCCCATAGGTGTTTGGGTTCAGATCAGGAGACATACTTGGGCACTGAATCACTTTCACCCTGTTCTTCAGAAATGCAACAGTGGCCTTAGATGTGTGTTTTGGATCATTGTTATGTTGGAAAAGTGCACAACAACCAAGGGCACAGAGTGATGATAGCATCTTATTTTTCAATATAGAGCAGTCCATCTGTGAATTCATGATACCACCAATGAAATGCAGCTCCCCAACTCCAGCAGCACTCATGCAGCTCCACAGAAGGACACTGCCACCACCATGCATTTTTCTTTGTACTCCTCACCTTTGTGACACCATACAGTTTTGAAGCCATCAGTTCCAAATACATTTATTTTGGTCTCATGATTCCAGCGTACAGAGTCCCAGTAGTCGTCTTCTTTTTCAACATAGGCCCTGGCAAATTCTAGGTGTGCTTTTTTTTGTGCATGTGCTTTATGAGAGACTTCCTTCGTAGACGACACCCATGTATGCCATTTCTCTGCAGTGTGTCATGGGAAACAATCACCCCAGTTTGGCTTTCTACTTCTTTAGCTAACTGTAGTGAACTTGCATGAAGATTTTCTTTAACCCTTCTCATCAGAAGACGCTTTTGTCTAGGTGTTCTCTTTCCGGGATGGCCTGGACATCTCTGTGAGATGGTTGCAGTCCCATTTTTGTTAACTTTTTGTATCACTTTTGCTACAGTATTCTGACTGATAAGTAAAGCTTTGCTGATCATCTTGTAGCCTTCACCTTTTTTCTGTAAAGTAGTTATTTTCTTTCTTTAAGTAACGCCCTTTTTATAATCAACTGTCTGATGGACAGCTGTTTAATGAATAAATGGACTCACCTGTAGTTTAATTCTTGTTAATTAGGATTTTGTTGCCTAAAATTTAGCTTTGCTCTTAAGACTTTCATTGGGGTGTATTCATTTTTGCAACATGATCTTGAATTAATTTGTTAGGAAAAATACTTTTGTGTGTGTGTGCAAATTAACAAATCTTGTTTGTAATCAATGGCCCGCTTTTGTGGGAGTATTTTGTAGTATAGTGTCCCATAGAAAATGTTGATTCTAAATGAATGAAGTTTTCTGACTTCTCTATTTAAATTGAATAGGATATTTCAAAATTGACAATCTCTTTATGTTCTTCACCATCCATTTTTTATACATTTGTCTACTGAAGTCTGAATTTTTTGTTGTTCTACCACAGATTCAAACAGCCTCTTTGGCAACAGTGGGGCAAAGAGTTTTGGATTTGGCAACACATCATTTGGAGATCAAAAAGCAACTGGGACATTCAGTGCTGGTGGTAGTGTGGCTACACAAGGATTTGGCTTTTCCAGCCCCACCAAGACAGGTACGCACAGTAGTTGCAGGTCGTCCAGATGGACTGTCTAATACTGGCATACACATTTCCTCCACTTCTGATCTCCAGATGAACTCCAGGTTAAATGTTTAAAACACCCTTGAAATTCATGGGAACTGTTTTACCTGTCATTGGATTTGTTTTTTCTGTCCATCTAGTCTTCAGCCCTTTCAAACAGTACAACCAGGTTGGTGACCTGACTCCCTCTGCTGCAATTAAGCAATATAGCTAGGTCCTCACAATGCCCCCACCCTGTGATTAGACCATGAAGGAGCAGTAGCAGCTCAACCAATTGCTCATTCTGCTCTTTCCTCCTGTAAGCATGTATCTTTTAGCATGCGTGTACCTATTTGGGTCCTGCCCCTCTCTCCCCCGGTCCTACCTTTAAAAAGGGATTACAAGATGCTAAAACCAAGTCAAAATCAGTTGCTTTCACTAATTGGATTTAAAAGTGTGAGAAGGAGTTGATAATCATAACTATTTGGTTATGCTGCCACATTCAGGTGAATAGACACTAACCAATAAGACAGGGCTCTCCGCCTAGACAAAACCTTCCCTGCTCAACTAAGTCTCAGTTTAGTGCTAGTTTCTGAAGGTGACAGATACTTCCTTCAGTCTTTCTGAAGATATCTTTTTTTTTTTTAAATAGATTTTAATCTTTTATTACATGTTTAAGTAGTTCGGAAATCAACAATTCAAGTACAAATAAGATCTCTCAAGTACACGATCAGTACAAATTATATCCACAGCAAATGTGATCGAAAACATAGACCAAAAAAATTATAGACAAGTTAAACCACCATACCATTGTTGTGAAAATGTAGAACCCATTTTCTACCAAGATCATAAAGATTTTAGGTGGAGTTAAAGATGCAAGAGTCTGAAGATATCTTCTTTTGGGGCATTTCTAGGTCTGTTCCTTACACACCTACCAGGGCAGAGGTGGGCTTCATCCAGATTGGTTACTATGGCCAGCAGACCTAAGAAGGACTGTATCTGGTTCCCGCATAGTGTTATTTTCTTGTAAGGCACATTGCCTTAACTGAATCCAGCCTGCATATGCACCACCCTGCCTCTTCTTCAGCTGCTCTACTGTGTTGATATGGCCACAGCAAGTACAGGAGCACTGCAATATCTTTGGGGTGCTGCCACAAACATGTTCTGCCTAGTATGATACTTTTCTCAGCTGAATGGCTACATCACTCGGTGGTATACAGGCCTGATTGCCCCTTAGAAATTCATGGCTTTGTGCAGACAAAGAAGTGAGAAGAACAATGGGATGAGCTCCCAAATCCCATTTATCAGGTAGGAAAACTTTGCAGGGGCTCCCCTGAGGGTCAGAAACTCTGAATCCATGTCCTTGTCTAGTATTTCTTCCGTTTCAGGTACACAGTCCTCTGCTTCGTGTCATGAGAGGAGTTCTCTGTGACCAAATCTGGACTGCGAGATCAACTTTCAGCAGTTCTTACTGCTATGAAATGGCTGAAATGCAAACTCCATTTTGTGGGAGAGTAGGGTGTGGGATGATTATCCTTTGGAGAAGGAAGAGGAAGAAGTGTCAGCCATTGAGGATCAGGAAACCTCTGTACATGAGTCCTCCTAGGAGGAATCTTAGAGTCCAGGACTGCCTCAATCACAAAAGACCATAATAGGCTTCCTGGCAGATATGGTTTCCACTAACTTTAATTTACCAGTAATGGAATCTTCTTCTGTTAAAGTCACTTGCCAGTGCACATACAGTACATCAAGAAGTGATGTATGGTAATGGGGCTTACCTGGAGAGGATGTTCTCACCACTGAAATGGTTTGCCAAACCCTGTGGATGAGGTTCTGGGCCTTAAAGATGCCATAGATTAGAGTTTAGAGGTGTCATCTTCTATGGTAAAAGCAGCTTGGCAGCCTGCAATGGGAGTTTGCCAAGCCCTCAAAGTTTGGGTAAAAGCATATGCTTCATTCCAGAGAATCAAATCTGGGGATCCTGCTCTCTGGCAGTTCCTGGAAAATTTTACAAGGTCCTTGAGTTTCTCAGTGGATACCTTGGAAGGATCCATACGGCAGCTGTCCCAGTTGGGCACCATGTCTGATCACATGAGAAGGATCCCATGGCTCAAGTGCTGGTAGCTGGAACTTCTCTGCAAGAAGCAAATCGAGAGGCTAGCCTTTGAAGGCAAATGCTTGTTTGGACTGTCCATGGATCCCTTCATTCAGAAGGTGACGGTGGGGAAAAGAATGCTCTTACTCCTTAAAAAGAAGGCGAGGGTAACAGGTTAGAAACCAATGACACCTTCAGAGTCCAAAAAAGGTTCCGTTTCCCAAACAACCAGCCTCAGGCTCCAAACCAAAGCCTACTTACCAGTTTGGTTAAAGGACTCCCAGGTTCTCCTCTTTTCAGTGAAGGGGCGTGCCCACTTCGCAGATGGATGGACATCTACAGGCCTTCATGGGTATTTGGACTTGAAGTCCCAGAAGACTGATCGCATGGTGGTGTCCAGAGACTATAAACTGGAATTTTATCCGCTCTTCCACTCCAGAATTAATTTGCTTAAGGGTATACTCAGATCTATAAAAAAAGAGGGTTTTTCTTTGCAACCCTAGAAAGCCTGCTACAAGGGGTTATTGCACACTGCGCCTGGAGAGGCGAGGTCTTGCAGCTTTTATTCAAACTTGTTCACAGTTCCCAATCCAAACAGAGACGTATGACTTTTTCTGGACTTCAAGGATATTCAGAAGTCTCCTGAAGGTATGAAAATTTAGAATGGAGTTCACCCTTCCTGGCTATCCCGATTTTCCAGCCTTACCAATGCGATCTGCATATTGCAGTGGAGGATTTTCATTATTAGTTTGTGGCACTACCCTTTGGGCTGTCTATGGCCTTCAGGGTGTTTACCAAGGTGTTGGCTCAGGTTCTGGGGTTGTTGAGCATCGAGGAGATTCCTACTGTGGTATACCTAGGCGATTTGCTGTTACGGGAGCGATTGGATCAAAAACTGATGTGCAATGTCCAGCAGACAGTACAAGTCCTGAAGAGGTTCTTCTGGGTAATGAACATTAAAAGTCAGCCTTAGTTGCAGCGCAGTGCCTAGAATATCTGGAGTTAGACCAAAGGTACTGCTTCTGCAGGGGAAAGGCCTGTCTCTGAGTCCTGCTGAAGCCTTAAGGACTTTGGAAGGTCTCTCAATCTGAGTATGCATGAAAGTGCTGGAGCAGATGGTAGACGGCTTCAGTGCTGTCCCCTATGCCCAGTTTCACTCCAGAGATTTGCAACTCAATATCCTATCAGTATGGGGCAGATGTCAGGAGTCCTTGCATCTGCCAATGCATCTGACTTCCAAGGCTAGATCCGCTGTGTAATGGACACAGATGCTGGGTACCTGAAAATTGTTTCTTTAGGTGAAGAGTTTTGACAATAGATACAAACCTGTCAGGCTGGTTCAGGAAATGTGGTCAACAGAAGAGCAAATGTTGCCGATCAACATCTTGAAACTTTGGGTGATTTTGGCTAGCCCTCATACACTGGTCCATCTGTCTTCGTGGTCTGCTCGTAATAGTACAGTCAGACAGTGTCACAGCTGTGGCATATATTAGCCTTCAATGATTTTTGCTGATCAAAAAGACCAGTGGACCTTATCTTTTCCCTGGCAGAACTACATGTTCCTGGCCCCCTCCACCATCTACATTTATGGCATAGAAAATTGGCTGACTGATTTTCTCAGTCATCATCCGCTGAATTCAGAAGAAATGGCTGTTTGCTCGTAGGTGTTTGCAGGGGTTTGTCTGCGATGGAGACACCAGATGTGGATCTTAGTGACCGTATTCCACATCAAGCTAGACAGGTTTGTGTCTTGAACCAGGGATCCTCTGGCCTTTGCAGTAGATTCCCTGCTGACTCCTTGGTATAGGTTTTCCCTGATCTGTGCCTACCCTCCACTACAACTCCTTCCTCATCTGCTGCATAGGATAAAGGTGGAAGGTGTCCTGGTGATTCTGATTAAATCGGCTTGGTGAAGAAGAACATGGTATGCAGACATCGTAAATGTCTTGGCAAACGAGCCATGGGCTTTTCTAGGTTGGTTAAACTTGCTGTACCATGTCTGTTCTTCCATCTTGCTTGGTGGTAGCTAGCTTTGACGGAATGGCTGTTGAAGTCCTGAGGGATACAGGTTCTTCTGATTATGTCATTCCTACCCTCTTGATTTTAAAATCAACCTTCAGGAAGATGTACCTTTTGTACATGGAATGCTTGTCGAGATTCTCATTAAATTCATCCCCAATAGTATGTCGGGAGGTATATTTTGGACTTCAGTCAGGTTTGGGGATGTCTTTGGCTATGAGTACTGAATCCAAAGAACAAAAGGTATACCGCTCAGGCAAACCATCCAGATCAATCCAGGACAGGTGCAGGCTCTGGCTCGCCACCACACACGATGCAACAGGAAGAAGGGTCAGCCGCACACCGGAGGATGGATGAATATAGTGTGTATTTATTAATCCATAGGGCACACAGAACACCAGGACATAAATGCAGGACTTGTTAACGCGTTTCACACGATCTCGTGCTTAATCATAACCATCATAACCGTGCGAAAAAAGTGCTTCACTCTGGATGCTGTTCAAGTTGTTCAATGTTGCAGCTGTTAATCTGAAGCTAGAGAGTCTCATATGAGTCAGGCTTTTTCTCACCTTTTTTTCTAGGTGGATTCATTAGCTCATTTCTCGGGCCTGTGGTGTTAAGGGCAAGGTTCCTGTAAAAGGCCCATTCTACTAGAATTGTCAGTGCTTTGTTGGCTTTTCAGCTTCAAACATCTGTTCACGTTTGTACGGCTCCTACCTGAATTTTCTTCACATATTTACGAAGTTCTACAAGGTTGATGCTTTTACCTCTGTTGAAGCCAGTTTTGGGCAGAAGGTCTCTTCGGCTCACATTCAGTGCCTAGGAAGTTCCCAAGTAGCCACAATTATTAATTCCTCTGTTTCCTGCATGTGCGATTAGGAAAATATGATTTTTGTTTAACCTGTAACACATTTTTTGTAGCATATCACAAGAACCAGAGGCGTGATACCACTCTTTTTGCTTGTGTTCATCATTGCTTGCTACAAAACTGTGGTTTAGTTGAGTTGTGAGAGGTTATGCCTTGGCTAATATTCCTGCCTTTTACTTTTGGTCAGTGTCCATTCACCTAAAGGTGGCAGCATAACCCAAATAGTTCTGGGTACTAACTCCTCTGTGTCCTGTGATGTACTCTAAGAAAAGTATTTCATGGGTAAACCGAAATTTTAATTTTTATTTTTTTTTGTATTTGTACAGAGTCCAGCTTTAGGTCAAGCTAACAGTGAGCCTTGTTACTAAAATATGCAAATAAAAATTCTTTGTTTTTCATCAGATAGTAATTCTGTTTTGAAATAAGCTATCTAAAAATAACATGGCAGGAGAGCCACCATTGCTGACTTGTTTTTCAAGGCACATGCTTAGTGTCTGTAATTTTTCCTTCTCTCTAATCCAAAGAATATGTGTGGTGACTCGACCAGCATATGTTACATACATCTTATGACACTTTGTCAGCATTCCATCTGTATACTTTTTAAAGCAAACCTCTTATCATGCGTTTTCATGCTAACCAGAGCTTACTCCTAGGGTGAATCACTCTTGAGTATTCGCTGGTTAGCATGAAATGATTACTTTCAAACAGCACATCCAGTGGTTAGTCTTGGCAAGTGTGGACCCACCTGGAGTGGTATAGACTGCAGTATTTATTGATAAAGTAATTCTTCCTTCAGTGCACTATGAATTTATAAAATGGAACCAGCATGTTCACCTCAGATGTTGGAGCACCTGCTATATATACTGATCAGCCATAACATGATCACCCACCTAATATTGAGTAGGTCTCCCCTTTTACTGCAAAAACAGCCCTCACCCATCAATGCATGGACTCCATAGTAACATCAACATGAAAGACAGGATCCAGTGTTACCCAGGAGAACATTGGCCAAAACATCACACTTCTTCGGCTGGCTTGCCTTCTTCCGTAGTGCATCCTGGTGCCATATCTTGCCCAGGTAAGCGATGCACACTCAACTTGTCATCCACATGATGAAAAGAAAAAGTGATTAATCAGACCAGGCCACCTTCTTCTATTGCTCTGTGGTCCAGTTCTGATGCTCACATACCCATTGTAGCAGCTCTTGGCTGTGGACATAGGTTTGCATGGGCATTGTGTCCAGTCTGCGACTATGCAGCCCCATACGCAACAAATTGCTATGCACTTTGTGTTGTGACACATTTTGTGTCAGAACCTGCATGAACTTTTTCAGGACTACATGGGCCAGCCTTCATTCCCCACATGCATCAGTGAATCTTGACCTCCCATGACCCTATAGCTGGTTCACTGGTTTTCCTTTCTTGGACCACTTTTTGTAGTTCTCGACCACTGCAGACAGGGAACATCCCACAAAAGCTGCAGTTTTTGGTGTTGCTCTGACCCAGTCATCTAGCCATCACAACTTGGCCCTTGTCAGTCGCTCAAATCCTTACACCTATATACATAGATAAATGTGTAGCGCTATCCCTTTTAGGAATAGTGAATGTAATACACATACAATAGTGAATGCAATGCAGTGAATACACTGATTGTGAAATATTATGTAAAAGTCTGGATTGTGGCAGCTAACGCGTGTTCCCGATGGTAATTAAACAGGGTGTTGGAGAAATGACATGCTCAACAGAAGACATTATTACACACTATATAATTGTATTGGTCTTCTATATAATATTTCACAATCGTGGTGGATTTAAGATTATATTGAGATTGTTTTTGGATTTTGCATTTATTTTGTTTGCATTGCACTCACTGTGGTCTTTGTATTATATTCATTATTCTTAAAGGGATAGTGCTGTATATTTAATACATTTATCTATGTATAGGTTTGTAGTATCTGTGGCTACTAGTGGAAGCAACTATCTTGACCGTGATATTGGTTACGCCTTTTTTTATAGTATATATATTAGTAATCTATATTATATAGTTGTGTTTTTTTTTTTTTGTTTTTTTTTTTATATCTTTTTGATGTTTTGATTACGTTAGCAGAGAGTCCACTAGGGTTTAGCAAATCCTTACCCTTGCCTATTTTTTCTTCTTTCAACACATCAACTTCAGAGACATGTTCACTTGCTGCCTAATATATCCAAGCCATTTTAACGAGATAATAATTGGTATTAACTTTACCTGTCAGTGGTCATAATGTTATGGCTGATTGGTGTACATACTTGTTCTAGATAAATGATCAGCAATTAGTGAACCAAGCATAAGGATCAAAGCCCCAGAACATGCACCTCAAAAAAACAAATCTGCAATGACAGCTTCTATATTTCTATCTTTGGTTTAATTTAAGTATGCTAGCATACTTGCAGTCACAATAGCGTGAATCTTAACCTTTCCTTAAATCGAGCTTGGCCCTGCTTCTCTCAGCTTACAAATTTCTTATTGCTGATTTTGAACAATAGGAAGTCTCAGGAGAAGGTGGGGCCAAGTTTGATCAGGAGTAACTGAGTTAAATATGAGTTCAATTACTTTTGTTTCTGAACCTGTTGACATAACTGAAGTGCCTGATCGCTGGGCAGAAATGTTTTTTCTCTTATTCAAGAAAGTGAAAACCCCTTTAAGAAGTAGCTTTTATAATACAAGAATATAATGACATCCGATGTCATGGATCATGGACAATTGGTTTATATTTCCATGATAACTTACCATAAATTATTACCATTCTCTGCCAATAATTATTTTACAGCAGACATTTTCTATGGGTTTTGAGTTTGCAGATTCATCAATGGGCTTGTGTTTATTAATTCAGGGCATTAAGGCCTTGAATCTTTCCTAGACTATGGAGGCCAAAATGTCCTTTATTTCTCATCCATTGAGGGACACAGGAATTCTGAAACAGTCATGTTTATACTGCTGTCTTCAAGACATTGGGATAGTGGTAAGAAAGAAAAATTATAGGTCCATCCCCTGCTTATCCCCTCCTTTTATCTGGCTTGCCTCAGTTTTTTGTTTTTGCTAGTGTCTTAGGAAATTGGAGACCATTTCTTCAGCTCTGCAGAAAAAAAAAAGTCTATATCTTAATCATACAACACAGGACACTAGCAAAAGCTTTGCTGGATCACATTCCCAGTGTACCTATATAACAGTCTCTTTTTGCTCATGTCCTTAGGTGATGTAAGGAGATATGCTATCAGGTGATGGACCCCTTCTCCTGTTGGAGACATTTTTTTTCTCTGTTTCTCACTAGTTTTCCTTTCCTTTTAAACCTGACACTTCTATCAAAATCTGACTGCTGCTTTCCTTATGACTCATTATCAGTTTCTGGTTTGGTTACCTTCAATCTTGGGAACCATACCTGGACTCCACAATAAAGGGGCCTGCGTGTGATGTTTGCGTCTGGCACTGGATCTTGCACTTGGCCCTTGTCTTTGCGTGTGGTGCCATGAGTTAACCACAGGGTGCTATCCAGGTTTAGAGCTGTGGTCCATGCCTTTGGTACCCAGGGAATATGCTATGAGAAGTGAAACCTAGAACCTGGATAGGACTGCTGACATGGACAAGGTACGACAAGGTTTCCCTGTACTTTTACATACAAGTTCCTAGCTATACGTGTCTTATTGGATCATCACTTGGATCTGTAGTTTCAACTACATTATATTATTTTATCCTACAGAACACACCACAGTGCTAAGCACACAAGCAGGGTTGAGGGCACAGGCTATGTGGTAATATACACCTTTGGTGCTTTTTCACTGGCTTTTATTGTCTAACTTTATTCTGCCTTTATAGATTACATTATTTTTTTTACCTATTTAAATTTGGTGGTCTTTTCTTTCACCTATCTGAAGTTCCTCCCTGGCTACTGACATAGTGCCTAATAAAACTCTTTACTGCACATATCTGGCTATGATTTTCCACCATCAACACAAGGCCTCCCCAATGTCCCAGGAATCTTCGCGTCCACTTTCGAATTCCCTAGCTGTTTGTGCTCAGCTACTTGGTGTATTCTACCTTCAGGGGCTTTAAGCATGCTGTGTTGCCATCTCCTGTAAAGTCTTTCTCTTGCTCCACTAAGCCATTAAATCAAATTGGGCTTGGGGCCCCTGTTACCAGCTTTGATTTAGGGTCCAAACAGTCTATTGTATTCCTGAAGAGAGGCTGTAGCAAATGTTTGGAGCCCTGTGCTTTATTTACACTAGCTTTCTGCAAGCATCCAAGCTTGTCTTTCACATAGGACCAATATCCATAGGAATGCATAGAGCTCATAGCTATAATAACATAGATGTTATTATATCCAAGGAGAATCTGACCTGATTAGCTTTTGATGGACATTGTTCGGCACTGCTCCTGACACTGTTATTGGCTATGCCACAGGTAGTGTGTAGAGTGTGCTTCTGCTTCAACAAAGGAGGTTGATGGAGTGGTCAGAAGAAACCCACCCTTTTCCTTTAGTTATTTTGGCCACAGGTACTTGTAGGCCCTCAGAGCCAAACTCCCATTCAGCTTGCAGGACCCAGAACCACAGATCTGCTAACTCCTCTGAAAACCTTCTTCATGAAGGTGTACCCCCATTTCTACAATTGAGGGGTTGTTTGAAAATCTAGTTGGGTCCTCTAGACTAACTACAGACTAACCCCTTGTGTCTTGTATGTCCTTCTGCTTCTCACTAATTTTCTTGTGCTGCTGCACAAAGCAATGTATCTTCCCAGGTCTTCTCAGGTTCCCTGCACCTTAGGACCTCTTGTTCCTGGGGGAACTTCACTTCAGGAGTTGCACCCCACATGGAGTTACGCTTTCTATTTCAGAAAAATTATATAACCTCAGATAAGGTTGAAAACCTTATGGTAATTGGTACTCCTAAGCATTCCCTCTTTCTAGAGGGGACCCCCTGACCTATGAGGTTGGCCAGTGCCCATTCCTATTGTTCTCTTTACTAACAAGAATCTGATTCCTTAGTGTCCTTTTAGGAGGCGCCTATTTTTCAAAGTGCTGGACCTCTTGTGCACCCTAGTGCCTTTTCCTGGCTTCTCCATTGTGGAAGAGGGTCAGCCTTCTTGACCCTTGAAGTCAGAAGAGTTTGATACCTGCAAGCTTCAATCTGATTGGACCCTTACATGGGCCAATGTTGGCAACTATTGGTCAGCATCAGACGAGGCTGTGAACCCTTGTTAATTCATTGGCCCTCTCCTTAACATTTAGGGGTTTGTATGGCTTTGGAGAAATACCATTTTACCATTGTTGCCCCTTCTCTTGTTGACTGCCAGTCTTTTGTAGCCTCTCCCTCTCTCTTTATGGAGGTCTGGACTTGGTGTGACATCCAAGATGGTCCCTATGGACCAAGACATCCCAGGTGTGACCCATCAGTCTTTGAGAGGGCATGAGGTGCTCTCTTACCTACCATCCTGTGGAGATACCACCTTCAGGGATGTCCCCATACCAGGGGTTTGAGTCAGGTTATCCAGAACAGTTGGTCTTCATTTTGTTGATAGATCTCATTGTGAATCTGTTTCCTGACCTCCACTTTCTTAGACATAACTTAGGTGTTTTACAACCTTCACGTCCTTTAAGGTTTGGTAGTTCTCCCTGTGGTGAAACAAGTGGCCTGTTCCCTACATTGGACAACACTACAAGTACTACTCTCAACCGTACTGACCTCTTTAGAGACAATACATTGCCATCTGGCTTTTAACAACCAGTCGTGTCTACAGCAGAGGGAGAGGTTGTGAGCCTGTGTGCACCTCCCTTTTTTTTTTTTTCTTGCATGGCAGAGGAAATCATTGCTAGAGGGCCCTGTATTGGATCGGCAAACAGTGTGCGCTAGGGTCCTGCGACACGTCACTTGTTTGGAATAGAGTACATCCAGAGGCCTTCTGAGGTCCTGATCACATGGAAAGAGATCCTGACATCCATGGATGATTTAAAGCCTTTTGAGTAAATTCCACTAGATCCCTTCCTTAAGTTATGTCCTTGATCTGGTAAATGATCTTGCCTGTCTAAGCTAAGGTTCCTGTCCTTTACTTTACAGTTGTAGATGCTTCACTATATTTGGGTTTGGCAGGTCCTGCAGAATTCCTCCCTCAGGCTCCAGAGACACCTTCAGGTGTTAAGGTGGGATGGTCTTGCTCATCCTCTCGCTCTTCTGATGTTTGTGTGCCAGTCTGGGATTGTGGTATACCTTCTTCCCTGCCTACCCTTTATCTCTTGTGCACTCCACCCCTTTCTTCAGTCAGGCTGAATTAATGGATGGTACTCTTGGGTTCTCTAGGCAATCCCATTCTTCTCATGGAGCCTTCCTTCCCTGAACCCCAAAGGATTGGTAGTGTATGGCTTTGGGCCTTTCCCTTGTAGATCAGCTGGTATTTTCTTGTTTTTGTTCAAGGTTCCCTCTGTGGTTCTGTTCTCTAGGGTACTTGTCCCAGTGTTTATGTTGACCATATCATGTTGTTGACTCTGTTTCTCTCTTATCAGGTAGTTTTATTCTTCCACCTATGTGGTGGTGCAGGCTCTTCTGTCCTGGTCTTAAACATCAGGTTGATACTCTAACTTTCACTGGGTCAATGGACGTGGATTTTACCTCATATAGTTCAAATTCAGTTTCTTCTTGAATCTGTCAGTGTCTTTTGCCAACCCCTCAGTTGGACTGCTTCTGGATATACAGACTGTTTCAGAGTCACCCAGTCTTTCAACAGATAAGAAAGAAGATAAGAAACAGATAAGAATATAACATTTATTTTTTTCTTAGAGACCATTGAGGGAAACAGTTTCCATCCCTCTGTGTGTTTATGCTTTGCTGGCCCTGCTTATTGCTTTCTTAAAAAACGTAGGCATATTGGGTAAAGAAGACGATATAGTAACACTGGCTTACAGGTTTTCTGTTTGCCAGTGTCCAAGCCTCCTGAAGGTGGCAGTATAACCTAACTTTCAGAATTCCTGTGTCCCTCAAAGGACACAATTGAAAAATAAATTTCAAGGTAAGTGCAAAAGTTCCATTACTTTGTATCTGTGGAGTTCCTTTGAACCCTAAACCAGGCTGTAAATGTGACTTCTATCCTCAGATAGCCTTAAGCCCTGTCACTGACTTGTCATTTCAGTCTTGAATTCCAAAGTTTGTAGTGGCTGCTGAAGTGCTAGCATTTAATAGTTGAATGGCATGGGGCAGAGTTTAACTTTGGTGCAGAAGTCAAGGCTTTTAACCCCTTTGTGCCAACGTCACACAAATATGCGTCCTCACAGAACTTTTTTCCATTGCGTACCTGTCTTTCTGCTGGGAGCACGCCGCACATTGCGCTCCCAGCACAAAGACTGGAGTGTCACTGAGAGCCCCAGGTCCCGTTCTAACGATCGGGACCCATGACTCCCGATTCCGGGTCACATGATTGCTGTGATAGCTTCTGATTGGCTATCACAGTGGTCAGTCACTGTATAGCCAGCCCCCCCCCCCCCCCTGGTTTTGTTTGTTAAAATACAAAAAAAAAAGATAAATATTAAAAAATACCTAGTTCAAGGTTTGATCTAGTTCAGTGCCAGGGTAAGTGTTTGAGTCAGGGTCAAAGGTCAGGATTTTTAATTTTTTTAATTGGTATCATTGTCAGTTAGTGTCAGTGTGTTTTAGGTTAAAAAAAACCAAAACAAAATGCGCACTATTATTTCTGGGCTGTACCACGGTTGCAAATAACATACACATATATGGTATCGCTGCAATCATCAAGAGCTGGAAAATGTATTTTGGATTATTCTTTGGTGGTAGGTTATGGTAGTAACAAGAAACACACAGCTATATTAAAAAAAATTATATTATGATAATTTAAAAAAATCAGGCGATATCCATTACCATTTACCACCAAATAAAAGCCCAATTTGTCCTGAAAAAAACAAGGTATAATTCACTTGGATGTAGTTGTGATGATATGTAAGGTTTTACTAACACATGTCAATGTTGCAAAATTGTGCTTAAGCATTAAGATTTGTTTTACCCTTAGGCATGAAGGGGGTTAATATACATCCTGGTCTTTAGGGTCCAAGAGGGTTCCATAGGCACTAGAGATTGCAGCTACCACAAGGTTTCTGAACTCTGCAGTGCTATTCTGTTAGAAATATTTTAGGCCAATTTAGGCTCACTTTAAGGCTTCATGCACCTGGATGTTTTTTGACGCAGCTCTTAGGGGCGTCTGGCTTTTTTTTTTCTGGCCCTAAACTCCTCTTCATGTTAGCCTACAGGTGAAACTTGAAAAATTAGAATATCGTGCAAAAGTTCATTTATTTCAGTAATGCAACTTAAAAGGTGAAACTAATTTATGAGAGAGACTCATTACATGCAGAGCAAGATAGTTCAAGCCGTGATTTGTCATAATTGTGATGATTATGGCTTACAGCTCATGAAAACCCCAAATCCACAATCTCAGAAAATTAGAATATTACATGCAATCAATAAAACAAGGATTGTACATAAAACCGTATCGGACCTCTGAAAAGTATAAGCATGCATATGTACTCAGTACTTGGTTTGGGCCCCTTTTGCAGCAATTACTGCCTCAATGCAGCGTGGCACGGAAGCTATCAGCCTGTGGCATTGTTGAGGTGTTATGGAAGACCAGGATGCTTCAGTTTGCGGCCTTCAGCTCTTCTGCATTGTTCGGTCTCATGTCTGTCATCTTTCTCTTGGCAATACCCCATAGATTCTCTATGGGGTTCAGGTCAGGCGAGTTTGCTGGCCAATCAAGCACAGTAATCCCACGGTCATTAAATCAGGTTTTGGTGCTTTTGGCAGTGTGGGCAGGTGCCAAGTCCTGCTGGAAAATGAAGTCAGCATCCCCATAAAGCTCGTCTGCGGAAGGAAGCATAAAGTGCTCCAAAATCTCCTGGTAGACGGCTGCGTTGACCCTAGACTTAATGAAGCACAGTGGACCAACACATCAGCAGATGACATGGCTCCCCAAATCAACACAGACTGTGGAAACTTCACACTGGACTTCAAGCATCTTGCAGTGTGTGCCTCTCCATTCTTCCTCCATACTCTGGGTCATTGGTTTCCAAATGAGATGCAAAAGTTGCTCTCATCAGAAAAGAGGACTTTGGACCACTGAGCAACAGACCAGGTATGTTTTTCTTTAGCCCAGGTAAGACGCTTCTGACTTTGTTGATCAGGAGCGGCTTGACAAGAGGAATGTGACATTTGAAGCCCATGTCCAGGATCCGTCTGTGTGTGGTGGCTCTTGATGCACTGACTCCAGCCTCAGTCCACTCCTTGTGAAAGTCCCCAACACTTTTGAATGGCCTTTTCCTGACGATACTCTCCAGGCTGCAGTCATCCCTGCTGCTTGTGCAGCTTTTTCTTCCACACTTTTCCCTTCCACATAACTTTCTATTAATGTGCTTTGATACAGCACTTTGGGAACATTCAACTTCTTTTGCAATTACCTTTTGAGGATTTCCCTCCTTATGGAGGGTGTCAATGATGGTTTTCTGCACAACTGTCAGGTCAGCAGTCTTTCCTGTGATTGTGATTCCTGCTGAACCAGACTGAGAGACCATTTAAAGGCTCAGGAACCCTTTGCTGGTGTTATGGCTTAATTAGCTGATTAGAGTGGGACACTTTGAGCCTAGAATATTGCACCTTTTCACAATTTTCTAATTTTCTGAGATTGTGGATTTGGGGTTTTCATGAGCTGTAAGCCATAATCATCACAATTATGACAAATCACGGCTTGAACTATCTTGCTTTGCATGTAATGAGTCTATCTCATATATTAGTTTCACCTTTTAAGTTGCATTACTGAAATACATGAATTTTTGCACGATATTCAAATTTTTCGAGTTTCACCTGTGTGTGTCCATGCGCACATAGGCGTCTAAAGGCAGAAAAAACCCTCTGCCAGCTCATTCAGGAGCAGCCGTGTTTTGGCAGAAAAAACACTTGATGCATCTAAGCGCTGGGCATGTTTATCGCTTGAATGTTAATTTAAATGGCCAGAATAAATTATGTATTATGTACTAATTCTAATTAAATTAATTAAGGCCCAAGTGCTTAGGCACGTTTAGATGTATCAAGCGTTTGCAATCACTTTTTCTTCCAAAACCACTTCCAGGAGGAAAGGCATCTAGGAGAGAGAGCAAAAATGTCCAGTGTGCATGATGCCTAAAGAGCACATGCTGTTTAGTAGCAAACAAACCCTGTATTAGGAAGTATAGACTTTTGGGGTCACAGACTTTTGATTCAGATCAGGAGTTTAACATGCATGCTTTTTTCAAGATAGTGATTCCAAAATCACTAAGGCCAGAGGATTAATAAAAAAGCCATGTAACTAGCATTTTCAGAAAGAGGTTAGCAGTGACAGCCTCTGTAATTCTCTCCACCAGAGGCCTTTTTTTAGGGCAAAGTTGCTTGTACTTCATAATGGCTGCCATATTGTGGGTCAAGCTAATGTTTGTGAGAAAAATGTGTTTGTCAGTTTTCTCTGGACTACAGTTTATCAAGCTGTAGTGATGTTCTAGTGTGTTCATTGGGCTTATTATCCTAATATGATGTGAATCATTCATAGCAACCAGTTAGATTTTTGCTTCCTATCAGATCAGGGAAGAGAATAAACCCTGATTGTTAGAGGTTACTGAACATTGCTGGTTGCCATACGGAGTGCTGTTGTCAGCTCATGCAATAGCCTTATTTTGGATATGTTAGTGGTTCATTTTAGATACGTTGGGCCTTGTTTATCAAAATGTAATTTTCCATTGTAGGCACAAATTTTGCTGTGGTGCGACATAGTAGAATATTCTTATTTTAGACACTGATAAACTGTGACAAGTGTGTCCAAGAATTTCAAATAATAATAACATAAAATATGGCCACCACCATACACAGCATAATGTGATCTCTGTCCTAGTTTGTCATAGTGCGAAGACCCTTGTCTGCTATTGGCATGCATGTGATTCTTGTTCCCTTATGTCTCCCTCCCCCTCCCTCTTCTTTTTTTTTGCCTCTGTTTTGCTCAGGTGGGTTCGGCGCTGCTCCAGTGTTCGGCAGCCCTCCAACATTTGGGGGATCCCCTGGATTCGGAGGGGTGCCAGCATTTGGTTCAGCCCCAACTTTTACAAGCCCGCTGGGCTCGACTGGCGGCAAAGTGTTCGGCGAGGGTACAGCTGCAGCGAACACAGGAGGATTTGGGTAAGAAGAAGCTCTTGTATCCTATTACACATTTTGGTTTGCATTGCACAAAAAAAAAAATTCTAGTCTGTTTTTTTTTTTTTTTTTTTAATTTTTATTCTTTTCTTTTTGGGAAAGCTGCATAAATTATATTGTCACCCCCAAATGTTTATCACTGCTGCAGAAGACCCTTCTGCTCATTGATTTGAATGGGCTGTTCTACTGTTGGGCTGATTGTTAAAGAATGTGTCCCCAGAAGACCAGATAGAAAGGTGGTTCTCCACATAATGCACCAGTAGGCAGGCAGATATTTGAACCCAGGCAGAGTGTATACACCAAGTCTGAGGAGTTTGACTGGCTAAGCTATGGTACACTCCCGTATACCACAACCACTACAAGAGCTCCTACGTTATTAAAAGTCAATGAGCTAAGTCATGCAGCTAGTGTGTGCACCATTTGCATGTCTTCTGAGTTTTGCTTTCTTCTTTCCCCTCTTTCATGTCAGAGATACAGTTTAGTTGCAGATTTCGCTGCACTATATTAATGCCTAAACCGTGAAGAAATGTACTTGAGAACATCTTTTCATTCGTAAAAAGTTGGTGTTATGTGATGTTGCAAGTGAAAGTGTAGTATTTAAATTGTATGATTTTAAAAGCTAAAGTTTTTTTGTTGTGTTTTTTTTTTCATAAAAATTGTCAACAGAGTCTAATTCCTCAGATGCTGATACTTTAGGCTTGTAGGGTTCACAATAATTAACATGGACAAACCTAGTCATTTTTAAGAAGGTATTGCAGGGAAATTAAGTTTTGGTGATATTCTTTGTACAAGTTTTCAACTACACAGTTATATTATGCACATTTTGTTTGTGTTTACATTTTCCAATGCATAGCGGTTTATTTATTACACCTAGTTCACATGGGCTTTAGCTTGTATAAGCAGCGTGAACAGCAAGCTTTTTACAGAGTTTTCAGAAAGCTGAAGTTTTAAAGGATGCTTTTGCAATTGTTTGGGAATGTTAAACACAGATTTTAAAGTAGAACTGTGCCTAAAAAAAAAAAATCTTAAAAGTCAATATGAACTCATTATTCTTCTTGTAGTCCAAAACAAAACTAGACTTTTTGGTACCCTTTTTCAATATGGCTCCACCATTTTTATTATTCCTGGTTACCCCTCTTCCTGATGGAATCATCCGCCCACACTCTATACCATCCCTCTGAAATGTACCTACAGCTCCTTCCCTTAACACATCAGCTGTCACAATCCCCACCTCTCTACATTGTTAGCTCCATGCCTGAATTATGTTCTGCAGCTCTTGTTGTTCATGCAGGAACTGCTTCCATCTCTCACTAGAAGGGAATGCATGTAGCGGTTGTAATACAGGGTATGACAAACTTTTCAGGGAAGCCCAGAGGAAACAATTTACAGATATATATAATAAATAAATGGTGCAGCGCTAAGTAATAGAGCACAGTTTATATACACAATATATGAACATGCATGATATCACTCTGAGGGTGATCAATAAATACAAAAGTTCAATGTAATAGTGCGGATCGTGGAGAGATCCCAATAAGGTGAGTGGACGTCCTGATCCAAGGTGTGATGGTAAGTGTGATCACACAAATAGGTGAAAAACGCACTCACCAGATGTGCGTTTAATATACGCAATATGCAATCCTGCGTCACCAGGCCATAAAACGATCATCAGATCCTGGATCAGATTGTACCCAGATCACCATCCCGGTTCAACAGAAGTGAGGTCATCTGAAACCGCTACCAGGTATCACCACCAAGGTCCCGAGTCCTCCAGATGGGCACTGCAAATGATAGCACTCACACAGAGTGCCCAATAAGAGACCTCATAGCGTGATACTGCTTTAGATGCTTTTATTCAGGGTTGGTTGGTGTGGGGTACATAAAAAGATTAACCAAAAAGTTTACTGACCATATGCATTCCTAGGTAGTAAGGTGTCCTGCTGCTGCCCTCTGACGCATTTCGTGCGATGCACGTATTCATAGGGTCCAGGGCTAGCCCCATTCCAGAGCTAGCTATCATTCGCAGTGCCCATCTGGAGGACTCAGGACCTTGGTGGTGATACCTGGTAGCGGTTTCAGATGACCTCACTTCTGTTGAACCGGGATGGTGATCTGGGTACAATCTGATCCGGGATCTGATGATCGTTTTATGGCCTGGTGACGCAGGATTGCATATTGCGTATATTAAACGCACATCTGGTGAGTGCGTTTTTCACCTATTTGTGTGATCACACTTACCATCACACCTTGGATCAGGACGTCCACTCACCTTATTGGGATCTCTCCACGATCCGCACTATTACATTGAACTTTTGTATTTATTGGTCACCCTCAGAGTGATATCATGCATGTTCATATATTGTGTATATAAACTGTGCTCTATTATTTAGCGCTGCACCATTTATTTATTATATATGTTCGATTTGGAGGTTTTATTTGGTTACCTTTTCGGTGTATCAGCTGCTCATTAACGTTTTTGTGTATACATATCGATACACTCTTTGTATTTAAGTCGCGCTCACTATAACATCTTTTATTACTAATTTACAGCTATAGCAGTGAACAGCACAGGGGGAGATATAGGTTCCTAAAGAAGAATAATTATAATGGGCGTTAAACTATAAAGAAAAAACGAGCCATATGTTTTAATTGCAGAAGTCGAAAGCAAGGAAAAGAAAATCCCTCGTAGAAATGAGAGGAACAGGTTTTAAGAGACTTTACATGCACCTAATGGAACCAATTAGACTATATTATATCTTAAAAACCATGTTTCTTATAAATACAGATGTTAAAAAATAGCACATAAATGACATGTCCACTCAAATTCTTAATAAGCTGTGAATTACAATCACATATCAGCACACTCCCACAATCACATGTATGCAGCGCACAATATTGGCACTTTTCACGGTGGTCACTTCTGCAGGATACAATTAACATCCAGTGAAAAACCTACAGAATAACATACGAAACTAATATAAATAATACATTATAATTTACAGTAAATATAGTATTGTACACGGGGAACAAAAAAAAAACTTTAGTCCCTGCCCCTTACAGGCCTACTGGGGGGCATATGGAGGGCCCGCAAATGCATGCGGGACAAAAAAAATAATTATATATATATATATATATATATATATATACATACATACATACACAGTCAGGTCCATAAATATTGGGACATCAACACAATTCAAACATTTTTGGCTCTGTACACCACCACAATGGATTTGAAATGAAAGATGTGCTTTAACTGCAGACTGTCAGCTTTAATTTGAGGGTATTTACATCCAAATCAGGTGAACGGTGTAGGAATTACAACAGTTTGCATATGTGCCTCCCACTTGTTAAGGGACCAAAAGTAATGGGACAGAATAATAATCATAAATCAAACTTTCACTTTTTAATACTTGGTTGCAAATCCTTTGCAGTCATTTACAGCCTGAAGTCTGGAATGCATAAACATCACCAGACGTTGGGTTTCATCCTTGGTGATGCTGTGCCAGGCCTCTACTGCAACTGTCTTCAGTTCCTGCTTCTTCTTGGGGCATTTTCCCTTCAGTTTTGTCTTCAGCAAGTGAAATGCATGCTCAATCGGATTCAGGTCAGGTGATTGACTTGGCCATTGCATAACATTCCACTTCTTTCCCTTAAGAAACTCTTTGGTTGCTTTTGCAGTATGCTTTGGGTCATTGTCCATCTGCACTGTGAAGCGGCGTCCAATGAGTTCTGAAGCATTTGGCTGATTATGAGCAGATAATATTGCCCGAAACACTTCAGAATTCATCCTGCTGCTTTTGTCAGCAGTCACATCATCAATAAATACAAGAGAACCAGTTCCATTGGCAGCCATACATACCCACGCCATGACACTACCACCACCATGCTTCACTGATGAGGTGGTATGCTTAGGATCATGAGCAGTTCCTTTCCTTCTCCTTACTCGTCTCTTCCCATCACTCTAGTACAAGTTGATCTTGGTCTCATCTGTCCATAGGATGTTGTTCCAGAACTGTGAAGGCTTTTTTAGATGTCGTTGGGCAAACTCTAATCTAGCCTTCCTGTTTTTGAGGCTCACCTATGGTTTACATCTTGTGGTGAACCCTCTGTATTCAGTCTGGTGAAGTCTTCTCTTGATTGTTGACTTTGACACACGTACACCTACCTCCTGGAGAGTGTTCTTGATCTGGCCAACTGTTGTGGAGGGTGTTTTCTTCACCAGGGAAAGAATTCTTCGGTCATCCACCACAGTTGTTTTCCATGGTCTTCCAGGTCTTTTGGTGTTGCTGAGCTCACCGGTGCGTTCCTTCTTTTTAAGAATGTTCCAAACAGTTGTTTTGGCCACGCCTAATGGTTTTGCTATCTCTTTGATGGGTTTGTTTTGTTTTTTTCAGCCTAATGATGGCTTGCTTCACTGATAGTGACAGCTCTTTGGATCTCATCTTGAGAGTTGACAGCAACAGATTCCAAATGCAAATAGCACACTTGAAATGAACTCTGGACCTTTTATCTGCTCATTGTAATTGGGATAATGAGGGAATAACACACACCTGGCCATGGAACAGCTGAGAAGCCAATTGTCCCATTACGTTTGGTCCCTTAACAGGTGGGAGGCACATATGCAAACTGTTGTAATTCCTACACCGTTCACCTGATTTGGATGTAAATACCCTCAAATTAAAGCTGACAGTCTGCAGTTAAAGCACATCTTGTTCGTTTCATTTCAAATCCATTGTGGTGGTGTATAGAGCCAGAAATGTTAGAATTGTGTTGATGTCCCAATATTTATGGACCTGACTGTATGTATGTGTAAATATATATATGTATATGTATGTATATATATATATGTGTATATACACCCACACACACATATACACACACACTATATTGCCAAAAGTATTAGGACGCCTGCCTTTACACACACATGAACTTTAATGGCATCTCAGTCTTAGTCCGTAGGGCTCAATATTGAGTTGGCCCACCCTTTGCAGCTATAACCGCTTCAACTCTTCTGGGAAGGCTGTCCACAAGGTTTAGAAGTGTGTCTATGGGAATGTTTGACCATTCTTCCAGAAACGCATTTATGAGTTCAGGCACTGATGTCGGACGAGAAGGCCTGGCTCACACTCTCTTCTCTAATTCCTCCCAATGGTGTTCTATCGGGTTGAGATCAGGACTCTGTGTAGGTCAGTCAAGTTCCTCCACCCCGGACTTGCTCATCCATGTCTTTATGGACCTTGCTTTGTGCATTGGTGCGCAGTGATGTTTGAACAGGAAGGGGCCATCCCCAAACTGTTTCCACAAAGTTGGGAGCGTGAAATTCTCCAAAATGTCGTGGTACCCTGACACCTTAAGAGTTCCCTTCACTGGAACTAAGTGGCTGAGCCCAGCCCCTGAAATACAACCCCACACCATAATTCCCTCCCAACCAAACTTTACACTTGCCACAATGCAGTCATGCAAGTACTGTTCTCCTGGAGACTGCAGAACTTATATACATCCATCAGATTCCCAGACAGAAAAGCATGATTCGTCACTCCAGAGAACACGTCTCCACTGCTCTAGAGTCCAGTGGCGGCGTGCTTTATACCACTGCTTCCAATGCTTTGCATTGCACGTGGTGATGTAAGGCTTGAATGCAGCTGCTCAGCCATGGAAACCCATTCCATGAAGCTCTCTATGCACTGTTGTGCTATTCTGAAGGACACACAAAGTTTGGTGGTCTTCAGCTATAGACTCTGCAGACAGTTGACGACTTCTGTGAGCTTCAGCATGTACTGACCCCGCTCTGGCATTTTATATGGCCTACCACTTTGCTGCTGAGTTGCTGTTGTTCCCAGTTTCTTCCACTTTGTTATAATACCACTAACAGTTGACTGTGGAATATTTTGTAGCAAAGAAATGTCACGGATAGACTTATTGCACAGGTGGCAACCTATCACGGTACCACGCTTGAATTCACTAAGCTCCTGAGAGCAACCCATACTTTCACAAATGTTTGTAGAAGCAGTCTGCATGCTCCTAGGTGCTTGATTTTATAGCTGCAAAGGGTGGGCCAACTCAATATTGAACCCTATGGACTAAGACTGGGTTGCCATTAAAGTTCATGTTCTTGTAAAGGCAGGTGTCCCAATACTTTTGGCAAGTGTGTGTGCACGTGCACGCGTATCTCTATATATAAAACAAAAGATTTAAAAAAAACTTAGTTGTCACCAGAACTGGTGTCCCCAGTGGAAAATATCTCCACTTTTCCTGTTCGATGATCCAAAATTTGGGAAACATCAGCGAGGGAGACATCTAGCCCCAGATGGAAGAGGATGAATGAAAGTCTGTCTAGTTTTTGTATAAAAATTCTATATTGCATATGTAGTGCATCCAGGCTAACCACAGAGTATACACAAAAGTGCATCCAGGTAATCGGCCAGTGTGACCAACTATAGTCCGGGGAGAGGAAAAAAAGCAATAACAAAAATGTATAATGAGGGCCAGTAGAAAAAGGGAGTGTGCTGGAAAAACCTGAAGAAACATATGCGGACCTTACCAGTGCTGGTACCTTAAGTTTAAAGGGAGAGATGCCCCCCCCCCCCCTACAGTCACACCCAAATCTCCACATAGGACTGCCATCCAAGGGGGCAGGGTAGGACCGCACTCTGTCAGGTATGCTACCTAATATGACTGGAGACAGTGGGAGCTGAAGCCAGACAAACCCACCTGTAAGTGTGGAGAAAACCACGCCCATGTCACATCCAGCTGGGGTCAGACAGAGAAGAAGAAAACATCAAGGAGTAAAAAAAAAATATAAGCCCTAGGACAGGGAAGGGGGTAGCACCAATCTGGTGTAAAGGGGGGGGGGGAGATTTAAAAAATAATGCAAATTATTATTATTATTATAAGCATTAAAAAAAATATTATAAATAGAAACTTTTTAGAGAAAAGGAGCAAAGCGTAAGCGGTTAGGAACCAGCATATTACTGAGTGAGGTCTTTCTCCCAAAAGTAATGTTGGGATTATCATCAATTAAATGTCTGATAATATGGTCTTCCTTTAAAATATTCCTTTTGCTTAATTTTGCATTTGGCTTCAGATTGATTGTTAAATGGGGTAATTAAATCAATCTTGTGGGAACCTGCTTAAAATGTTACTAAACCCAGGACCCTGCATTCACTATGTCTGATCTCCGACAGTACACAGAACATGGAAGTGCAATTATTTTAGTAAATATAAACTGCTAAATACCATTACTTAGCAATTAGAGCAGTCTTGTGACTTCTATCAGTGTCAAGCCGACCACATGTAAAGCTTGTAGGAGGAGTTTTCATTTTGCTCTAGGAGGATGCAAGACCCCTGACTTCTGTCTGGATCGTGCTGATTGGCCCTGTGCTGATCACATGCACTCTCCAAAGGAAAAAAAACTCTCTAGCAATACACATTAAACTGAGCATGTGAAGAATGAGTCCACATGATATGTCCTATATGGAGATAAGAGGGGGCACTGGAAAAAGGGGAGGAACAGAGAAGCCAGTAACAGCTTTTTTACACAATGCAGATGATTACCTCCTTAGGTTCCACAGTGAGTATAACAAGCATGCTTTACTGGAAGACCTTTGTAAGGAAGAATGGGCAAAGATACCTCAAACAAGAATTGAAAGACTCTTGGCTGGCTACAAAAAGCGTTTTCAAGCTGTGATACTTGCCAAAGGGGGCAGTACAAGATATTAACTCTGCAGGGTGCCCAAACTTTTGCAGACGCCATTTTTTTGTTTTCTGTTATTTTTAAAGTGTAAAAGATGTAAATAAAATCTAACTTTTGTTGACATATTATAAGAATGTCTAATCTGTAATTTGATGCCTTTTGGAGATTTTTCCATCTTTCCTTGGCTTCTTTATGCACATTAATACAAATTTGTAGCTGGGGTGCCCAAACTTTCGATCCCCACTGTATATATACAGTGAAGGAAATAAGTATTTGATCCCCTGCTGATTTTGACTGTTTGCCCACTCACTAAGAAATGATCAGTCTAAAAATCGAATGGCAGGTATATTGTAACATTGAGAGACAACAATTCAACAAACAATTCAAAAGAAATGCATGTCTAACAAATTATGCACTGATTGCATGTTCATGAGGGAAATAAGTATTTGATCCCCTATCATTCAACAGGATTTCTGGCTACAGGTGTCTTTCATACAGGTAAAAAGCTGAGATTAGAAGCAGTCTCTTAAAGGGAGTGCTGCTAATCTCATTTTGTTACCTTTATAAAAGACACCTGTTCACAGGAGCAATCAAACAATCAGATTCCAAACTCTCCAGCATTGCAAAGACCAAAGAGTTGTCCAAGGATGTCAGGGACAAGATTGTAGTCCTACACAAGACTGGACTGGGCTACCAAACCATCGCCAAGCAACTTGGTGAGAAGGTGACAACAGTTGCACAGTTTACAGGTGCAATAATTCGCAAATAAAAGAAACACAAAACAACTGTCAGTCTCCCTAGGTCTGGTGCACCATGCATGATCTCATTTCATGGAGTGTCAATAATCATGAGAACAGTGAGGAATCATCCCAGAACTACACGTGAGGATCTTGTCAATGATCTCAAGGTAGCTGGGACCACAGTCACTAAGAAAACAATTGGTAACACACTACGCCGACAAGGATTGAAATCCTGCAGTGCCCGCAAGGTCCCTCTGCTCAAGAAAGCACATGTCCAAGCCCCTCTGAAGTTTGCCACTGAACATCTGAATGAATACAGAGGAGGACTGGTTGAAAGTGTTGTGGTCAGATGAGACCAAAGTCAAGCGCTTTGACATCAACTCAATTCTCCCTGTTTGGAGGAGGAGGAATGCTGCCTATGACCCCAAGAACACCATCCCAACTGTCAAACATGGCGGTGGAAACATTCTGCTTTGGGGGTGGTTTTCTGCTAAGGGGACAGGACAACTGCACCGCATCAAAGGGAAGATGGACGGGGCAATGTACTGTCAAATCTTGGGTGAGAACCTTCTTCCCTCAGCCAGGGCATTGAAAATGGGTCGTGGATGGGTGTTCCAGCATGACAATGACCCAAAACACGGCCAAGGCAACAAAGGAGTGGCTCAAGAAGAAACACATTAAAGTCCTGGCGTGGCCAAGCCAGTCTCCAGACCTTAATCTGATTGAATTTTTTTTTTTTTATGTTTTGTTGCTATTCTGTCTCTTAGTGTTACAATACACCTACCATTCGATTATTAGACTAAGCATTTCTTTGCGAGTGGGCAAACATTCAAAATCAGCAGGGGATATACTTATTTCCTTCACTGTGTGTATATCTATATATATATATAGAGAGAGAGAGAGATAATTTACAAAATATTCAGTTTCATGGAAATTAGTTGGTGCAAAAATGAATACACCCCACAACAAAAACTACAAAGTCTTGTATTTTGTATGACCTCCATGATTTGTAAGGACAGCACCAAGTCATCTAGACATGGAATTAACAAATTGGTGACAAATTGCAACATCTATCTTTCTTTTTCCATTCTTCAAGAATTACCTCTTTTAGAGCCTGGATGCTGGATGGAGAGTGATGCTCAATTTGTCTCTTCAGAATTCTCCATAGGTGTTCGGTTGGGTTCAGATCAGGAGACATACAATGGATATAAAAAGTCTACACACCCCTGTTAAAATGTCAGGTTTCTGTGATGTAAGAAAAAGAGACACCACTAAATCATTTGATAACTTTTTTTCTAACTTTTTAATGTAACCTGTAAACTGCACAGCTCAGTTGAACAACAAACTGAAATCTTTTAGGTGGAGGAAAGTAAAAATAAAAAACTAAAATAATATGGTTGCATAAGTGTACTCAACCTTAAACTAATACTTTGTTGAAGCACCTTTTGATTTTATTACAGCACTCAGTCTTTTTGGGTATGAGTCTATCAGCATGGCACATCTTGACTTGGCAATATTTGCCCACTCTTCCTTGCAAAAACACTCCAAATCTGTCAGATTGCAGGATAATCTCTTGTTCACAGCCCTCTTCAGATCATCCCACAGATTTTTGATCGGACTCCGATCTGGGCTCTGGCTGAGCCATTTCAAAACTTTATTCTTCTTCTGGTGAAGCCATTTCTTTGTTGATTTGGATGTATGCTTTGGGTCGTTATGTTGAAAGATGGAGTTCCTCTTCGTGTTCAGCTTTTTAGCAGAAGCCTGAAGGTTTTGTGCTAGAATTGACTGGTATTTGGAACTCATTACAGCTCTCCAGCCCTTCGTGAACAAACTGCCTCCTGCTACAACCAAATATTTAAAATTTTGACTCATCAGTCCAGAGCACCTACTGCCATTTTTCTGCACCCCATTTCCTATGTTTACGTGCTTAGGACATGGAAACAAGGCTAAGTGACTGGGGTGGGAGGATGTCTACTGACATTTGTTCCAGCTTAGTAAACGCACACCCTGGACTTTTATTACACCTTTTATTTGGAGAGCTGCCCAAAGGGGCAGATTTGCTAAAACTGGTGAACACAGAATTTGGTGCAGCTGTGCATAGTAACCAATAAGTTTTATTGTCAAAGCTTAATTGAATTGAGCAAGCTGAAGTTAGAAGCTGATTGGTTACTGTACATAGTTGCACCAGTTTTGGTAATCTCCCTCAAAGAGTCTCTATTGCTGTCCTCTCAATGTTCCTTTCTTTTAACCATTCCTGCTTGCTGCTTCACGAAAAGCAGACTGTCTCCCCACACCTCTTTGCAGCTCAAGACATGCTTTGAAATTTTAGATACCATGGACATCCATTAACACACCTATCATGTTAAGATGCATTATTGACGTGTTTGCATCATATTAAATAACAGTTTCCAGACACCTCCTCTGTGTTGGTTTTCTATTGTATGGATTTGTGTACTATCTCAAAAAAAAAAGAAGCTTCCTAAATGCATCTCAAATGCCCTATAAACACCATTGTCACAAATGGAGACGTGGGGAGCAGTGAAACCAGCGAAATGCTAAAGGTTGGATACATTTTTGTGAAATGCAACGCAAATGCAACCAGTGAACAGCACTGTGTGCTGCAATACACAAAAATGATATGGAGCATCAATAGGCATTCATTAAGGCTTCAGAAACACAGATGAAATGCCTGTGTTTGACGCTAGAGTAAACTTAGCTTTACAGTCACAAAAGGTGGTTTCCCCTTCCCTTTTTTTTTGAAAACTTACAAGGCCTTTTCAAATCCTACACTGGGACGCTTGCTTCTTTAGGGATGCATGTCCCATAATGTCCTTAAAATATCTATCCAGATTACTGCAGTAGCTAGGCACCTGCATGGTCTCCTATAGACATGCCACTATGTGTACTGCAGCAGCCTGGCTTCTGCCTGATCACCTGTAAACATCCCACTATATATCTCATATGAGTGTTTTTTCTAACTTTATTTGCAAATGCAACATGATGGGTTAATACTCCCCATCTATTCACAAATCAGTGTAGTCTCTATATTCCTCAAACAAAATACCACCTTCTGTGATGCTTTTCAACCTTTAACCACACCAAGACCATTCATATCCCAAGGTGCCTTAGAGAAGACCTTTTACCACAAGGCTCCTGAGCCTAATTGCTTATACAAGAGTCCAGCTTTTGGTCACGTAGTACATCTCCCTCTTTGTTGATCCTGTGTCCTTCCCTGGCTCCTCCCCCAAATTTGTACTGTTCAGAGACCAACAAGATTGACGTTATGGAGTGGCCAGCCCAATCCCCATATCTTAATCCAATAGAAAACTTGTGGGGTCACATCAAAAATACAGTTTCTGAGGCAAAACCAAGAAATAGAGAAGAACTGTGGAACGTAGTCAAATCATCCTGGTCTGGAATACCTGTTCACAGGTGCCAGAAGTTGGTTGACTCCGTGCAACACAGATGTACAGCAGTTCTCAGAAACAGTGGTTAAATAACTAAATATTAAGTGATTCAAAGGAAAGAAAAATCTTCAAACATTTTTCAGTTTATATAGTGAATGTTTGAGTTTGTAAAGAAGAATACAAACACTGCTTGTGCCAGGTGTGTCTGTGTCACATTTATAACTTCCATTAGAAAGACTGACTCTTTGCGATCTCTGATGGTCCTCATAAAAGGGAATTTGCTTTGTGTGCCACTATTTCTTGGTAACATATCATCATTCAAACTTATGATCTTAAGAATCAGGTTCTACCTTTCCCCAGTCAAGGCACACCATACTGGATCTGTGAGTGCTTCTTGGGCTTGTCAGCAGCAGGCTACTGTTTCCCAGACTGCAAGACTGCCTCCTGGTATTTTGTTGCTATGTTCTCTAAGCTCTACCAGGTGGATGTTTAGGCCTCAGCCAGATTTGAGTGTAAGGGCCTTTAGTCAGCTCTTCTAGCTGTGGGCAGTCACTAGGTCTGTCATTTTCTTGTGGGTCTGTTCGTGTTTTGTTTGCTGTTACCCACCCCTCAGTTGGAGCGCTTTTGCATACAAACAGTTAATTGAGGGACAGCAGTCCCACCCCTCTGTGTCTATGATAATGTTCTTGGTACCGCTTTTATACCAAACAGATATTTGCTGGGGTAGCCACTGTTTTTTGCTTGCCACTGTCCAAATCCTCCTGTAGCCAGCAGTGTAATCTTAACAGTCTTAGAATTTCCGTGTCCCACAATGAACTCCAAGAAATAGATTTTGCAATAAGTAAAAATATCCCATTCGTCTAATCAAAGGCATCTCTGCATACCTCTCCTGCCACCCCCAAGGCAAACATTTGATGTCTTCATGAGCTCAGCAGCTGCAAGATCTTCAGCATCTGACACTTTCAGGACTGGAATTTAAACAATAAAATGTCATGTACACTAACCCTGACTGTCAAAAAAACTCCCTAAAATGTACAATATTCAGTGATAGAAGATATTGTCAAGTCATTAACGAAGTTCTCTCCATTTGTACTTAACATTCTTCCTTTTGGCAGATTTGGAAGCAACTCTCCCTCTGCCACATTTGGCGGCCTGGCCAGCCAGGGCACCCCAGCTTTTGGGAGTCTGCCCCAGCAAGGAAGTGGATTTGGTGGACAGAGTAGTGGATTTTCTGGATTTGGTTCTGGTAGTGGTGGAGCAGCCTCAGGAAGCAGTGGAGGTGAAGTACTTTTTACATTCTGAAAGAGCTTGAACCAGTAAACCATCATAAACTTAAATTAACCCTTGTTTTGTTCATTGTTCTTCAGGTTTTTCATTTGGGGTGCCAAACCAGTAAGTATTTCTGACAATGTCACTTGATACTGATTCTGAGTGTTATTTAAATGGGATGTTTGACTTGTCTTGTTCCCTACTGTTATCGTTAGCAGGACTAATTTCTTTGTTTTCAAATTTGTGTCTATAATATTGTGTTTTTGTGCTTCTAAAGCTGGCCATAGACCGTTCAAATCTCTGCCGGTTCAGCAGGGACCGGCTGAGATTCTAACCATGTATGGGCAGACTGAATGTACCCAAGTTGATCGATTGGTCGATCATCTTGGGTACAATCAGCCTGTCGGATTTTCCTTGTGATTATTGGATCCCTCCAAAGTCTGAAGTGGCTGAGTGTCATCAGACTTGAACCCAATATCAGCTGCATTTGGTTCACAGGAGTAGAACTAAGTACACTCCTGTGACCCATAAGAAAAGTAAGGTCAAAAGAGCTTTGGCCCTACTTCTCCTTTTAATGAAAGGTAACTGTAGATATAAATATTTTTGTTTGGATGTGTTTTGCTGATTCTTGCACTTTGATGAGCCTGTTATCCTACAAGAATGTTGCACAGACTTGACCTCAGTGTTGTAGAAGTGGTTGTATAATTTACAATCCACAAGGAGGTCTGTTGGTTTTTGCTCAGTTACCTCTAAATTAAAAATAAATGAATAAACCTGTAATTAAATCTAATTGTGGGTGGCCACTGGCAAGATAAACTTATACGCTTCTTCTTTTTTTTTTTTATTTATCTTGGAGACATAGCAGTGAGATTAATCCACCACTGTTAACCTCCCCAAACTTCTTCAATTACATTTCTAGCACATCATAAACTGGGTTTCATTTTATTGCGCTGTTTATAGCCAAGCCTTAGATTCAGCCTCTGTACAATAGCATCATGGGAAGACCTAAAGCCACCTTGCATATGTGTGGTGCATTGTGCTTTAGACATGTTTTACTTTCGTTTGAGAAGCATTGAAATTGAACTCTATATAATGTGCATATTCATGTAAGAGCATCAAAGATGCAGCAAGCAGGATTTTTTTTTTTTTTTAACGCACAGGTGTGAATAGAGCCATAGAGGAGAGAGGTCGTAGTAGCTGAACACCTGGAATTGTGGTGTTTACAGTTTTCAAAAAAAAAAATCAATAAAGTTTATGCAAAATTAACCTTTACTTGCCATTTTTACCTGTGTGTCACCTTGTGTGTCTGAACCGTTGCCTAACATTCCAAGGAATATAAACTTTTGATCAGAGCCATTTGGGTGATTTCTGTTATTATGATTTAAAAAGGAGCCAAACAACTATAATGAATAAAAGGCTTCATATGATCACTATCCTTAAATAAAAGACAGTTTTTGGCTTGATCAGTCATATTTTTCATATAAATGCCAAAATATCACAATTTCTGCCAGGGTATGCAGACTTGTAAGCAGAACTGTGTATATGTATGTGTGTTTAATTAATAAATTTATATTGAAGACCACTGAGAATGCTTGGTAATATGCAGTTCCCACATCTGTGGCTTTTTAAATTGCAAATAGTGTCTGTGTATAAATAGTCAGAGTTTAACTCTCACGTGGATGCACTGAGCAGACTAGATACTGAGCCATGGGGAGCAGAATAGAACTGTCAAAAGACTTTGAATGACAAGGTAATGGAACTTTTTTTTATAAATATGGAAAAAGATATCCAAAGCCTGGAGTAGTCAGTACTGTTCAATCAACAATGGAAAATTTGGGGATCTCCTGATACCAAACCAAGGCCAGGTAGACCAAGAAAGATTACAGCCACAACTGCCAGAAGAATTGTTCAGGATACAAATAAAAACCCACAGGTAACTTAAGGAGAGATACGGGCTGCTCTGGAAAACAACGGTGTAATTGTTTCATGGAGCACAACAAGATAATACTTGAACAAAAATGAGCTGCATAATCAAGTTTCCAGAAAGAAGCCTTTACTGCACCAACTGAACAACACACTAATGTGCCTGAGGTGTGGATAGAGTAAGTTTTACCCCAAGACGTGAAAGTTTTATGACTCTTTAGGATTAAAAATAACTTGTAAAAAGATATGAAATTAACCAATCTTTGATTTTATTTTTTAACTGTTTATTTTCTGGTTGTAACAGTTGTAAAAAAGTTCACTTTTTTACTTGTTACCTTTCTTGATACACATCTGTACATGGCTAACACCTGTTTACATTTCCACAGGTCTACGTCCACATTTGGGGGTGGCTGGAGAAGCTGAATGTAAGGAGCCTGAAACAAAGGTGACTCTTTAAAATAAACTTTGTAAAATGTGTCCCGTTTTGCCTGTAATCATGTCACTGCATTGCCTCTCAGAAACTACAATAACATCCTGACAGCATTCTATCCATCTCTCTACTCATCTGCTGCTTCAAAAGATGCCACACGTTTTACCAAAGTCTATCCCATGCTTTTCAATTAATTGTTTTTTAAATTTCCGGTATTTGTGCCTTGTACTATTTAGCTTTGTTTTAATCAAATTAAAGTGTTTTGTGAGCATTTAAAGTCATGTATGCAGCATAGTAGTCATCTGCACATGTCTGTATATCACCCATGTTTTTTTGCCATGAGTCCCCAAAAACCCAAGACATTCTTTTCAAATCTGACAGAGCTTTGAGGGCTTTAGATTGGTCAGCCTCCTGCACCTCATTGTCTGCCAGTGGGATCGCCATTACAGTCCAGTAATATAATATGGGAATAAGTGGGACAGAGTCCATGGCCATAATAGCTTGTTTGTTAATTGGTTAACAATGCCACAGCTCTTGGGAGGTCAACTGAGAGGTGACATGCAGGCATCTCTTATACAAGTCTCACTTTATTAGATCCTTCAGTTATGATTTAATGCATATCTAAACCAAAAACAAAAATTGTACATATTGTAGCTTACCAGTCCTTAGATGTAATGGCTGCATTAGTTTTCTTTATTTAGTTGTTTTTTTGGTTTTTTTTAATTTTCACCTTTTGATCCAGACAAACAAACGTCTGGTCTTACGCTGGCAAAAGACTGTACAATCTGATTGTAGGATCTCCTTTAGATCTACCAACAGCCATGTAGTACAATAGCTTATCTGACTGGATACACATGGAATGGATTGTCCCAATCAAAGCTTCTACTAGATTGTTATGCTAGTTTTAAAGTAAAATATAGAGATTGTACAACCAGTTTGTAATGGGTGTGGCAAGCTTGAGGGTGGCTTGACTTAATGGAAATGTAACAGAGCTACCCTTGGACTGCAGTGCTGTCAACCTGGGGAGAGGATAGTGTAAAGCTCAATTTAAGCGCACAACCTCCTTTTTAGATCTGCCAACAAGTAGTTCAAGATTTGCTTGATTGGATACACATTGGATAGATTAGGCAGGTCCCCATATTACATAATTTTGGTAAATATAAAGTTGATTGTATAAAAATTGTATATCAGATTGCAATGTATGTTGTAACCCATAGATGTACTAGCAAATGTAGATGGGCATGACTAACAAATTAAAGCTGAACGCCAGCTGATACTTTTGTAACCATTGTAAGTACTACTGCCAGTGTTCTCAACCCTCTAACTGCCACTTTTATGGGTCAGCATGGGCTGTTAAAATTTAGGCCTCATGCACACAGGACGTTAAAGAAAACTCTCCTAGAAACTGTTGTCCTGGCAGCAGCGTTTTTGCAGAAAAAAACGCTTGATGCTTGTAAAAGTATCCACCGCTTTTAGAAGCGTTTAGGCGCATTTACAACTGTCGAGCGCTTTGGCTTTAATTAATTTCATTGGCCAGAATGATCAGTTATTCTGGCCATTGAAATGTATTAACATGCAGGTGCGTTTAGACGCGTCAATCCTTTTTTCTGCCAAAACACTGCCGCTCCTGGACGCATTGGCCCTGGGTTTTCTTCCTGATGGGAAACACTACTGACACTTAGTCTGTGTGTAGATTAACATGGAGGGCCGTTTGGAAGCAGTAAAAAAAAACATGTCTGACGCCCATAAAAGTGGCAGCAAAAACGCCCTCTGTGCATGAGACCTTAAGTTGGAAAAATAACAGCAGGATCAACAGGTGAAAATAAGGGGAAAGGAGCCTATAAAAAGAAAACATTGTTTGGTGAGCTGCAATATAATACATTTATGCTTTTGGGTTTAAATACACTTTTTTTAAGTGCCCTTCACATTACATTACCCCCCAAAAACATTTTTTTTTTTCCTTTTTAGAAACTTTATTTGAAGTATCAGTCACAGATGCAGATATTTGTTATAGATCCGGACTTCAAAACATTTTACATCAACTTCAAATGATCGTCATCTCAAGAGAACAACATCTTTGTTGTGATTGTTACTTTTGTTCCTAAAAAAATGTATTTATATGTTATGTTA
The DNA here is from genome assembly GCF_062004578.1 of Staurois parvus. Classification (NCBI taxonomy): domain Eukaryota; kingdom Metazoa; phylum Chordata; class Amphibia; order Anura; family Ranidae; genus Staurois; species Staurois parvus. The sequence goes on along the minus strand of NW_028317816.1, from coordinate 580,022 downwards.
AAATGTTTCTCTCAATACATGAATAAAAGTAAACTGGAAGAGATGTACAACATATATTATGAAGTTAGAAGAAATGATGTCTGACAAGAAAGCAAGAAAGGAGGGGGAGGGGACCGGAACCTGGAAAATTGTCCCACCCCAGGGAGGATCTTCACCTTGCCAATCTCAACAAGATGCTCATAAAGGTCTACAGCAAAGATCTTGTAGGGTAGTCTGTCAGGATAGAATAATGGAGTTGTCTTTGCTAGTTTTTGTAGTCTAAAGTGCAAGATGCAGGGCTGTCATCTTCATTTTTCTGGCTCCTTAGTGAGTTGATGACCTAGAACAAATATTCACAAAATGAGTTTTTACTCCTTTCATGAGCTGCATTTTTCTTTCAGGCCAGTGATTTTAGGTACTAAAGCCAGGATCTGGGAAACAGCGAAGATCTGCATTTAAATCCCAAATCAGTATTGGTAGCCCCTATGATTCTATCGTCACAGGTTCCTTTAAAGCCTCCAATCATTTTTAGTGCTCCAAAACCTTAAAGCGCAAATACACTGAATCTAAGTCCCACAAGCCAAAAAACGCTGTTTGATTTGAAAAACATCTCCTAGCATTTCTGACCCTGGCCATCTTAAGTAAGGGCAGATTATTCAAGTAGCATTTACTTCCTGGAATCCATCTGCCTTTAGCTTAGACAAGCAGGCAAGACGGTGTGGTTAAGTAAAAAGGAAAAACCTGCGCTACACCCAAAAGATAAATATGCAAAATGAATAAATTTGTGAATAAATATAGTGAACTGTTGCTACTCTTTTCTTGAACACCAGAAAAATAGAGAACATATATAAAGTGAGTGTGCTGTACACTAAACAATCAAATGCAATAACTAAAACACAGTATATCCATAAAATAATATAACAAAAAATATATTGCTAAAGTGCTATGGAAAGTCCAAATCTAAATAATGACTGAAACGAAAAAGTCCCAAATCCAGTGACACAGTGTTTGTGTGCTGAAAAATCTTCCAACAAAGGTGTATAGGTGTCCACAAGTACTTGTGTGCTTCGCTGAGAAAAACCCATCCTCCCGTCCTGAAGACTCCTAGGATGTATGACATCATTTGCCTAGTCCTGGAAACCAGGAAGTAACTGAAGAAATGTAAAAAAAAAAGTTTAAAACCAGTAAATATTCTATACTTTCATATCTTATTTACTAATACTAGCAGCATAAGGATTAAGAATATTGACTGAGAGAGTGACGTTTCACTTTAATGTAATTCTCTGAATTGTGTACTTTTTATTGTTAAATGGTATTTGGTCAAATTTATTTTAAACATCTTTAATTAAAGGATACAGTTGGGTAAGCTGAAGTTTTTTTTAGTTTTTTTTTATTTATTTGTATAAATTCTTTATTATACAAATAAAAGTATACTACATTGTATATCTATAACACAGTTTGCAAATAAATATATTTAAAACTCACCCTGTGTAAACTGCCAACGCTACATGGTCTTGGAAGATGATAGAAGTGTGTCCAGAGTGACTAGTATACTGGTTTTCATACTCTTCATATTTGTTTGACATTATAGCCTCTGAAACTTGTTGCTTAATCACACATGACACAAGGTAGTAGTCTTAACAATGGGTTATATGCAGCTACCTTCAGGTGAATGGACATCTGCTAGTTTTACTAGTTCGTGGACATCTCTCTGCTCTTTGAAAAGCATGCTCTTTACTATCCTGAACTGGTGTTCACCTTCGGTAATGGTGGAGGAGGCGGCGGCGGCATTCTCCGCGACTACAGCCAGGAAGGGGCCAGGTGGCTCGGCGAGGACGGCGGCATGGGCCAATCGGAAATGGATAGGAGGAGCAAAGTCCAATGAGCAAGAGGGGAGCAGAGAGAGGGTTTCTGGACAAGGCAGGGTTGAAAGGGGAGCCATGAGGTTGGGGCAGGGCAGTGACAGGGGGAGTGGTGGCATGAGAGAAATAACTGTAGAGATGTATATAGAGAAGTATGTATAATGTACAGGAGAGAGATCCGTGTGCATAGTGAGCAGCAGGGAGAGAGAGAGGAGTGTGTATAGTGTACAGGAGAGAGAGGCCTTCTGACACCATCCTCTGCCCCATTGACCACTTGTCTGCCCTACTGACCCTGTCCTCTGCCCTGCTGGCCCCATCCTATGCCATGCTGACCCCATCCCCTGTCCCACTGACCCCAAGCTCTGCTCTACTGACCCCTGTCCTATACCCTGCTGACCCCCTCCACTTTCATGCTGACCCCCTCTTATGTCCCGCTGACCCCATCCTCTGCCCCATTGCCCACATATGTGGCACTTGGACGAATCTTGTAGCCTTGCCTAGGGCAGCACAAAACAAAAACACACCACTGCCCCTTAGGGGTATGTGCATCAAGGGGGCAAAGCCAAAATGTGGTTTGTTCCTAACATCCTTGTTTTGGAAGAAGATCTGCTGTGATGAGTCCAGGCTAACATACCTCACCAGGGTTCAGTATATTGTTCTGTAATTGCCCAGGGTCTAGCGGGAGTGCTGGCTGCAACTCTTAAAATGTGTGGCGAAGCCATAGGCAGGAGTTCCAGTTCAAGCATGCTTTTTTTCAGTTTATATGTAAAGTGCATGCAAGTGCCACTTTTTCTCACTCCGACATGCAGAGGGTTGGCTTAGAACTGCTCCTGCGGAATGCTACAGCACAACTTGAACTCCTAGTGAGTGCTTGGCATAGATGACATTACCTCTTCTCACCCCACAGTGACTGTCGTACCCTCCAGGGACACCAGGTCAGGGATCTGATGGGCCTATGATCGGCTATTGGCTCCGGGGAGGATAATTGCTCCTCAAACGACCCTAGTTCCTTGCCCAAATTTCTACCCTCCTCTGAGGTATCTGTTGCACCCCCTTGCAAACACCCTTTCACTTAATCCAGAGAGGAATTTTCTATCACTATATCTGACTTTTTTTTTTTTAGCAGGCTGGAAGCCATGGACAGCAAGAATCACAAGTGGGCCCCCTCAGCCTTTCCTGCAGAGTCTGTGCCTGAATCCTCTGCTAGCTGTCATGTCACCTGCAGAGAAGGAAGAAAATTATCCCTCTGAGAGCTCACACCAGAAACAGGATTTATCTGCTGATATTTCTCAAGAGAATAACCCCTTTTCTACATTTATCACCATCCCCTGATGGTGGGGATGGACTTGGAGCAGGCCAAAACCAGGTCGCGGCCCCTGGGTGCAACCAGCTGTGGTAGAAGCACTTGCCGGTGGTATGTAGCAGGTGAGAGCCTGATGTGAGGAGGCGGAGTGTGCGAAGTCAGACAGGCCAGGTCGGTAACGGTGGAGGCAGGATGGTACAAGCTGCAGGCAGAAGGATAAACGGTTCACTGGCCAGGTTCGGTAACAGGAGATCAAACGTACAGGATTAGACAGGAGAATGGTCAGACAAGCCAGGGTTCAGAGCAGGAGATAGTCAACGAATCAGGGTCAGGTAGGGTCGGCAACAAGGCAATCTCTCAGGAATACAGGAAAAGACCATACGGCAATTTGAGTACAGTCAGAGCCTGTTTAAATAGGGCGCCCTGCGCTCTCATTGGTGCCAGACGTGCGTCCGCGAGTGCGCACGTACGACCGGTGTTGCCGTCGCAGGCGCCCAGGTCCTAGTGCCCGCGCATGTGCAGACCCGCGCGCCGTGGTAAAGCATGGGGTCCCTGACAATCCTATTGAGGAAGGGTTTCTGAAGAAGTAAGATGTCTATAGTGGCAATCTTTTTTTTTTTTTTTTTTTTTTTTTTTCTGTCTTCGCAAAACCTTAATGGTTCCTGTTAAGGATGTTCCTGTAGAGAAGAGGTTAGAACCTCTCTTTAAAGACTAGTTCACCTTAATCAGTCCTGCCATGCAACCTGCTGTCACTTCCATGATAGTCTGTCAAATCCTTGCTGTCTGGACCAAGCACATGGTCTCCGCCTTTTTTTTTTTTTTTTTTTACGGATCAATCTGTCCACCTCTACCTGGAGCTCTTGCCTGAAGCCTTACACTACTGCATACATGGGTTTGTGGACACGCTTCACCAGATATCCAGGATGGACCATGTTAGTGAAATGCCAATGCAAGAAGTGTTTCAGAGGATGGCCTTCAAAGGCGATTCCCTATTTGGTAGCTGCTTGGACACGTACGTCAAGGTGGTCGCTGGAAAAAAGAAAACTTTAGCTTCCGTAGGTTAGTTTATGTATCCTGAGTATTGGTAACTTTTGTTCTTCTTAGGCCTCGAGTCCAAACCTTGGGCACACTTCCATCGAAAGACTTCCCAAGCCACCAAGTCAGGGAACAGGCTCTCCTAATGAGGGGGTGTCCTGTTTTTCAGAGTGGGTTGGGAGAGGGGGGTATACCTGTTGGCCTTCTCAGCCATCTGTTCCCAAGTGATATACGCCATTTGGGTCCAAAGTGTCATTTCCAGGGGCTACAAACCAGAGTTTAGGACTAGTATATTTGAGAGCAAGAAGCTGGGAGATGGCAATCTTCCCTGCATAAACAACCTTCTGAAGTTGTCTTTGTCCTGAATCACCAATTATGGTACCTGGGTCTGATATTGGATGTGATCCTGCCCTGGGACAAATTTCTGCTCATATGCCTGGACCCTTTGGTCCCAAAGTCCAGCTCTCTTTCCATGCCTGCATGAGGGTCCTAAATCTGATGGTAGCCACTTTCATGCCACACCATTGTAGCTCAACATTATGTCTGTGTGGGACAAACCGACTTGGCTCTTACACTGTACCATGCATCAGACTCACAAGGCTAGGCTCTCGCTGGCATGGTGGATTTCCAACATGGCGTTGGAGACCGGGAAACATCTTACTATAAACATGTAGGAAGCTCTTACAAGAGCTTCTAGTCTATTGAGTTGGGGAGATGTCCTGGATGGCTTCTCGGTACAGGGTATATGATCATTGGAGGAAGCTGGTCTTACTCTCGAAATCCTGGAACTAAGGGCCATTTGTTTGTCCCTTTAACAATGGACCTCTCAGTTGTGGTGTCACCTGACCAGAATCCAGTCACACCTCTCCAACCATCAAGAAGGCACTAGAAGTTACACTTCTCAAGCCTGTATGCCATCTACAGTACTGTTCAAACATCAAGGCAAGTTTAAACAAAAATGCTGTAAATTAAGAATGCTTTCAGAAATAGTAGTGTTAAGTTTATTTTTATCAATTATAAAAATGGAAAGTAAATTAACATGAGAAATTCAAACTAAATCAAAATTATGTTTGAATATATTTTGCCTTCAAAACATCAATTCTTCCATTCCTTTTGGTACACTTGCACACAGTTTTTGAAGGAACTCGGCAGGTAGTTTGTTCCGAATATCTTGGAGAACTAACCACAGAACCTCTGTGGTTGCAGGCTGCCTCAAATCCTTCTGTTTCTTCCTGTTATCCCAGACAGACTCAATTTTGAGATTAGGGCACTGTGGGAGCCAAACCATCACTTCCAAGACTCCTTGTTCGTTTTTTTTTTTTTTTTACACTGAATTTAGTTCTTAATGACATTGGCTGTATGTTTGGGATTGTTGTCCTGCTGCAGAATACATTTGGGGCAATCACATGCCTTCCAGATAGTATGGTATGGCATGATGGATAAGTACCTGCCTGTATCAGCATTGAGGTAACCATTGATCCTGACCAAATCTCCAACTCCATTTGCAGAAATGCAGCCCCAAACCTGCAAGGAACTTCCACCATGCTTCACTGTTGCCTGCAGACACTCATTGTATTGCTCTCCAGCCCTTCGTGAACAAACTGAATACAAACACATTTCAAATTTTAATCAGTCCAGAGCATCTGCTTCTGGAAGCATTCTGTCAACAGATGGTGTACAGAACGCCCCCTGAACATTTCATTTCCTGCTTGAGTAATTGGCTTACTTATTTTCCCAGAAGTCTGCATGAAGATGCAAGTCAGATTTTTGGCATCCCCTGCAACAATAATTTCATTTTTGGTGAGATACTTCCAAAGAGAAATCATGTCTAAAGGGATGAAGATCTTGCCAATTTCATCATTCGAGCCCTGCAGGAGCAGCTGCTGATTGGTAATTATGAAATCACTACCATGCAGATTTACTCTGCACATGGACACAAACAGACAGCTATTTCTTCAGAATTAAAAAAGGTAGGAATCTGAACCAAGGTTTGTTAAAATCCTTGCAATGTGCATAGATCACCCAGAGGGGATTTTTTTTTTTAATCAACAAAAGTGGAGTTACTCTTTAAATATATATTAAATATATATTTGGTGAATATACACTCACTGGCCACTTTATTAGGTACAACTGTTCAATTGGTTGGTAACAAAAATTGCTAATCAGCCAATCACATGGCAGCAACTCAATGCATTTAGGCATCTACACGTGGTGAAGACGACTTGCTGAAGTTCAAAACGGAGCATCAGCATGGGTAAGAAATGGGAATTAAGCGACTTTGAACGTGGCATGCTTGTTGGTGCCACATGGGCTGGTCTAAGTATTTCAAAAACTGCTGATCTACTGAAATTTTCATGCACAACCATCTCTAGGGTTTACAGAGAGTGGTCTGAAAAAAGGAAAATATCCAGAGAGCAGCGGTTGTGTGGACAAAAATGCCTAGCTGATGTCAGAGGAGCATGGGCAGACTGGGTTGAGATGATAGGCACCAGTAACTCCAATAACCACTCATTACAACCAAGGTATGCAAAATACCATCTCTAAACACACAATACATCAAACCTTGAAGCAGATAGCCTACAGCAACAGAAGACCACACCGGGTGCCACTCCTGTCAGCTAAGAACAGTAAACGGAGGCTACAATTCTCAAAGGCTCACCAAAATTGGACAACAGAAAATCGGAAAAACGTTGCCTGGTCTGATGAGTGTCACTTTTCTTAGAGATGGTTGTTTGCAAACATCCCAGTAGAGCAGCAGTTTTTTAAATACTCAGACCAGCCCGTCTGGCACCAACAACCATGCTATGTTCAAAGTCACCTAAATCCCCTCCTTCCCCACTCTGATGCTCGGTTTGAACTTCAGCAAGTCGTCTTCCCCATGTCTAGATGCCTAAATGCATTGAGTGGCTGCCATGTAATTGGCTCATTAGCAATTTGTGTTATCAAGCAATTGAACAGGTGTACTTAATAAAGTGGCCGGTGAAGGTATAGTCAACCGCATAGAAAATGAATAAACGCACCACTATGGTAAATATAGTGTCTGCGCAAGAAATGGAAAAAATAGATGTCCAGAGGAGAAGACAAGACCGAATATGTTCTTCACTACTGGTGCTCCATTATAATGTGCATCAGGCATGCTCAATCGTCCAAGCACAATCCTAAACCATATAGAGCCTGATCAAACACTCCACAGCCGCAAGAACCTCTTCAGATCGCTCTTCAGCATAAATTGAGTCCCTCAATTCTTGCAGGTGGTATAGCTGCCCATCCATCTTGGCAAAATGTCTCCAGGTCACGCAAAGTCTTTGGTAGTTTTGCATGAACCACATGTTTGAAATCTCAGAGAGGCTCGATGATATTAAGATCAGGAGACTGTGATGGCCACTCCAGAACCTTCACCTTTTTCTGCTGTAACCGCTGGAGTGTCAATTTAGCCTTGTAAACAGTAGTGGAAAAAGCGAGCGCTCTCTACTAAGCAGCTAGAACACCAAAGGCAACCAGTAATAAAACCTTCAAAAACATAATGGATAAAATAGGTGCAGCGCTACAAACATAAAGTAATAATGTTCATGAGTATGCCAATAAAGTGATAGTCAGTGCAGGTCTAGGTGCAAATTAGCTGTAGAATCCGCAATTAGTGCTCCAAAACGTGTGGTAAAAGTATGCACTCATCAGATGCGTAAAGTAAATACGCATTAGATATCACTGCAGGGGTCTCCTCTAAGGGTTGGATAGGGTCCTAGTCTGGGCCAATCCACCTGGTTATGGTGGTGCTTGTCAGGAGTTCACGGGTAGGAATAGGGTCCAGCTGGCCAGAGATCCTTTAAAGTGATGGACAGGTGTAGAAGCCTGCTTTAACCTCCTTGGCGGTATGATTCTTTCCGATTTTTTGTGCTGAAAGCGGTACCATTTTTTTGCATGGAAATATGTAGTTTTTTATTGTAGGCTGTAATTTTTAGGAATAACTCGCTGAAATCTATCCGAAAAAGAGTCTATTAAACATTCCGGATATGATAAAACTTGAAACCCGAAATCATAAATTATAATTTAATAAATAATCATAAAAAATAATTATATAATAATAATATTAAATTTATTCAATAATATAATCAAACCAAAAACACTGAAATTTGAAATACAGAGGCAAATTCGCACATCGCTGAGCAAAGTCGCAAAATCGTTTTCAGTGTCTGATGATGAATTTCCCCACAAATCATCACTCAATTCTGCAAGTGGTTCTGATTTACTATCGCTGTTCTAAAACCGCTTTTGACGTAAAGGGACGCTTTTTGGCCGCCATGGACTTTTCTAAGTTTCCAGGCAGAAAGAACAGTCAAAATGCAGGCAGGGCACAGGACAAAGCAGTGGGGACAAAATGTATGTGAAATGCAGTGAAAAAGCAATGACAGCAAAAATGTCATTTTTCAAAAATTTCAAATTTCCCGCCGGTTCCGCCGCCCGAACGTTCCAACGTCACAGGGACCGGAACACGGAAGCCAGATGCCGGCATCCGCCGGAGGAGATGGACGGGGACGCTGCAGGGGACCCATCGTGGGAGCGAAGGACAAGGTAAGTGCTGCAGGGACCCCTAGAGAACGCTGCATGGTAAGCCCGAGTGTAGCTTAAAAGTATAATTTTAGCAATTCCAAAACTCCAAAAAAACAGCAGAGTGAGCAGCAGAGTAAATGCACACGGACTAACCATCCAGTAATTAAGATGGCCGCCGGCCCTCCATGTGGTGCCAGTGGCACGGCGTCTTTGGCTCCTCCTAAGGACATTCTAATAAATAAACGACATATTTGCTATTACAGCAGATTAACTTGTCAATATCATATGTCTTCCCGGTATGGCATGATGTATAAGAGGCGACTCTCTTATTCCTTGTATTGTTGCACGTGCATATAATACACTTGTTGCAAGGATAGAAGCCCTTGAGATCAAAAAGCGTTGGGGACCTAGTAGGTGGATTAACCACGTTGGGAGATCTCATATCTCTAAGTGTGGTAGTTTTACGAAAAATAACTTCAGGCTTTTCCGGTAAGATTTTTGACAGCACAGGGTCTGCTTCCAATATACCCCAATTCTTTTGAATGATATTGTGTATAGCCCTATGTTGGGTGGAGAAAGTAGTTCTAAATGGACAGACTAAGTTCTTGGTTGGTCTAGTAGTGTCATCCAGTATATCACCTCTATCCATATTAGCCACCAATTTAAGGGTATTTTCAAGGACCTCATTGTTGTAACCTTTTTTCTAGGAATCTATTTTTTAGAATAGAGGCCTGTTGATGGTAATTGTCAATATCTGTATAGTTCATCCTAATTCTGAGGAACTGACCCTTGGGTATGTTGGCCAACCAACTAGGGTGGTGACAACTGTCGGTTGGGATATAGCTATTCCGGTCCGTTGATTTGAAATAAGACTAAGTAGTCAAACTGCCATTAGAATTCATTAGGGTCAGATCTAGGAAGTTAATTTCAACAACACTATAATTATAAGATAATCTGATATTGATGTCATTATTATTCAGAGTGCCAAAAACGTTAATAAGGGATTGCTCATCACCATTCCATAATAGCAATATATCGTCTATGTAGCGCTTATATAACGTCAGCTCAGGCCAATCCCTGGCATAGATAATGTCCTCTTCCCAAAAGGACATAAAGAGGTTAGCTAGGCTAGGAGCGAATTTAGCTCCCATTGCCACCCCTTTAATCTGCAGGAAGTATTTATCATCAAACCATTGGTAATTTTTATTCATTGCAAAGTTAAGTAGATCTAATATAAAATCAATGTGAGATGAAGATAATGAGGTGTCGAAAATAGTGAGTGAAGTCAAATCAAGTGATAAAGACTAAAACGTGAATAAGTCCCACTTTGCCCAGCAACACTTGGTAATGCAAGTTTGTCAGTAGACCTTCAACTTGAAGCACCTATGTGTTCACTACCACCAGGCTTGCACTCTCACCTCCTTAAATTGACCTATATACTATACTATACTATAGGTTAATATGCGCTCTGTTAATATATCCACTGTTACTCTATTCGATTCGGCATCTCCCCATTAGTAAAAGCTATAGGTCCACTTCAGAGGATCAGGCAGATGTGCACTCAAGAGATAAAAAGCAAAAAGCTTCCCATAGTGTACAATGCTTTTAATATTTAAAAAAATAAGCAATAAAACTGCACTCACATAAAAGAAAGGGCTCACGTAACCCATGAGCAGCATATACAGGGATTAAGGTATACCAAGATGGCAGCTTCCTGCGTCATCACGGAAATACGTCACGTATCACATAGGATAGAAGGTTGGTTTATTGGCCTTTTTATGCTAGCTGCTGTCTTTGTTTTTTCCTGCTGAGAGTTGACTTTATACTTTTTTGTTTTTTTCTCTCTTTAGACTGCTTGCTACAACTGAGCAGGTGAGGGAGAGGTTATATCTTCAGTTTTCCTTGTGCCTAGTGTCCATTTCCCCTCTAGGCACCAATGTTGCTTAATTATGTTCCAGATGTGTCCCTCAATGAAAAATAGATTTTAATGTGAGTACAGAAAGGACACAGACTGAATATTCACAGACCCTGGGGTATAGGCTAATAGCTTCAGGTGACTGCACACTGGAAAAGCTTTTGAACACGCTACCTTGAGCATAACACTTTAACCCTACCCTAGTGTTCTGTAGGTAATGATCTTAATGGAGAAATTTTTATGCTTAACCACTTCCATACCGGGCACTTTTACCCCCTTCCTGCCCAGGCCATTTTTCAGGTTTCAGCACTCTACCACTTTGAATGACAATTGCGCAGTCATACAACACTGTACCCAAACTAAAATTTGATCATTTTATTCACACAACTACAGCTTTCTTTTGGTGGTATTTAATCAACACTGGGGTTTTTATTTTTTTGCTAAATTTTGAAAAAAAAACAAGTTTTTCTTTGTTTCTGTTATAAAAGTTTGCAAATAAATAATTGTTCTTTATAAATTTAGGCCATGATGTATTCTACTACATGTCTTTGGTGAAAATAACCCAAATTAGGATGTATTATTTAGTTTGTAGGAAAGTTATAGAGTTCACAAACTATGGGATCTATCTGAAAATTGATCAATCCTGAAGTACTGACGCCCAATCTAATTTCTTGAGGTCCAAGAATGTCAAAATGGTACAGATATCCCCCAAATGACCCCTTTTTGCAAAGTAGACAGTCCGACGTATTTCATAAGAGGCATGGAGAGTTTTTTGAAGTTGTAATTTTTGTCATAATTTTTTGGAAAATTAATTACTTTTCTATAAGCAAGCATTCACCTGAATGACATTGATTCATTCAGGGGTTTTTTTTTGTGCTTAGCTGTGATTTGGCCACAGCTAATCACATGACACAGCTGGGCTGTGATTGGCCCAGCTTGTGCATGTGATCGCTGTGACCATTCACAGCTAGACACACTAGTATACAATGGATGGCATGAAAGGAATCCATCCATTGTATACAACTGTCATGTGACCTGCTGTGATTGGTCACAGCAGGTCACATGGTACTGGAAACGGGGCCGGTACACAGATCTGTCATCGGCCATGTCCGAGGTACACGGCCGGTGACAAATTGCACTGCAGAGCGGCCCTGCGGGCCCCAGAGGGGCGAGGTGTTTTGCCGGCCCCTTTATGCTATCGGGCGGGAACCGGTTAAGTAGTTCTTAATTTCTTTGAATTCTCTAATTCCCATATTCACTGCCTTCTACTACAATAGAACCAGTGCAACCATGGTAAAACCTTGGGTACCATACTGGAACCCCATGCTGTGGAGACAGATTGTAATGTCTCTTTGGGTACTGGATCCTGTTTTGGAACTCGGCTCAGCATTTAGTGCAAAACATGTAGTTAGTTGGCTGTAGGGTGCTATACAGTTCCAGGGCTGTTGTCCATTCCTATGGTTCTCAGATGCTGAAGACCTCTCCAGAGTTATGCCCACCATGGAGGGCGAAGCCTGTATCCAAATTGGGACCAGAAATTTGGAAAGGTGAGACAGGCTTGTCCTGTTTATAAAACTGTTACTATAGCCCTGTAGCCATTATGTCTCCACGTTTTGCAATACACTTATTACTTCTGAATAATATTTGTTATATAACCAAGGATTTATGTTTGGCTTTGTTTACTTGTTTAGTATTTAAACTTTCAAACTTGGAAGTACAATTTCCACCAACCAGTGCTTAGTCTCAGCTGAATGACCAAGTGTTACATCACTCCACAGGTCACACTATTACAATCATCTTCTGCCAAGAGTCTTTATAAGTCAGTTTCTCCCACCCTTTTGCCATGGGACAGTTAACAGCTTGGTTGCTGTGTCCTTCTCTGGACACTCTTACCTCATTTTTGCACCCTACTGCGAGTACCCCACAGGGGAATACCCTCACTATGGTAAAAACCATATGCAAGGGAATGGTGGCAAAAGTTCAGGCAAACATTCTGTCACCTAAACAGGACATTATTTTTAACACCAATCTCTGCATCTGATTCTAGATGTATCTCAAGCATGCAACAAGCAACCTATCTGACCGAGACAGATTTTTCTGCAAGTATGTCAGAATTTTTCAGACAGCTAATGGTCTTATTTCAGCCATCACTCTCCAGAGCTCCACCCTGTGTTTTTGAGTCAAAAGAGCAACTACCTCCCTTAAAAGAAGTAGACGTGGAAGACTTTCAAGAAGACCTGGAGGCAGTTTTAGAAGCGGCTCTGGAAGATTTCTCACTAGCTCTGAAAATCATTGCCGCACTATATCCAGTGGAAAAATTATTCTCTAAAAAGTAGACTGTCCCTGTAGTAGACCCCGCTGTCTCAGTCTTAAAGATCCTACTGTTCCTATAGAATGTTTCTTCAAGGATTCTGCAGACAGAACATATTAGATGCTTTTAAAGACTGTCTTTACCCTTGCAGGTCCAACCCTGCAACCAGCTATTGCTGCAATTTCTGTGTCAAATTGCAGCTAACGGGACTAGGGTGTGGAATACAGAACAGGACCTTGTCTTTCAGGACTAAACACTGGCGGAACACTTACAAGCTCTGCTTTAGTTTTCTGTGCTGATGCCCTAGAACATGTTATGACACAAATTTCTATTTTCTCACTTCTGTCCATATGTGCAGCATGTTATGGCTGAAAGCCTGCTCAGCTGAATCTGCCTGTAAAATATCCCCCAGTTATATGACCTTTGAAGGAGGGTGTCTGGTGCGGCACTTGAGAAACTCATAAAAGATGTCACAGGAGGAAGGCTCCTAACCCCCCATACCCCTTCAAGGGATACTACATCAAAACATAGAGTACCACACTGCTCTCCTCCAGCTTCATCCTGAAACCCAGACGTTAGCTCTACTTTTAAGCACAAGACTTGGATCACACTTGGAGTGGTGAGGGATTGGGTGGGGAGGGGGGGGGGGGTAAGTCTGCTACAGTTTGCATTTCTCTGGGTCACAGTTGTCCCACACCTAACTTAATTGTCCCATTGAAATTATTCCCTTGCCTCAGGCCCCTACATCATAGCATTCTGTTGGTCTAGAACAGGGGTCTCCAAACTTTCTAATTAAAGGGCCAGGTTACTGTCCTTCAGACTTTAGGGCCAGTGGAAATAGCAATTGTCTTCACATCAATGGAAGATATAGTGCTCCATCTTTGGTATTAGTGGGAGTAACAGTGCCACATCTTTTGTATTAGGGGGTGGAATGGTGACAAATTTGTGGTGTCAATTGTAATAGTCTGTCATCTTTGGTGTTTTGGGGAGAAAAATAGTGCTCCATCCTTGATATTGGTGGGAGGAATAGTGCACCATCTTTGGTATTAGGGGGGAGGAATGGTGCTCCAAGGGCCAAATAAAGGCAAGCAAAGGGCCACAGTTTGGAGACCACTGGTCTAGAACACACACTCTCCATCTCTCGACTTCCTTTCCTATACTTCTCTCCATACTTTCCTAGAAGGTGAGAACAACAGATGTCAGCCCTACAGGTTGGGGAGGAATGTTCAAATCTCTCACAGTTCAGGGAACCTGGTTACTCAGAGAAACACAGCTCCCCAATATATTGGAGCTCAGAGCAATAAAATTGTCTCAGCACCACTACCCCTCCTTCACGGTCACCCAATAAGGGTACAATCAGACAATGCCACGTCAACTATTAGGAGGACCCAGGAGTCAGGCATCCTTGAAGGAAATAAACCTGATCATCTCCTGGATGGAAAAGCACTACAGTTGGGGGGCGTGTCCAAGATGGCGACCGGAGCGGCCGCATAATCCGGAGCTCCGGTGCCAAGCTTCTAAATCCGCTGCCATCCGTGCGGCAGCGGATCACGGAGTGACGGCGGAGGACCCGGGTAGTATCCCCGATCCCGGGGAGTCGGTACCCGGGTGATATTTCCGCCCCTCGTGGCGGCTGACGTCCGCGGCCTGGTGCGGCCGCGTGGGCCGGGGCTCCGGCGCCACCCATCAGCTCTCCCATCCGCACCTGCTGCCATCCGGGCTGTGGGAGATCGCCTGGGGACATCCGCGGCGCCCTCTGCATTGCTGGGACTGGGGGAGAGACGCCGCTGAGCCTTGCTGCTTCCCGCGGTGGCGGAGGCATCTGCGGCCTACATCATCTGTCTGGAGCCTCCATCTGGTCACAGTGAGTGGGGGATGCGGGTGCCCTCTTATCATTAGCTCCCCCCACAGTGACTTGGGGAGTGGGCCTCACGTTGCTGACCCCGGAGCCTGCCATCTCCCGTAACCACGGCCCCTGTTGGGCTCAGAGGCCTACTGGGGCCTTAATATTGCCCCGTGGAGTGTCTCCCTGGAGGGCCCTGTGCTTGGTGTTGGAGGTCCTCTGCTTCCCACTTGTCCCTCTTGTGTCCTAGGTTGGGATCTGGTGCCATCATCCTGCTCCGGTGTGCTATATCTGCGTGTTACTGTGATCTATGTCCTCTCTACCCTTCCATGGCTTGCTAAATATCTTTACAATATAATGTTCTTGCAGACGGATCTAACCGCATTCATGTAACTACAATCCTAAACCTATTTTGGGCGTTATAGGTCCCCTGGGGTTATAATCTCCATTCATTATCCTATTTTCAGTTGATCACCCCCAGGAGACTCCCTGTATGCCGTCCACAAAGAAAAAAAAGGGACAAGCCCAGAAGTCCCTCACGACATACCTACTTAAGGCACACGAGCTTTGTAACATGTCTCCAGTCAATACAGAGCGAGCATCCCTGTCCGATCCCACACAGGATACCACCGCTCCCTTATCGGCCTTGGTCAGTGAAAATACACAGCAACTTACAAAAGGAGACTTGGAGTCCTGCTTGGAATCTATGTACGCCAAACTAGCCGCCAAATTTCAATCAGAATTGCATAAAAGCACTAATGTTCTCTCTCAGGAAATAGCCACATTGGGCTCCAGGACAGACCGCTTAGAAACCAAACACGATGAACTTAGCCTGGCCTATGGTGAACTTTCCAGAGAGCATGATCATTTACCAACGGCCTTTTTTCAACTACAGGCGCAGGTGGAGGACCTTGATAATCGCAATCGCAGGAATAATCTGCGAATCGGGAATCCCGGAGTTTATGTCTGACCTCTCCTTAATCGTGACCAAATTATTTCAATCACTCCTCCCGGATCGTGACCCTGGGTCTTTTGCCTGTGACCGCATCCATAGAGCCCTGCGCCCTAAACCTCCTACTGACAAGCCACCTAGGGATATTGTCCTGTGCATGAGGGACTTTTTGACCAAAGAGGAAATACTCAGAGCTGCTCGCAATACCCCTACGATCTCCTTTGAAGGCTCGGTCTTACAAATCTTTCCAGATGTTTCCCCGGCCACTTTGGAGAAGCGTAGAAAAATGAAAGAAGTCACAACGGTCCTGTTCTCAGCTCGTATCCGCTACAAATGGGGCTTTCCCTTTAAGTTGATTGTTCCACATAATGGGAGCACATATATAGCTACATCCCCTTCTGAAGGTAGAGCAATCTTGGCCAAACTGGGCCTAGCGGATGCCCCATCACCTCAACGTCCACCCTCCACCCCTCGTGTCTCTCCCATTTGGCATACCCCATCTCCACGGAGAGATAGAAGGAGAGTCAGACAGGATCCGGGTTGACAGGTCCATTCTCACTTGCCTATTACCTATTGTTTGACAGTCCTTGGTCTTGCCTATTGTCTTTTATGACTTTACCGAGAATTGAGACACAGGGATTTTGTTTCTTACATCTTACGCTGTCAGGATGTGTATTTCTATGGTTACTGGTATGTTAATTTTATAATCCTGAGTAATGTGTGTGCCTTGCATTGATAGCTGGACGAGTCAAGGTATAACAAGGGTCTTTGGTCCCTCTTAATTGCGCCCATTGGTTTATGGTTTCACAACTCTTTGACACGTTACCCTACCCTGCCTCCTGACATGGCCGGAAGTGTCGCCGCCCGATTGAGGGGTGGCAGTTCCGTTTTCCATGTTTTAGGGAGACAGGGTTTGGGCCCATTTGGCCCCTTAATATTTGAACTTTTTGTTTTATCAGGTATGACAAATTTTCAGCCTGATCCATGTTCTTCAGTTACCCTCTTATTTGTAGGAGCTCTTCAAATCTCCTCTCTATTGTTTTTTGTCTTCTTTTTTTTCAACACTTTAGTGCATGAGGATGGTGTTGTGTCGGTCTGTGGACATCATGGCCCCCATGTTGGGGCCGGGGGGTCCCCTGGGCTGGTTCTGCCACCTGTACGTCTGTCTGCTATAGACCTGCGGATTTCTATGTCTAGCCAATTAATTTTAGGGGATATCCTTGTAATGTGTACTTTTATGATGATAGCAATAAGCTCTGTTTACTATGGTAATTCAATGTATTTCGCATAATGTCCAGGGTTTCAATTCGCCAAACAAGCGCAAAACGGCCTTTCTTCAATATAAACGACTGGGAGCCAAGATTATCTTATTACAGGAAACACATTTTGCAGCTGCAAAACACCCGACATATTTTCATAGATCTTATAGGCAGGGGTATTATACCCTGCATTCCTCCAAGAGTAGGGGCGTAGCCATCTTTCTACATAACTCATTCCCCTTTGAGGTTCAACATGTGTATCGTGATCCGGACAGTAGGTTTATCATTCTTAAAGGCACCCTTTCAGGTCGAGAACTTACTATTGCTAATGTATATGCACCGAATTCAGCACAAGCTACCTTTTTTTCAAAATTTTTTGGTACTCTGGATAGGTTTTTGTCTCCTCATCTCTTGGTGGGTGGGGATTTTAATCTGGTGGCAAATCCTCTTTTGGACCGTAGTTCCCCCTCGCATTCTTCCCAGGCTTTCCCAAAATCCCTTACTAAGAAATTAGATACCCTCCAGTTGGTGGATGCCTGGAGAGCGCACAACACCGGAGCCAGGGATTACACATTTTATTCCCACCCACATGACTCTTATGCTATATTAGACTATATATTTTGTACCCCAATTTTACTAGCTAATTCTAGGGTAGCTTGCATTCATTTGAGCCCCTGGTCGGATCACAGTATTGTGGCCTTATCTATCACATTTGTGGGATTGGCACCTACTCCCTTCTCTTGGAGACTTAATGACTCTATGCTAACCGATATTGACTCTCGCCAGGAAGTGGTTACATCTATTCAGGAATATTTTCAATCTAATTTAACCCCTGATATTTCCCCAGCCACACTCTGGGTAGCCCACAAGGCGGTCCTACGAGGCCGACTTATCTCCATGGCCTCATCCAGAAATAGAAAACGTTGGCAGCAAATACTACTTCTAACCCGAGAATTAGAAGCACACTATAGAAGCCATGTCGCTAATCCATCTCTACTTAATAAACAGCTACTGTCCCAAAAGCTCTTGGAACTGAATGCCCTGCTTTCCCAAAAAACTGAAAAGGCCCTTCGCTGGTCGAAGGCCTCATTCCTATTACATAGTAACTCGGCATCTACCATGTTCGCAAGGAAGTTGAACCACTCTCTGCGCCCCCCACACGTGTATAAATTACGCACAAATTCGGGTGCTATCTCATCTCTACCTCAGGAAGTCTTGGGTATTTTCGAACATTTTTATTCTAAACTACTAGCTCCTCCACAGTTGGATTCTGTCCCTCTGTCGGACTCTTGGCTGGACTCTATACCCCTCCCTGCCCTTACACCCTCTCAGATTGTCACTCTTAATGCCCCCTGTACTTTAGAGGAAATAACATGTGCGATAGGCGCGCTCAAGCGCTCTACTGCGCCGGGTCCTGACGGATTTACCGCTAGCTATTATAAACATTTTGCCTCTACATTGGCTCCATACTTGATAACTTTATTTAATGATGTTTTGCAGGGGGGTAAGTTCCCTGAGGAGATGTTATTGGCTAACATGTCTCTAATACCCAAGCCACAGAAGGACCACTGTTTGCCACAAAACTATAGACCAATCTCTGTCATGAATAATGATCTAAAGATATTTAGCCGTATTTTGGCGGACCGGTTGGCCCCTATCATCTCCTCGTTGGTTTCTCCAGACCAGTCGGGTTTTATTCCCGACAGATTTATTACTGATAACATTCGTCTCACTCTAAATGTTATTCAAGACGCCAATTTACATTCCAAAGAGGTTCTGTTGATGAGTTTGGATATAAACAAGGCCTTTGATAGTGTTCTTTGGCCCTACTTGTTCTCCTTGCTACAGAAAATGGGCTTCAGTGACGGGGTTTTTGGCAGGCATACATGCCCTGTATGACTCTCCTAAAACGAGAATTAGGCTTCCTGGCTGTAACTCTGACTTCTTTACATTGGGTAGAGGTACCCGCCAGGGCTGTCCTCTTTCACCCCTTTTATTTGCGCTGGTGTTGGAACCTTTGGCATTGGCGATTAAATCACATTCGAATATTTCTGGCTATTCATTATTAGTTTCACATTTTAAGCTGAGCATGTATGCTGATGATGTTATGCTTTTTATTACTAACCCGTTGACTTCTTTACCTAACTTGTGTGCTGTATTGAACGATTTTGCCAAAGTGTCAGGTCTCGCCGTTAATTTTACCAAATCTGTGGTCATGCCTGTTAATGTTCCTGACTCCCTAAGTGCATCTCTCCGTAGTTCTTTCCCATTTCGCTGGGTCAAGGACAGGATATCCTATCTGGGGATTAACCTCACTCCCAGATACTCGGATATATTTGCGGCTAATTATCCACCGTGTGTATCGCGTCTCTCTACTCTACTGAAGATCTGGCACGGTTATCATATCTCCTTTCTGGGTAGAGTCACGGCGGTTAAAATGAATATTTTGCCCAAATTGCTTTATCTTTTTAGAGCACTTCCAGTTCCGGTCTCAAAAATGTTTTTGGATCATTTTCAGCGGACTATTAATAATTTTATTTGGGGAAATAAGCATCCACGTTTTGCCTCATCCATTTTGTATCGCTCACAACGGTCGGGAGGTCTCGGTCTTCCTAACTTTTGGCTATATTATCTCTCGGCTCGTTTTGCGCAATTGTCACAATGGGCTACTATTAACTCTCAAATCCCGTGGATCAAGTTTGAGTCTCAGTCGATACGTCCTTTTTATTTACCGGGAATTTTATGGTCTAACATCTCCCCCCGATCGACTGTTTTTCATAACTCCATAGTGACTCACTCACTGACGCTTTGGTCCAAACACAAATCTAAATTGGGTTTAGTCTCTCCTATTCCCCCAGGTGTGTCATTTTTTGGGGATCCTACTTTTGTTGTAGCCTTTTCTTCCCCTCATATGTTTCGTTGGTGGTATGATCGATCTTTTATAAGATTATCTGATTTCCAAAGAGGAGGATCTTATATTACCTTTGATATGCTGCGCGTGTTATTTGATGTTCCTCTTCGTGAGTACCTTCGTTATAGACAGATTAGGCACTTTTTTAAGGCGCACTTTGGCCTTACCCCATCCTCTCCGATTTCCTTTTTTGAACGTATCAGCCGTGACTCTCCCAGGGGTAGGAGTCTTATCTCAAATCTTTATCACCAATTTTTGATCTGTCTTTTTCATGCTCCCCCTTTGTACAGACGAAAATGGGAGGAGGATTGTGGCATCACTTTTTCGGATGAGGATTGGGATTCCATGGTGGATAATATATGCAAGAGCTCTAGATCTCTTTCGGTTCGTGAGACGGCCCTTAAAGTTCTAACCAGATGGTATTATACCCCGTCAAGACTACATGTACTGTTTCCACAAACGTCCCCTCTAAGTTTTCGGGGCTGTGACTGCACGGGTACTTTGGTTCATATATTTTGGGATTGCCCGACCATATCTTTGATCTGGCGTAGGATTTCTGAGGTCGCTGCCTTATTGTCGGGTGCCCCGATACGATTGTCCATGCAGACCTGTTTATTGGGGGCCCATATCCCAGGGGTCTCTGATGCCAATCTGAGATTGATACACACATTATGTATTGCCACTTTATGGTCTATTGCCCTACATTGGAGGTCCAATGTTGTACCCTTGGACTCCGTTTTACACAGAATTGACACTGTAATGCTTATGGAACGCATTCATTATACCCTACTGGATAAGATGCACTTATACGATAAGAAATGGGAGTCATGGAGAGATTGTAGACATTTATTGCATGCTTAATAACATCCCCAGTAAAAGTTGGCTGGCATGTACTATTGACAGGTGTATCACCTAACCTACTTTGTCGTTTACGTACTTCATGCACTTGTAACTTCCTCTTTTTTTCTTATCTTCTTTGTTATGTTAATATACTTTTATGTATTGTACTTTTCAAAAGTGCCTTGTTTTTGCTGACAATATCACTTTTAAAGTGTGCTGTTGTTTTACTGTCTACTCATGTACAATAAAATCGTTTGTAAACAAAAAAAAGAAAAGCACTACAGTTTCTGCTGTTCATATCCCAGGAGGGGATAAATAGAAGGTGGCTTTCCTCAGCTGTCATTGCCTGGACCAAGGAAAATGGCCCCTTCATCCTGACATATCTTCATTCCCATATGTCAGAATTGGGGGACCCCAGATGTCATGCTCAACAACAAGTTTCCTCCTATTTGTGGCCAGGACCAAAGATCCTCTATCACCGCCATCCAATGTTCCCAGTTGTTTCTGTCCAAGATTCTCTAGCACCGCTATTCAATCCCATGGCCTCAGTCTAGATTAACATACTGTATACCTTCCCTCAAGTGTGGATTCTTCCTCAACTGCTCATCAAAACAGAAATGGAGAAGAAATTGGTGATTCTCATTGCACCAAACTGGCTTAGAAGAACCGGGTGTAAAGACATTCCCTGGCTTCTCCAAAAGAGACCAGACTTGCTGCCCCAAAGTTCTCTGTACCATTCTACTTTTCAGTCACTGGATATGACTGTTGAAGCCCAGGTCTTAAAGGATAAGGGTAAATCTAACGTCATTCCCACATTACTCTAGGCCAGAAAAGTCACGTTAACAAAGATCTACTACCATACCTGGAGATCCTTTTTCACCTGGTTTGAACTTGATACCTCGTATTCTGGCTTTTCTGCAGTCAGGAATCGACCAAAACGTATTTCTAAGTACTTTTAAGGGACAGATTTTGGTCTTGTCCATCCTATTCCAAAAGCCTTTGGTCTCCCTCTCATAAAAAACATTATTCAAGGTGCCTCATGGATCAGACCCCATTACAGTAAGGTGTGATTCCTTGGGATCTCATTCTGGTCCTCTCTGTGCTTCAGAAACCACCCTTTAAACCCATTAGGGATTTTCCCTTGGGTAATCTCTGCTGCAAAGTGGCTTTCTTGGTGGTTATCACGATGCATCCCAGAACTGGTATCCCTCTTTTGTATGGAGTCCTTTCTAATCTCACAAGGACAAAGTAAGCTTACACCCAAAACCCTTCTTTCTCCCCAATGTAGTATCAACCTTCCACCTTAAAGAAGACATTGTCCTACCTTCCTTGTACTTTGCTCCCAAGTATCCCAAGAAAATTGCTTTAGCTTTGGACGTAGTCAGGGCTTTCAGAGTCTGTCTGAAAGCCACAACATCTATGTGAAAAGTAGACTCTTGTCCTGCCAGCAGGGTCTCAAAAAGGAAACCCTGCCTACAAGTCCACTATTGCCATAAGACAATTCATTGTATAGGATATATAAGAGACTATACTCTAAAAGATATGGTACCTCCAGTAGCCTTAAATGCTCAGATCAGTGGGGTTTTCCTAGGCATTCCACCATCAGCCATCTTTAACTCAGCTTTGTAAGGATGCAACCTGGTTTTCAGTTCATACAGTCTCCATTTTTTTCAGGTGGATGTCTAGGCCTCTGTGGATGCAGCTATCTGCCACGGGTTTCTTCCAGTAGCACACTGAGTTGGGTCTTTGACCTTTTTCTCTTTTGTTGGACCTGTTGGCATGGTCCTGTTTGCCTTGTTGTTGCCCATCCTCTTGATTTATTGTTTGGGGAGGTTCTAGGGTGTGTCAGGTACTCAACGATTAAAATAAAAGGAATTTTGATTTACCTGTAATTCCATATCTTGTAGTACAGTAAAGAACACAGGACAACCTCCCATTTGTTCCTGTGTTACTCTGGATTGCTTGTTAAAATGCTGAGGTCTCACAGAGTGGGGTTGTGTTATAGGGGAATGTCCAAGGCGGCATTTCCAAAAGCTTTGTCAGGGTCCAGTCACCTGAAGGTAGCAGCCCATAACCCAGGGTCTATGAATATCTAGTCTGTGTCCTGTAGTGTAATCCAAGATACGGAATTTACAGGTAAGCAAGTCATACATTTTTTCCCACGCTCTCTCTCCTTTTAAAGGGTTAGTTCACCTTTACCAAAAATTGCCTATGCAGACGAGCAGCATCTGTAGATAAAGACAAACTGTGCGGCTTTGACTAAAGTTAAATAATGTCTTTATTATAGGTGTAGGACATTCACATACATCTTGAAGCATGACCTGAAAACTCAGTAATAGCTGGGCCTCACTAAGCAGTGTCCTAGGAGTTTTCAGGTAAGGCTTCATGAGGTACGTTTGCTTTTCTGCTACAAATGCTTCTACCTGCATAAGCAGTATTTTGGTAAAAGATGAACTGACCCTTTAAAGTGTTACCTGCTAAATTGTAATTTTTAGCCAGTTTTATGTTTCAGAACAATTTAAAAGTAGACTTTCACGCTAGGCATTGAAAAAAATTAACTAAATTCTTTCACTTTCTCAGGTTAAAGAGAGGTTTATGTTGTAGACATATGCAAATCATAGGCGGTGTGTGCAAGGTGTGCCTGGGCACACCCTAATAGCCCCATGCGCATTAGCATTATTGTTCTCTGTGTTGGTAGGGAGATGGGAAAGATCTCCCACTGAGTGGCTCTGCTTATAAGAGAAGTGTGGAAGCACTTCTCTTTCACTCTGAATCTGAAGGCAGAGAGATAATGTGCTGGCAGGGAGATCAGAAAGATCTCCTCTCTGACTGGCAGAGTGGTCTGGATATTTGTCAAGGTATTTGCAAGATGTAGATCAGTTGTGATAAAATGCTTTAGTGCATCTACTCCTGGACTCTTTGAACTCCAGGCACAAAAACTTGTATTTATATGTTTTTTCTAAATAGCCACACATGACATAAACCCAATTTGTATGCACTAAATGCCTTTGCAAACCCAGATATTACTATATACAGGTACGAGTGACACAGTCACTGGTCTGTACTTTACTAGAGCAGAGCTGTGGGGGTATCCAGCAGGTTCACCCACTACATGCTGTACAAAAAAAGGCTACCACCCCAGCCTATAACTATCCTTTATAGCAAGGTGCACATGGAAGGGCAACAAACAACGTAAAATTGAATTCAAATACTTACCATAATTTTCCATCCTGACGAGCTCCTTGGCAGCACAGCTGGGTGAGGCCCCACCCACCCCCTGCCTGATCAGGATGTAACGCAATACATTTTTGACCCACCTCAGCCCGTAACTCGTACTACTAAACTGGGTGGGATTTGTGCTGCCATGGAGCTCCTC
The DNA here is from genome assembly GCF_062004578.1 of Staurois parvus. Classification (NCBI taxonomy): domain Eukaryota; kingdom Metazoa; phylum Chordata; class Amphibia; order Anura; family Ranidae; genus Staurois; species Staurois parvus. The sequence continues at coordinate 555,888 of NW_028317816.1, read as the reverse complement.
AGAAAAGGAAAATGGTAGATAAGTATTTGAATTCAATTTTCCGTTTTCCTGATGGCTCCATGTCAGCACAGCTGGGATTTAACTAGCCACACACGGGAGGGTAATGCAAAACCAACTTAATTTTGACTGGAAGCAGAGGCCAAAACACCCCTGCCAAAATCAGCAGTAGTCAAAGCCACAGGTTCTATACAATAATGAGTCATGAAGGTATGAACAGAAGACCATGTAGCCACTTTACAGATTGTTTCCGAGGAAGCTCGGCCCACTGCTGCCCACGAGGTTGAAATTCCGCTAGTGGAATGCGCTGTGACCCCTCAGGCACAGGCAACCCTCTCATTCTGTAAGCTAAAGAGATGGTCTTGACCAGCCATGTAGCAATTACTCTACTAGAAGCTCTCGAGCATTTCCGTGCACCGTTAGGGATGTTGAAAAGATGATCTGAGTTCCTGAGCTCGGAAGTAGCGTCCGCATAGTCTCTCAATGAATGCCCAACATCCAAAGGACTTGGGTCCTGGAAATTTTCAGAAAGGAGCATCAGGAGTGTAATATCTTGCGTTATGTGAAACCTGGAGGCAACTTTGGGTCCAAATCCTAGCATTGGTCTAAGCACGACCCTATCCAGAAAGAACTAAAAAAAAGGGTTCTTTAAACCCTAAGGCTGCTAGTTCTGAGACTCTTCTGGCTGATGTTATTGCCACGGGAAATGCTGTTTTCAGAGTAAGATGCCATAGTGAGACAGGATGACTGAAGATGTCTGATGAGAGGAAGTCCAACACCAGAGGCAAGTTCCAGTTCGGGAAAATCAGAGGCTTTGGTGGTCTTTGGCGGATAGCTGCCTTAAAGAACTGAACCACTGAAGAGTCCGATCCCCATAGGGAACCTGTAAAAGCTGAAAGGGCAGAAACGTGAGACTTCAGAGTACTCACAGACAGAGCCATATCCAGCCCTACCTGGAGGAATTCCAATAAGTGGCAGACTCTCGGGGTATCTGGCGCAAAGCCATGCCTATTTGCAAAGTCCATGAATTTGCTCCATATCCTGCTGTTTGGTGCTGTCCTTCCTGTCTCTTATCAAGGTATCTGTGACCTTAGCTGAGCAGCCTAGATTGATCAGCCTTTGTCTTTGAAGACCGAGGCCGTCAGCCTGAGTTTCTTCAGAGTGGGTTGCCGAATGGGCCCCTGCATGAGCAGATCCGGTGTCACTGGCAGAGGGTATGATTCTCTGAAGTTCTCTAATGCTGCCCTCAATTCTGTTGGAAACCATAGTGACAGCCCGGAATGACCACTGGGCCCAGTGAACTCTGCACAGGGCTCCCCAGCCCACTTTGCTGGCATCAGATTGGACCACCTGCCACTGTATCGCAAGTAATAAATGGCATTGTAGGAGATTCTACCATCTCGACCACCATTCCAGGCTCATTCTCATCTAGGAAGTGATTTGTATCTTCTGCCCAAGATTCTCCAATCTACATTGTTCTAAGAGCCCACCTGAAGGGGACGTAAATTCCATTGCGCCCATTTGACCATCGGAATAGCCGAGGTCATAAATCCTAGCAGCCGCATACATTCTATTGCAGGAAGGTAGAGCCTCTTCTGGGATATTGACCTTGTGTTCAGGATGCATTACATCTTGTCCTACGGTAACGCCACTGATGCTGCCTGAGTGTTCACTTCTGCGCCTAGGTACACCAGGATCTGGGTTGGCACAAGGTGACTCTTCTTCCCGTTGATTAACCATCTGAAGTTTTCCAGTGTCTCCATGGTTAACTTTCGGTGTGACAGAAGCATCTCTCTGTCTTCATTCAGGAGCAGAATAGCGTCCAAGTAGTGATATAGTCACGCTCCCTATGACCTCAGGTACGCCACTAGGGCCAGAAGAATCTTTGGGAGTATTCTGGGTGATGTGGTCAGCCCAAAGGGTAGGCATACAAACTGGTAGTGGAGCTGCCTCACCGCAAACTGTAGACATTTCTGGTAGACTACAGGGAAATACGCATCCTTGAGGTCCACTGATAGAAGCCAATCCCCTGGCTGAATGATTTTCAGTATTGTCTGGAGAGATTTGCCATCTTAGAATCTGTCTTTCTTGATATATATTTTGAGCCTCCTTAGGTCTAGCACTAGAAATAGAGGCGAGTAGATTCCAGAAAACTGTTCTTGCTGGGGTAGTGCAACTATCACCACCTGGTTGAGGAGGGTCTCTATGTATTCCCATAAAACATCCTGCTTTTCTCTTGCCAAAGGTAATTTTGTTGGGACAAAGATTCTGCGGGGATGGCTCAGGAACTTCCAAGCATAGCCGAACCGGATGGTGGAAATTACCCAAGGCTCCTTTACCTCTTGTGCCCACACCTGATAGAACTTGAATAATCTGGCTCACACGCAACAAGTGTGAGCCGGCAGAGTCAAAAATGTCTGGGACTCCTGTCCCAGAGACGAAGTTGGTCTCTTCGACTTGTGGTTCACAGCCATGTTAGACTATTGATGATGAAATTCCCTCCCTGGCCTTTAAGATTTAGCATTTCTACCTCTGGTTCTAGTCAAATTTGTGTATGCTGCACCTCTTCTGCAAGGCAGCCTCTGATCCTGGGGAATAAACCCCGACTTCTCCCCTGTGGCGTTTGCAATGGCAGTGTCTAATTTATTTTCAAACAGGGACTGCCCTTCAAATGGTATCTTACATCATCCTTGTTTGGAGGCTGGATCCGCCACCCAGGGCCTCAGCCATAGGGCTCTTCTGGCTGTTACTGCATTAAGCATGATCCTGGCCAACATCTTAATTAGGTCAATGGATGCCTCCGCTACAAAAGAAGCTTCAAATTGGCAAAGGAGGCTAAGACCTTGGCTTTGCTCAGGTAACTTTCCACTGCCACCCAGGACTCCATGGCTTTCCAAATAGCCGCCAAAGCCATATAAGGTCTACACACCCCACCAGCAAGTGGGTAAATCTTTTTAAGATCCACATCCACTCTTCTATCTAACACGTCCCTGAATGTCACTGCATCATCTAGCGGAAGGGTTACGTGTCTAGCGAGGCGCATAACTGCTGCATCCACCACCGGAGTCTCCTCCAAATTCTTAATACTCTTAGACTTGAAGGGGTATAGCTTTGCGAACTGATTCTTAAAAGTGATTTTCTTATCCGCTTGGTTCCATACATCAGTAATTATGTCCTGAATTTCTTCCATGAATGGGAAATTCACTCACCCATTTTCATGTTTGTGAAAAACTTCCTCTGCTTCTTCTGTGGTTCTTCGCCGGCGGTCTTTCCAAAGCAGAGCCTACCTAATCTCTTTCATGAAAGGCTGGAGCAAGGCAAAATCAAAACCGTCATAACAGCCCTCTTCCTCCTCTCAGGAAACAGCATCTGAGCCCAAAGGTTCCTGGGCCTCTGGAATCACCTGACTAGCTGGTGGCATCTGCGGAGACAAGGAGCCCTAGGTGGACGGAACAGGAGGTGAAAGCCTGCGACTGTGATGCAAATGCCTTTAGCGTCTCCTCAAATGACTGCTTCATTAGAGATACCATCTCCACCTTATCGGGTTGTTGGTGTTTGGTTGTTTCTTTGAAGCAAGTCTCTGGCATGGCTCTTCTAGGGCATGCGCCCAGCATTCTCCTGGTCTGGGTTGGTCATGATGCGAATCTCTGCCGTATCGTGATGGGGAGCACTAACCACTAGAGGCTGAACAGGAACATGAGGCCTCTGTCTGTCTCCGGGAATGTCGGTCCTCCCTTGCAGATGACCATCTCCTTTCTGAGCTTCTTCCTTCTGATCGTTGGGAAGGATAATGACCAAGGCCCGAGAAGCTGGGGCAGTACAGACAAAAAGACAAAATTAGTAATTGACTCGAAAACCAACAAAAAGAATATGGTGACATCTTCCCTACCTTCTTTGAGAACGCTGGTCTTTAGAGGGGGTAGGCATGTTATCACTGCTGTAAAAAGAGAAAACCAAGAGCAGGAGGCAGAGAAACACAGCAGATAGAACCATAGGAGCACAGCCTTGCAGGTGCTATGCATACCTGGAGGCGATAAAGGGAATAGCAGGTAAAGACAGGCTGCAGGAGCATGCAATCATATAGGACCCAGATGTTTCAGCCAGAAGCATCTTTAAATTTTGGCTTCCTTAAGCCTGGCCCCACCTCCCCTCTCCTGATTGGCCGAGTGGTCCTGTGTATGCTCAGAGTGGACTGCAGCATGCGCTCCACACTGGCCCACACACACTGACTGAGCTGCGCTAGTAAGAAGCAGGGAGACTGACGCCACTCCCCTTAGAAGAGGCCACAGCTCTCTATCCACTGAAATAATCCCCAGCAGCCTCCATGGAAGGCGTTTATCACATAGCCCACCAGTGTAACACCCCATAGCCAGCAGTACTTTACCATGACCTGATGCCGCCCCGAGGACCAGCAGTGGGGTTCCCTGGTAAAACTGCTGTTAGCAAAGGAGTACAGGGACCATGTCCAACATTGAGAGCGATTCTGGATGGACAGCCAGCCATTAGACTAGCTTGGAGGCGAGACGCCACCTGTCCTGATTGCAGGAGGAAGAAAAAGGAACGCCTAGGCTGAGGTTGGTCAAAAATTTATTAAGTTACATCCTAATCAAGCAGGGGGTGGGAACAGCTTACATTAAAAACAGAGGATTTTGTTTGCACGCATTTGCAAATATATGCATAAACCAAAGTGCCCACAACAAGGGACCTCTGTATATACTGCGGTCCCAACTCTATCATTTTCAGAGCCTCCATAGTAGGAGCACATATAACAATGGATAGGTAGAGGGCAGGTGTGTCTTGGTCACTCAATTTTTTTTCAGACAAATACTGTACTGATTACATGAAAAGCGTTCCTTCTAGTATTGTACGAGAAATATTTTTGTGCTTGTCCCTTTTGCATTTCATGATTTCATTTCACATGAACTGTCATGATCAGCTCTCAAAGGCTGTGTACTAACAATCAGATTATCGTATGATCATTTCCAAAGCGGTATTTTTTCATCCAATTTTCTTATCGTGTGTACTAGGCATTACTGCAAAAAATATGAAAGAAATACACAAAACATAAAGGCAAGTATCAGTACACTTGCCACTTTTATTTAGACATTGCTTATCTTGGAGTTCAGCTTTAATGACTACAAATGCACTTCATGGTGCAGTAGGGACTTGCTGGCTGCTCAGAAGCCAAATACTTAGCACTTTGTTTTTTATTTTACTCCTACATCTCTGATACTGGGATGTAGACTCAACAGGGCCTCTCTAGTCTTCAAACAGTGGTAGATAGAAACATTTCTGAAAGTGCATCAGCTGTTTTTCAGAGTCTATCACATGTGCTATTATATACAGGCTGGGAATTTGATTGCAGAGTTTCAAAGTAATACAAAGTTTCTTCTTGTGTGATGTGATATGAAGGGATCCATCATGTTCACTTCCAAAATGATTTTTTTTTCTTTCCGAAGTATTTCAACTTTTAATAGTGCTGCAGTAAGAACACAATGTATTAACTCCCAGGGTGATACAATTCAGATCAATGTGACCAGTAAAAGCCTACCTCAGCTGCTAGCACTCTTATGAGATTGGATGTCATGAAGGAAAACCATCAGATAAATGAGTCTCCAAGGTAGCCATCCTGACATCTGGATTATAAATATAAAAGTAGTGAATACATGGTTTCACTTTCCTGATTGGAGAACTGCTTGCCAGAATAACCTAATTTTTAATTTTCAGATGTAATGTAATAGTATGGTCTATGCATGTACAAGACATATTGCTGAGGAATAATGTGTGCCTCCTGTGCATGAGAATATTTATAGAACAAACATATTGTTCTTTTATACCATTATTGTAATCTTATTGTTTGGTTCTGTTCCATCTCCAGTGGTCAGAGTCCTAATCCTGCAAAATAAAATCTCTCCCAGTGGAGGATGAAGGAGATTAGAAAAGCCTTGCAGAGTTAAAAGGAATACATTTGCAATAGAGGGATGGGAAGTCTTTTGATGGAAGCATTTCTAGCTAAAATAGAAGAGGATTCGTGGAAATATGTACATGATGCCAAGTCTGGGATTGTTCATACACACAGGATACTCCTCTCTTGGCTTAACAAATAAAGAGTTTTAATTGAAAACATAAATCCATCCCAATTTGGTATTGCCTGGAAGGTATGAAGGTAGCCAGACTTATTTTGTATTTATTTATTACAGGTACTTATATAGCACCGTCAATTTATGCAGCGCTTTACATATATATATTGTACATTCACATCAGTCCCTAACCCTCAAGGAGCGTACAATCTAAAGTCCCTAACTTACACATACATACATTAGGGCCAATTTAGACAGGATCCAACTGACCTACCAGCATGTCTTTGGAGTGTGGGAGGAAACCGGAGTACCTGGAGGAAACCAACACAGGCACAGGGAGAACATGCAAACTCCAGGCAGGTGGTAGCGTGGTTGGGATTCTAAACCAACAACCATAGTACTGCCAGGCGGAAGTGCTAACCATTTAGCCACTGTGCTGCCCAATATATTTCTATTTCTGCAATAAACCCCTTTCCCACAGATCTGCTGTAACAGAGTGCCTATTTACTCATCATGCAGAGATGCAGGCACAGACCCCTTTAACTTGTTTTCCCAACACTCCCTGGTTTCTTGGACATTCCCAGGGAAGATGAGCTTTGCAGCCAGGAGACAGGCCCTTCACTGTCAGAAATGGTGTGCCCTGACAGAGCCTAATGGCATGTGGCTTTTTGGGAAGACCCAGCTACTGTGGGTCGCACCTATAGTTTTGCTATGAATACTCAAGTTCCAGTGGAATAGTTCCATCCTCTATGGAACACCTGGGTAACCCAGTTCAATGTTCACCATAATGTACACTGCTGTATGAGTAATTGAAATATGCATGCATGTATACAAGTCGGTATACTGGTGTCATCCAGTGGCACATCACCCATGGGTGCAATGTGTGCGGTTCAGGGAATGTGGAGGAGATCAGGCCCCCAGGGAGCGGATCAGATGATACATCTCTTCCTCTCCAGAAGACAGCTGTCAAGTAATAAGCAGGCACTCCGATAGTGCCCGCTGGTTACTGCCAGCTGTGGGGTTCATCTCCTGTTGGGCTCCTTCTCCAGCAGTCATGGGGTTAACAGTGATGTAGCCCAAATACAAAAATGCCTCAGAGCTCAACCCCCCCCCCCCCAACATTTTACTGATAATACAGAGTACATGAAATATAAAGAATGAGGCTGCAGTGGCCATTGAATGTAATATATACAGTACTTTATTGATACACAAAATGTAAAAATGTTTTGCATGAATACTTAGACTGCTTCATAATCTTTATGTATTGATAGAAGATTATGATTTATGAATATCTTGTGGGTATAGTTGGGAGCTTTTATTTTAACTGTGTTAAAAGTGCATATAATATATCTCAAAGCAGGCTCATTCTCCCTTTCTTCATATTCTATGTATTAGAAATAGAAGGATGGGGGGTTTGTTGAGCTCTAATTTGGGCTTTTTTATAGTTGGCTAACATATTGGTCTTTACTAGGAGCTCCAATCTCACCTACTACTAATCTCTGACTGCTGCGTCACTTACTACTAATCTCTGACCTCTGCGTTACTAACTACTGATCTCTGCTTTATTTACTACTAATCTCTGACCTCTATTTCACTTACTACTAATCTCTGACCTCTGCGTTGCTTATTACTGGTCTCGAACATCTGCATCACTTACTACTGGTCTCTGACCTCTGCTTCGTTTACTACTGGTCTCTGACCTCTGCCTTACTTACTATTAATATCTGACCTCTGCCTCACTATTTACTGATCTCTGACTTCTACATCACTTACTACTGGTCTCTGACCTCTGCCTCACGTACTACTGGTCTCTGACCTCTGCCTTACTTACTACTGATCTCTGACCTCTTTCTCACGTACTACTGGTTTCTGACCCCTGCCTCACGTACTACTGGTCTCTGACCCCTGCCTCACGTACTACTGGTCTCCTCTGACCCCTGCCTCACTTACTACTGGTCTCTGACCCCTGCCTCACTTACTACTGGTCTATGACCTCTGCCTCACTTACTACTGGTCTCTGACCTCTGCCTCACTTACTACTGGTCTCTGACCTCTGCCTCACTTACTACTGGTCTCTGACCTCTGCCTCACTTACTACTGGTCTCTGACCTCTGCCTCACTTACTACTGGTCTATGACCTCTGCCTCACTTACTACTGGTCTCTGACCTCTGCCTCACTTACTACTGGTCTCTGACCTCTGCCTCACTTACTACTGGTCTCTGACCTCTGCATCACTTACTACTGGTCTCTGACTTCTACATCACTTACTACTGGTCTCTGACCTCTGCCTCACGTACTACTGGTCTCCTCTGACCCCTGCCTCACTTACTACTGGTCTCTGACCCCTGCCTCACTTACTACTGGTCTATGACCTCTGCCTCACTTACTACTGGTCTCTGACCTCTGCCTCACTTACTACTGGTCTCTGACCTCTGCCTCACTTACTACTGGTCTCTGACCTCTGCCTCACTTACTACTGGTCTCTGACCTCTGCCTCACTTACTACTGGTCTCTGACCTCTGCCTCACTTACTACTGGTCTCTGACCTCTGCCTCACTTACTACTGGTCTCTGACCTCTGCCTCACTTACTACTGGTCTATGACCTCTGCCTCACTTACTACTGGTCTCTGACCTCTGCCTCACTTACTACTGGTCTCTGACCTCTGCCTCACTTACTACTGGTCTCTGACCTCTGCCTCACTTACTACTGGTCTCTGACCTCTGCATCACTTACTACTGGTCTCTGACTTCTACATCACTTACTACTGGTCTCTGAACTTTGCCTCACTTAATATTGATCTCTAGCTTCTGTATCACTTACTACTGAACCCCTGCACTCTGCTGATCTTTTAACTATAGCCATATTCAGTACAATAAAAAACTGCACCCAATTCGTGGGATTTTCTTTTCCTTTCCTGGAAGGGCCCAACTTATGATCCTGCACACAGGCCCTCTGCTTGCATAAAACACCCTTGGTGCCACCAGCCCTTTGGTGGATTTTCCATAGGTGAATGATAGGTGCACCTTCTGGAGGGTAGAATCCAGTTAGGCTGACAGTCCTTGTCACCATAGGGGTGGAGGTCAGGGAAGGTTTTAGGCATTATCTGAGACTTTTTAGCCCATGTTAAGTTTTCCTATCATGATGGGCTATTTTACTGGATTTAAGATGAGTGTAAATACAATTACTGAACCTTTGTTTAAAATATATGTATGCAGATGTATTACAGCAAACTGCATATTGTCTTTGAAATTTTGACCTCTGATTTTTTTTCTAAATGTAGAGGTGGAAAACAATGAAAGAATATACAAGTGGGACAACCAATAGCAATAGTGATACTTAAAGTAAACCTGTAAAAGGTGGAAATATTGTCATTTCTTACCTTCTGCTAGGTATAGTTGGCTGCCTGCCTATGGCTTTAATTACTGAGGTGGAAGAAGCATACAGATACAAACGTTTGAACACTTAATTTACATATTTTTGGGGGTCAGTGACTCAGGCATCTTGCTTTTTCAATGTTTCTTATAGCATATCTTGCAATACAACTTTTACCTAACTCTAAGCAGCTGGCATTTGAAGTGGAAAAAAAAAATCACTCAACAAAATACAGTGCCTTGAAAACGTATTCATATACCCTCGAAATTTTCCACATTTTGTCATGTGACAACCAAAAATGTCAGTGTATTTTATTAGAATTTTATGTGATAGACCAACACAAAGTGGCACATAATTGTGAAGTGGAAAGAAAATGATAAATGGTTTTCAAAATTTTTTACAAATAAATATATGAAAAGTGTGGCACTGCACTTACAGCAGAAAGTCTTTTTGGGGATGTCTCTACCAGCTTTGCACATCTAGACAGTGACATTTTTGCCCATTCTTCTTTGCAAAATAGCTCAAGCTCTGTCAGATTGGATGGAGAGCGTCAGTGAACAGCAATTTTCAAGTCTTGCCACAGATTCTCAATTGGATTTAGGTCTGGACTTTGACTGGGCCATTCTAACACATGAATATGCTTTGATCTAAACCATTCCATTGTAGCTTTGGTTGTATGTTTAGGTTCGTTGTCCTGCTGGAAGGTGAACCTCCGCCCCAGTCTCAGGTTTTCTTCTAAGATTTCCCTGTATTTGGCTCCATCCATCTTTCCGTCAACTCTGACCAGCTTTCCTGTCCCTGCTAAAGAAAAGCATCCCCACAACATGATGCTGCCACCACCGTGTTTCACGGTGGGGATGGTGTGTTCAGGGTGATGTGCAGTGTTAGTTTTCCACCACACATAGCATTTTGCTTTTAGGCCAAAAAGTTCAATTTTGGTCTCATCTGACCAGAGCACCTTCTTCCATATGTCTCCTGTGTTCCCCACATGGCTTCTCGCAAACAGCAAATGAGACTTCTTATGGCTTTCTTTCAACAATGGCTTTCTTCTTGCCACTCTAACATAAAGGCCAGATTTGTGGAGTATACAACTAATAGTTGTCCTGTGGACAGATTCTCCCACCTGAGCTGTGGATCTCTGCAGCTCCTCCAGAGTTACCATGGGCCTCTTGGCTGCTTCTCTGATTAATGCTCTCCTTGCCCAGCCTGTCAGTTTAGGTGGACGGCCATGTCTTGGTAGGTTTGCAGTTGTGCCATATGCTTTCCATTTTCAATGATGGATTGAACAGTGCTCTGTGAGATGTTCAACGCTTGGGATATTTTTCATTACCTAACCCTGCTTTAAACTACTCCACAACTTTATCCCTGACCTGTCTGGTGTGTTCCTTGGCCTTCGTGATGCTGTTTTTTTCATTAATGTTCTCTAACAAACCTCCGAAGGCTTCACAGAACAGCTGAAGGCAATTGGTTCCACTAGATTTTCATTAGGGGTATCAGAGTAAAGGCAGATGAATACAAATGCACGCCACACTTTTCTGATATTTATTTATAAAAAATGTTGAAAACCATTTATCATTTTCCTTACACTTCACAATTATGTGCCACTTTGTGTTGATCTATCACATAAAATCCCAATAAAATACATTGACATTTTTGGTTGTAACACGACAAAATGTGGAAAATTTCAAGGGGTATGAATACTTTTTCAAAGCACTGTATTTTGTTGAGTCATTTTTTTTCCACTTCAAATGCCAGCTGTTTGGAGTTAGGTAAAAGTTGTATTGCAAGATAGCCTATAAGAAACATTGAAAATGCAAGATACCTGAGTAACTGACCCCCAAAAATATGTAAATTAAGTGTTCAAACATTTGTATCTGCTTCTTCCACATCAGTAATTAAAGCCGTAGGTAGGCAGGCAGCCAACTATCCCTATCAGAAGGCCAGAAATGGCAATATTTCCACCTTTACAGGTTAACTTTAAGTATCACTATTGCTATTGGTTGTCGTACTTGAATATTTTTTCATTGTTTTCCTCCTCTACATTTAGAAAAAAAAAATCAGAGGTCAAAATTTTAAACACAATATGCAAACAGTTTGCTGTAATACATCTGCATACATATATTTATCCACTGTATATCATCAATTATGATAATACATAGCGACACCTACCACATGAATGAAATGAATCAACAAATTGTGTATCACATTAGTATAAAAATCAAAAACACAAAAACAAATCTTCAAATGTAAAACATAGAAAATAAACTTGAAGGCAATATATTGCAAACAAATGACAGTTTCCATAAATTACATTACTAATATCCTTGTGCAATATGTAAAGTCATAAATATACCCTGGTGCCAAAACTATGGTGATCTCCACCTTCTCTAGTGGTCACTCGCCAACCTTCTTAGAACTTTGTACCAAAAAGGTCATGTAGAGCATGTCCCCTTTAAAGCCAGGAAAGGGCTAACCTCATAAAAAAAATTCAGCTCACTTGATGTAGAGATTTCCCAGTGCGATGATGAACTCAAAAAAGATATAAGGAAATTATAGTGCTCTTCATAACATCCAACAGCTTCATTATAAAGATAAAAGATACACTCACGTGGTTTAAAATAATCAGGCTGATCTAGTGACTGCAAGAAAACATCTCTCAAGGACTGGTGCAGTTCAAACTCTCACCACTCACAGTGTGTTCCCCTCCAGACAACCCTAGGCAGCACCTCCTACATGTACATACTCCTTGTTCCACCCAGCAAGTTTCATCAGTCCTGACATCGCTGTGGGGTAGGGGGTCAGAGAGATATTGCTATGTATTTATACACTCCAATACCTGAGCTCTCATCCTCGTAGACTAAATACACTGATACATTTGCGCGGCATTACATGAAGTGGGCATATGAATCAAGACAGATCATGGCCATAATATGTGATTAATAAATAAAAATGTGCAGGAGTATATATGTTAAAAATCATGAAACACACACACACACACACACACACACCAAAATAAAAACGTCCACCAAATGGCACCCTTCTGCTTTAAAAAAATGGTTCATACAAAACTGCCTCCTCCACTGGGAGTCACTTGCCTCAAATTACTACTCCACACAAAATATAGTATCATAAAATAAATAATATACAGTCAGGTCCATAAATATTGGGACATGGACACAATTCTAACATTTTTGGCTCTATACACCACCACAATGGATTTGAAATGAAACGAACAAGATGTGCTTTAACTGCAGACTGTCAGCTTTAATTTGAGGGTATTTACAAATCAGGTGAATGGTGTAGGAATTACAACAGTTTGCATATGTGCCTCCCACTTGTTAAGGGACCAAAAGTAATGGGACAATTGACTTCTCAGCTGTTCCATGGCCAGGTGTGTGTTATACCCTCATTATCCCAATTACAATGAGCAGATAAAAGGTCCAGAGTTCATTTCAAGTGTGCTATTTGCATTTGGAATCTGTTGCTGTCAACTCTCAAGATGAGATCCAAAGAGCTGTCACTATCAGTGAAGCAAGCCATCATTAGGCTGAAAAAACAAAACAAATCCATCAGAGAGATAGCAAAAACATTAGGCGTGGCCAAAACAACTGTTTGGAACATTCTTAAAAAGAAGGAATGCACCAGTGAGCCCAGCAACACCAAAAGACCCAGAAGACCACGGAAAACAACTGTGGTGGATGACTGAAGAATTCTTTCCCTGGTGAAGAAAACACCCTTCACAACAGTTGGTCAGATCAAGAACACTCTCCAGGAGGTAGGTGTATGTGGGTCAAAGTCAACAATCAAGAGAAGACTTCACCAGAGTGAATACAGAGGGTTCACCACAAGATATAAACCATTGGTGAGCCTCAAAAACAGGAAGGCCAGATTAGAGTTTGCCAAACAACATCTAAAAAAGCCTTCACAGTTCTGGAACAACATCCTATGGACAGATGAGACCAAGATCAACTTGTACCAGAGTGATGGGAAGAGAAGAGTATGGAGAAGGAAAGGAACTGCTCATGATCCTAAGCATACCACCTCATCAGTGAAGCATGGTGGTGGTAGTGTCATGGCGTAGGCATGTATGGCTGCCAATGGAACTGCTTCTCTTGTATTTATTGATGATGTGACTGCTGACAAAAGCAGCCGGATGAATTCTGAAGTGTTTCGGGCAATATTATCTGCTCATATTCAGCCGAATGCTTCAGAACTCATTGGACGCCGTTTCACAGTGCAGATGGACAATGACCCAAAGCATACTGCAAAAGCAACCAAAGAGCTTTTTAAGGGAAAGAAGTGAAATGTTATGCAATGGCCAAGTCAATCACCTGACCTGAATCCGATTGAGCATGCATTTCACTTGCTGAAGACAAAACTGAAGGGAAAATGCCCCAAGAACAAGCAGGAACTGAAGACAGTTGCAGTAGAGGCCTGGCAGAGCATCACCAGGGATGAAACCCAGCGTCTGGTGATGTCTATGCGTTCCAGACTTCAGGCTGTAATTGACTGTAAAAGGATTTGCAACCAAGTATTAAAAAGTGAAAGTTTGATTTATGATTATTATTCTGTCCCATTACTTTTGGTCCCTTAACAAGTGGGAGGCACATATGCAAACTGTTGTAATTCCTACATAGTTCACCTGATTTGGATGTAAATACCCTCAAATTAAAGCTGACAGTCTGCAGTTAAAGCACATCTTGTTTGTTTCATTTCAAATCCATTGTGGTGGTGTATAGAGCCAAAAATGTTAGAATTGTGTCGATGTCCCAATATTTATGGACCTGACTGTATTATTATGATTTGAAACACTAGATAGGCTTGGTTTATTTGCATATAGCATGGCATATTTTATAATTACACATCTTGCACTTTAAAAAAGAGAGGTCTGCATTTGACAGCCTGCATATTTAAATATCTAGGAGTTAGTGTATCTCTAGCCTTTAAACTTTTAGCATTGGCTGGAATCGGGAAGTGTTAAAACCCCTGTTAGGTTTAGATTATGGTCTATGTCCCTGCTAAGGAGATTCACTGTCTCTTTTCTGCTGAACATCATCACACTGACAGAACTGATGGAAAAATCCAGAAGTCTAGGGGTGGTCACCAGAATACAATGAAAGGGGAAATGTTTCCCTGTGGGCAGATCTTCCAGTAACAACTAGCTGAGGATAAATTTAGCCTACACACACACACCGTTAACCGCCAGCATACATAAAAATTAATTAGAAAACCTACTGAATCCGATGGTTACTTGACTTAGTAATCTAATAATTCCAATATCCCGTGGCTCTGCCCACACCATGCTGCCATTTTAAATATTTCTGTAAAGTTTGATACTTATGGAAAAAAATTATGGACTTTTCCCAAAGATTGCACAAAGTTTTGCAAGATTTGGCAGTTTACCTATGAGAGCTTCCTGGAAGGTCCTGATGATGTAGCCTTCCCAGGGGGCAGCTGGGAAGCTCTGGCTATGTCACCAATGCTTCAGAGAAGGCAGAAGTTAAAAAAAACCTGTACATTTACTGAAAAAAATATTGAGGGCAATTTACTAAGACTGGGGCAGTTGTGCATGACGACTAATCTTCATTCTCAAAGCTTAAAGGATTAGCTCACCTAATAGATAAAGTAAATCAGGTAAATACATGTGCATTTATTCTCTTTATTATTAGGATTCTGTAAAGGATTGCTTCTGCCGATCGCGGGTGCAATCTTAGGCTCATGCAGATTGTCAGTATATCTGTCTGTCCATACCTCATAGAGGCAGGCAGTTACTGAGTGACAGGAAGAATCAAACTACGAGAGCAACCCACAGCGCCTTGGTAGTTCATTGAGAACTACAAGCTGTCAGCCGCAATGGCTGACAGTAGTTGTAGTTCTCCCATTCACAGACCTCTGTGAATGAATGATGTGGCCGGGTGGGTGGAGTTTTAACAAATTCCCCCTGCTATATGTATATGAGTGTAAAGTGTTTGCTGTTCAGCCTACATCTGTGCCTTTTCTGTTTTGTGGAGAAAGTTACCCTTTAATAAACTGTATATGTGCATGTCCATTCATTCTGATTGGCATCACAAAACCCCACAATATACAGTGTAGAAACCAGAGGACCACTGTAAAGTGCACCACAATGCAGTATGTGAATGATCAGTATACTGCACTGCTGTAAAGGTACTGCAGGTCCCTTATTTGTGCACTAGGGGTCTTTTATAGTGGCTTAATGCAATGTGCCCCAAAGCTTGATGAAAAAAAACATAAAGAGGGCCCCAAGAGAGGGATATCTGTGCACAGATACAGTGAAGGAAGTATTTGATCCCCTGCTGATTTTGAATGTTTGCCCACTCACAAAGAAATGATCAGTCTAAAAATCGAATGGTAGGTGTATTGTAACACAGAGGCAAAATAGCAACAAAGAATTCAAAAGAAATGCATGTAACAAATGATGCACTGATTTGCATGTTCATGAGGGAAATAAGTATTTGATCCCCTATCATTCAGCAGGATTTCTGGCTACCAGGTGTCTTTCATACAGGTAACAAGCTGAGATTAGAAGCGGTCTCTTAAAGGGAGTGCTGCTAATCTCATTGTTACCTGTATAAAAAGACACCTGTCCACAGGAGCAATCAAACAATCAGATTCCAAACTCTCCAAAATGGCAAAGACCAAAGAACTGTCCAAGGATGTCAGGGACAAGATTGTAGACCTACATAAGACTGGGCAGGGCTACCAAACTATCGCCAAGCAGCTTGGTGAGAAGGTGAAAACAGTTGGTGCAATCATTCGCAAATGAAAGAAACACAAAACAACTGTCATTTTCCCTAGGTCTGATGCACCATGCAAGATCTCACCTCGTGGAGTGTCAATGATCTCCAGGCAGCTGGAACCACAGTCACCAAGAAAACAATTGGTAACACACAACGCCGACAAGGATTGAGATCCTGCAGTGCACGCAAGGTCCCTCTGCTCAAGAAAGCATATGTCCAGGCTCAACTGAAGTTTGCCACTGAACATCTGAATGATGCAGAGGACTGGTTGAAAGTGTTGTGGTCAGATGAGACCAAAATCGAACTCTTTGGCATCAACTCAACTCACCGTGTTTGGAAGAGAAGGAAAGCTGCCTATGACCCTAAGAACACCATTCCAACTGTCAAACACGATGGACGGAGCAATGTACCATCAAATCTTGGGTGAGAACCTTCTTCCCTCAGCCAGGGCATTGAAAATGGGTCGTGGATGGGTGTTCCAGCATGACACTGACCCAAAACACATGGCCAAAGCAACAAAGGAGTGGCTCAAGAAGAAGCACGTTAAGGTCCTGGAGTGGCCTAGACAGTCTCCAGACCTTAATTCGATTGAAAATCTGTGGAGGGAGCTGAAAGTTCTAGTTGCCAAACATCAGCCATCAAACCTTAACCACTTGGAGAGGATCTGCCAAGAGGAGTATGCCAAAATCCCTCCTGAGATGTGTTCAAACCAGGTGGCCAACTACAGGAAACGTCTGACCTCTGTTATTGCCAGCAAGGGATTTGCTACCAAGTAGTAAGCCATGTTTTGTGAAGGGGATCAAATACTTATTTCCCTCATGAACATGCAAATCAGTGCATAATTTGTTAGACATGCATTTCTTTTGAATTTTTTGTTGCTATTCTGTCTCTCAGTGTTACAATACACCTACCATTCGGTTTTTAGACGGAAAATTTCTTTGTGAGTGGGCAAACATTCAAAATCAGCAGGGGTTCAAATTCTTATTTCCTTCACTGTATTTCCCCTCATTTTGTGTTGTGCGTCTAGGACAGGAAGAGAGGGAAAATCTCCCCAACAGGACACAAACAGTAACAATTAAAACCTGACAAAAGTCAAATACACACAAAATAATTCTTCCATTGTACAAATTCTATACAAATCACAACAGTTAATCACACGTTAGATAAAACCTCTTTGTTATAATCCATTCACATACAGTTTATTGAGAAAACCATTTGGTCAAACCATAGATATGATATACAGATAACTCACATGGGAAACAAAACCCATACTTAGAAATACATAATTTAGAAGATGAATAAGATTACATACAACAAACAAAATCCTTGGAATAATCAGGGATTACCTAAAAATATAACTCCCAGGAGATAATAAGGTATACATAAGACCACAAAGAAGAGGCATCTTTTTAGTAGGAGTGTTTTCATTTTCACATTCATGTTTCAAAAACTGAAAAAGCTGAGCACACATTACAGCATCTATGCTGTCTGTTAAAATCCATGTTACCAGTCAAAAGTAACACTTTTTTGTGATAGATGCAGTTTCATCCAAGGAAAGGCTTCCATCCAACAATGGAGGCTGCTTTTGCCTGGATCCCAGATGCAATGCTAATGCCTGCATAGCAGCATTCTGTACCATAAAGTGTCTGCCATGAATTAGAACCCCTAGAAGTTCAGGAGCAGTAATAGCCTCAAGTGATGGTTGTACCACATGTTCTGAAAAGGTTCTCTTTAAAGTAAGCCTTCAAGAGAAAAAACATGGAGGCTGTTAGTGTGACCTGCCTTGTAGCTTCAATACTTTGAGTCACCAACCTAAAACAAATATGCAGATAAGCTGGTGTTCTGACATTCTTGATCTACATACTGTACTTATGAGTCGGAGCCAGAGGGTCAATAACCACCAGTTTTCAGAGACAGGTTTGCAATGGCAGCCTCCATATTTTTCTAATGATGGGTACAGCAAAAATACTGAATATGATTAACTGTATGAAAGTAACATGTGTAAAGGTAGTATTGTGTATATATATATATATATATATATATTTCTTTTCTATTTTTGTGTACCCTTAGATTTTTCTTCCCATTTCTTTAAGACTGAGCAATCAAACCAAAACAACAGGGGTATAGACAAACTATAGTTCTGCCAGAAGTGTTGGAGCAGTTGCAGCAAGGTTTTTTTTTTTTTTTTGTTAAAGACTAAAACCAGGTGAATAGAAGGAGAGTCTTTCCCTGGGCACATACCCACATTTATAGCTGTCAGTTTGACAGCAGACATCTCTGTTTCACAGAACTGCTGTCAACAGGTGCTCTGAGTCCTATTTGTTCAAATGTAAACAAATCTTTATATATTGTATTAACAGCACCTTTAAAAAACAATTAAGTTTGTATTTTTATATTGGGGTTTCTGAAGCAAACATGGAAGTTGATTTAAAAAAACAGTATATTTTTATAAAAAAATCTTCACCCTGCTTACCCTTGCTCCAGGTAACTGCTGCCCCCTTTTCCCCACATGCTGTCCTCTACTTTGTAAATGCTACAGAAATGAAAAGTAGAGCTGTTGCAAACTGAGACAAATTTGACTATAGACGGACCTGCTGTTTCTTTTTTCCTCACTACCTCTGCCATTTGAGCTCCATTATGTATTTTCAGTAAATAAGGAAATGAATGGGAAGGATAGGGATTTGAGAGTGACACAATTATTGTAGTGAGAGACAGCAGTGACATAAACAATCTCATGAAAGATGTCTTCCAGAGAGAGAGAGATCTAAGAAACCATCTAATAATTTATTGAAATGTATCCAAAACTAATTAGGGCAATGTAACCCTGTAAGAATGATCATCTTGAGAGAAATATGGAGGCTGTCATTGCTGACTTCTTTTTCAGAAAATGCCTGTCAATGACTCAGAAAATACTTAAAGTGATTGTAAATAAACTCATTGCCCGCTATTGGATTACCTCTCACATTCCAAATAAAAATCAATGGATGGTACAGGTAAATAATATGCTTATATGAGAAAAATTAACATATCAGCATAGAAATGTTCCTTGCAAATTTTACAGTATGTGGCAACCATGGCTGAAGGTTCCTGGCCTAGTACATCAGCTGGTAATGAACAGGCTTCTTCAGGGCTAACATGTTATTCAGGACTTTGCATCTCCCAAGGGTGTTATATTTGAGGTTTCATTTTTTCTATACTTTGTATGGTGTATATTTTTGTTTCTCTCTCCTCTGTTGCATTTCAGCTTTTTTGATTATACATTTGGCAAATTACACCAATTTTCCTTTTACTGGCTTATTTTGTGTGCCGATTAAGGGGTTGATTTACTAAAGGCAGACAGACTGTATACTTTGCAAAGTGCAGTTGCTCCAGAGCTTAGTAAATGAGCATCATCCAATCATGTGCAAGCAAAAATGCTGTTTTTTAATTTCCTTGCATGCGATTGGGTATTCTTTGCAAAGTGGAGCTTTACCTCATTTACTAAGGGCTGGAGCAACTGCACTTTGCAAAGAGCACAGTCTAATTGTCTTTAGTAAATGAACCCCTAAGTCTTTGATGCAAGACTGTAGCTTTGTGCTCTGCCATTATGAGTGTTATACAGCATGTACCTGTAATATTGTCCTCAGATGGAGAAAAGTGCCTTTACTGCAATTTGTAATATTGCTGAGCTGTAACTCTTAATCTTTCTTTATCTACAATAAACTTTTCTTTTCTGATTTAAAAAAAAGTGATTGTAAATGCTATTTTAAAAAAAAGAAATAAACAGGTTTATACTTACCTGCTCTGTACAATGGAATTGCACAGAGCGGCCCCGAACCTCCTGTTCTTGGGTCCCCTACCGGCGCTCCATTCTCCTCCCCTACACTGAGTGCCCCCATAGAAAACACTTGTGCAAGCTCCCTGCTGAGCCTTGACACTGCCCATTAACACAAACAGTGGGACTTGGCCCCGCCCCCTTATCAATGGCTTTGACTTGACAGCAGTGGGAGCCAATGGCTCCCACTGCTTCAGCAAAACCCAAGGGAGCCGGAAGTGAGGGGAGAGAGCAACTATACATGGACACATCGCTGGATCGAATGAGGGCTCAGGTAACTAAAAGGGAACACTGCTCCCTTTTTTACATTAATGCAAGAAATATTTAGGCTTTATAGCGACTTTAAGCCAGTGGGTCAGTATAACAGCCAAGCAGCTAGTATTTCCAGAAGGAGGTCAGCAAACGCAAGTCTTGCATTTCTCCCATGCCATGTTTAGTGTAATAAAATGTAATCTGTGTCATAGTTTGTATTAAGAAGCTACTGTATTAACCACCTAAAACGAAATATTTGAATTCTGGGTAGATGCCAATGTGTTCTGATACTGTATATCCTGTTTTTCAAACCTCTTCAGTTGAAAGAATGGCACTGTAACATCATTCACTCCAATCAGTCCAAGGCACCATCACACCTTGGAAC
Source organism: Staurois parvus (assembly GCF_062004578.1). Taxonomy (NCBI): domain Eukaryota; kingdom Metazoa; phylum Chordata; class Amphibia; order Anura; family Ranidae; genus Staurois; species Staurois parvus. The sequence continues at coordinate 535,227 of NW_028317816.1, read as the reverse complement.
TTTCCCAGGGTGGGCTTGTGGAGTAGGGAGAGGTGGTGATGGAGTACAGAACACTGTGGGAAGACACTATCACATGGCCCTGAATGAGTATAACCTGACAAACAACAAAATAACTGCAACAAGTTACAATTATCACTAAAAATATTAGATATCAGGAATAAAATATATAATGCCCGTGTTTCTCCCCTCTACAGTTTTACAGATGTCTGCACACACAATGTCCATATAATAGAAAATAAAGACCAAAATGTAACAATTACAATTTATAATAAAATCTATATTAGTTCTAATTCACATAGCAGCAAATGAAACTAATTTTCATAAAACAGAACACTGATAATATGACACTTGCAATAAAAATCTTTAGTTGTTAAAATATACAAAATAGTTGTACCATTTAAGGTTACTGTAACAAAAGGAAAAATATTCTTTAAATAGATGCAAAACATATTTATTGACCTGTCCTATAATAACTTAGCATACAGCCAAAAATTTGCATTAGCCACATTGTAACATACACTGTGTACACAATCTATATCAAAATATCTTAATAAATTATTCAATGATGTATATACACAATTTACATCAAGCACTTTTTATTTCTGTCAGTGTCCAAATGCAACATTTATTATTCTAAAATTTAATTAAAATCAGATATTTGAGCTGTTGTATACTTAAAAAGAAACATGGGCTTAACATAACACACAAACTTTAAGCAATACACTTGTTGCCCTTTTTGTCGATTTTTAATTTTCAGGGACAGACTGACACTTTGTACTGGGAGATTTTTTTTTTTCAGCAACCATGCCATAATAAAAGCATCCTATACAGAGAATCTTCGGAGCTTTTGGACCTACTGAATGGTTGAAGGCTGTCTAGCCTCTCTGGTCCTATTGGCAGTTCCCTTCTGTGCCTAAGGGCACCCTTCTTGGCTTCGCTTTTTCTTTCTTGCTCGTTTTTTTTTCTTCCCCTCTTTTCTTTTTTTTTTTCTCCCCCCCCCCTTTTTTTTCCTTTTTGTGGTTTTGTCCATGGTGGGTCTTTGGTTAGTTTGGTACTGTTACATCTGGCATATAAGCTTACCGCGATGGAGATATGGGATTCTGACACTGTCTATTGACTGTCTCTATTGCTCCTGGTCATGATTACATGGATAGCTTTCTGGCACTGGTCACTGTATACCTGTTCAAGCTCCCATACTCTGGATCATTGATCGTTTGTAGCAACCTCGCTGGCCCCTTGGAAATGTTTCTGTTTTGGAATATTGCGGTATTTCCTTTAAGTGATATTGTTTTTTTTCTTTTTATTTTGTCCTTGCCCCAGACTGTCGGAGCATATGTCTTGTGTTTTGACATTCTGTATGCTAAACTTCTAATTTTTCAATAAAATTAGATTGAACATAAAAGCATCCTAAACAAATATACTTTCAAAATAGGGAGTCAATGCTAACTTTTCCCGCTGCCTGAAAGCGGTTCTGTTCAAAAGAAATCCTTCTCTGAAATTTACAGGACACACAACACTCTGGAAGAAGTGTTGATCTCCTAGGTTCCCCACAGCTCTCACTGGTTTCTCCTGCTAACCTCCATGTCACTACCATATGCTGTAGAGAGTAGAGATCAACAGGAAGAACCAGTGAGAGCTGTGGGGAACCCAGGAGATCGTCACTACTGGAGTTGTCAGTTTCCCTGCAGGCATAAGAGGAAGATTCCAGCTGAAGGGGCTGAATTTTGGCAGTGTGGAAACATAAGTATTCTTGATCTTATTTTGCAGGTACATATGTTTAAGATACTTAATCATAACAGAGTCGCTTTAAATGGTAATCGTTGTTGTTCAATTCATAAGCATATAATTGCAAAATGGAATACTGTTCAGATACTAAAATCAACCCCATTTCTGCTTTCAGAGGTTTAAAATTATCAGGAAAATAAAAGATTGTCTGATTGCTTGCTTAAAGTTACTGCATTTAGCACAAAGGTAATGACCTTTTATTAAATAAAACCCATAGCGCAGGGAAACTTTTAAATATACAGCAAATACCATTAGGCACAGAAGTCATATTTACCAATGCTTCAGCTGTATAGCCCATGAAAAAGAGCAATAAATTCCCAGACAGTAAACGTGTTCATTTTACAAAGTGTACACAGCAAAAATGTGTTAAACATATATATGGTTTTGTTATGTTTTACACATTAAAACCTCTGCAAAAGGTCCAAGGAGAGTTTTATTGAAGATGCAGCGGATCCACACTAAATATGTTGTAGATGGTTTAATGTTTTCAGAGAAAGTGTGGTTCTGATAAGATAATATATAAGGCATGTATGTGTTTTCACCTTGCTCTTGGATCCATACTTCATATTTTACATCTCTGACTTTCAAGTACTTGAGATTCCATGGAATCTGCCAAGACACGGACAGCTTCGTTACGCTGGCACCTGAGGAAGAAGCCTGACACTTGCATTCCCTAACCTTACCAGGATACAATCCATTTGCAAACTTCTGTTTCCGGGAGACAGGCTTTGTTTTAACAACACCTCTTATGACTTTGATAAGTGATGAAACATCTACTTTTGTGTCCTGGTAGATACGGAAAAGCCACTCTGGATTACGGCAACAGAGGTGACGTGGAACCTCTTTACTCTTTGTTATCCGTTCCTGTTCAAAAACATCCAGGTGTGCAATGCCACCTTGTTCCCAAGACCTTTCAGGATAAGTGACCGTATTCTTCTCCTCCGTGTTCTGCCAAGCAACATACTGGAGCTCCATGCCTGGAAGGGTTGCTAAAGTTTTGTATGGTGTGTAATGATCTGGGTTTATGGCATAAGGGAAAAGCTCTACTACAGCTGCACCTCTTGGCAGAAAAAGGGACATAACCAACTGTGCTCCATGCATACTCACAAGCATAGATGCATTACTGATCAAACGCACAATTTCAGCAAATGAATTGTCTTCTAGAGAAACTGTTATTGTTCTCATCTGAAATTCCTGAGCTAAAGCAAGGAGTAATTCAGCCTCATTTACAATAAGTCTATTAATTGATCGAGTGAACAGTACTATGTAGTCTTCTGTTATACTCTGATCGGAACTTATGTTTAGCTTTCCCAATATGAACTTAGCAAAGTGTCTTATTTCATTGCCAGAGACCAATAGGTTTGCCTTCGGACCCTGCGGTTGGACAAAGCCATACTGATACCATGTGGTGATTTTCGTTAGCCCCACATAAGCCTTAGTAAAACAGAGGAGCCTACCTAAAGTCTTCAACTGCTCTTTCAACAAAGGCTGTTTATTGCTCATAAACTTGTAGATGTCAAAGTGTGAGCCTTCACCCCATCCTTCCATGAAGAAGAGTCGAGAGTCCAGGTCTAGGTCTGGAAACTGCTGCATGGTGTAGAATATTGGTAGCAAGTCATCGTGAAAGACATGCATTAGGTTGTCTGGATTAAACCTATTCATTATGAGTGCAACATCTGGCACAAAGACAGGCTTGGGCATAAATTTTAGCGCAGCAGCTGGAAGCTCTACAAAGTTGAAATACTGGGTATTGTGATCATCTACAGAGGACAAGTCTAAAAGAGCAGGTTGGAAGCGCCTAGCTCCTAGGTTTGGTAGCATAATCGATGAGTTGCTATGAAAAAAGACAAATTCTTCAGCTTCGGTGGAGAAACAAAGTGACTCGAAGCGACACACACGGTCTGTATGCATCCTCCCAGTACAAACCATCTTAGTGCCATCTTCCACAAGTGCATATAAAGCTGCTTGATAGTCAATGCGTACTTGCGACAGCTCTTGGGACTGACGGGTGAGGTCCAACTCCTCCTCAATAATAGAAAACTGCTCCCAAAGCTTGACATGTTTCCACAACACTGCTGCCAGGATGGATACAAGCAAAGCATTAAACACTGCAGATATGTTCATTCTGCAGAAATACCACATTGAGATGTCCAAAAAACAGCCTAGCAACAGTGACTGTCATCATTCAGGCAGCTTAACATTGTAAATAGATCTATGGAAGAAGAGGGAAAAAAAAGAATTCAAATTATCAAGGTTTCTTTATTATACCATGCTGATGATTTCAAACAATACATACATGCCATAACCTACTATATATGATGTTAAAAGCAGTGTATAGACTTTTTTTCAATGCTTTTTAGATGTGTAGGAATAATAATAATATAAGTTTTTGTGTGTACAGAGTGTTTTAACATGTCATATCCCAAAATGAAGGAGATTGTATGAGACATGAGAAATATTCCCATTCATTTTAGGATAAGAGATAGAATGAGACATGTGAATACATGTTCTAAGAAGGCTCTACTGTGCTACGTAGATGTAAAAATGATCATCTTAAATTTTATCCATTTGTGTTATACAGTATGTACATGGGGCAACAAACTTTTTTGTACATTACATATGCATGCTCGGTTTTCTGCTTCACAGTGCTACACAATGGTTGTGCATTAATGTGCCTTCTCACAATGTAAGTCTATGGAATAGCCAACCAATTGAAAATAATACACTCCCTGTGTGCCTATATCTTATCTCAGGTATTAAAGTGGTTGTAAAGGTAAAACATTTTTTTCCTTGAATGCATTCTCCGCATTATGGTAAAAAAACCCCCCCAAAAAACAAACAAAAAAAAAACCTTTTGATAGTAGAACATCCCCCAGCCCCCCACCCACATACTCACCTGAGACTGATCTTGATCCAGTGCTGTGCAAGTCTGCAGCTCCTCTCCCCTCTCTCAGATCAGAGGCACTGGCTCCTGCCAGTCAACAGCTGTCAGGAGAGTGGGGCCAAGCCACAGCTGTGTATCTGACTAGACGCAAACAGCCCAGCTTGAGATCGAGTATGCACAAGTGCCTCCAGAGTTAGCGGCTTCTTATGGTGGCACTCAGAAGGGGGGAGGAGCCAGGAGCACTGGCAGGGGACCCCAGAAGAGGATTGGGGCTGCTCTATGCAAAACCATAGCACAGAACAGGTAAGTACAGTAATTCCGCTACTTACGAATGAGTTCAGTTCCAGGAGCTCATTTGCAAGTCCAACTTGCTCGTAAGTCCAACAAAGATCAGTGCTTGCAAACAATGGCTGCGAGCGCCAATCAATGTCCTCTGGCGGGGGAGTCCCCTGTCAAGACACAAAGGCACAGCGGGGGAGATTGCCGCACCAACATTACTTGTGTTGGTACGGCAATCTATCTTTTTTTTTTTCGCTCAGCCTGCTGGGTTGTACAAAAAAACCCAGCTACACGATTGAACATGCAAAACACATGTTCCAATCTTTGAAGGTTCGCAAGTGGAACATTCGTATGTAGAGGACTTACTGTATAACCACTTGCGGACAGCCTGCCCGCAATGTAATGGAGACGGGCAGCTACACAAGCAAAGCAATGTGCCCTTACCCCATCAGCTTGTCAGCAAGTCCCGGCCAATGATTAATGCTGGGACCTGCTGATCGGCTGTGTACAATCAACCCAGAGCTCTGTACAGAGGGAACGATCTCGGTTTCTCATTCCTGCGAGGCAAGGATGAGAAACTAAGAGATCTATCAGAGATCTATCAGTAAAAGCAGCACACGTTACACATAGTTAGGCACACATATAAAAAGAAAAGTTTTACAATCAGTTTAGGTGTAACTGCTTCTATTGAAGCTTTCTGTGCCCCCATCCCTCTTGCCAGTCTATGGGCCTGTGTTGATGACAAAAGTTTGACATGTTTCTGACATTGTTCAGAATCTGACAGGTGCATTTGACCTATTTCAAGCAGGTTTACAACACCCCTCTGACATGAACAAAAGTCCATCGACACAACTCCTAGCCACGCATTTATCACACTGGATTTTGGAAGCTTACTTTCACAACCTCTATGTCCATATGGACTGCCCACATATCATTTGCGGCACCACTATGAATTGAGCTACTTTTTTTTCCCTCATAGAATGTCAGGGCCATAAAAGAAGAAAAAAAAAAAGAAGAGGTTTCCCCATGGGATTGTTTCCCCAAATCACAGTTGTCATCAGAACAATAGAGAGGAAATCTTCCATAGGCCACAAAACTGTCTAAAGGCCTCATTCACACAAGGGGTACCTATTCATACACCTGTGCAAAGGGCAGTCTTTATCTGCACATGTGTTTCATGGATTTACATGCAGACAGTCCAATTCATGTTTAATGAGATGCAGCAGCTGCACAGACACAGCTGTTGCTCCCACTTTTACAGTGGCACAGGTCCCTGAATGCACACAATCTGCATTTGGGGACACGCACCAATTTAACTGGAAAAATAGGACCAGCGGTTGTGTTCCAATAGACATGGAGGGGATTGCCTGCATGCGCATGCATGGAATACCTGTGCACCCCATGAGAGCACAGATGGCCCTTGAAACGATGGGTATGCCCATCTAGATGATGCCTAAGAGGGGATTATGCCTCACTTCATGATATGCCTCTGGGATAGGAAAAAAAAAAAAAAAGAGTGAATATCTCCCCAACAGGAGAAAATAAATAAATAAAATGTTGCTTTAATCCATCTTTGTTGCTTTGAATCCCACAGCATAACCAAACTCTAAATTTACATGTAACCTTGCACCAACACTTAAAAGATATCACCCCCCCCCCCCCCCTCCCAGAAAATAAAAAATATATATATATTACAGCTGTCCTCAGTCGTGGTAGCTGCATTCAGGTTTAATTTCTTCGGGCTTACTTTTCATTATTTGACCTGGTTATCCAGCAGTTACACATTTCCTGTCCCTGGGTGGCTGTGTTCACTTCTCCACTCAGCATGCTCGCCTGATTTAGACCAAAAATAGGTCTTCCTCGATTCATCTCCATTACACTGGAGGAGAGGTATTACAGAAGATATCATTTCCTGCGCTTTCAGTGTAGGTCAAGAGAAGTGACAAAGACACTGCATTTCTGGCAATATCATGTTGTTAGGTTTGGTAGCTGCATTAGTTTTCACGTTCGGGCCAAGGACTGGTAAAGAGCAATATATTACATTTTTGTTTTTGGGTTGAGATATCCTTTAACCAGTTCCCGACCACACTATAGCCAAAAGACGGCTACAGTGTAGTCAGCTAGTTCTGGGAGCCAGAGCCACACCCTCCACACGCCCCCTTGGGGTGTGCACCATGGTTGCTGTGTTCTTTGGACATAGCTTATCACGTGTCCAGGTAAAGGGCCAATCAGAGCCGTCTTTTACCATGTGATCAGCTGTGCCCAATCAAAGCTGATCACAGTGTAATTAGTGGCAGTCCTCTCCTTGTGCTGACAGCAAGTGAGGAGAGGAGAACCGGTGGCATTTCTCAGAGGGGGACATCCACACTGATCAACAGTGCCCTGATGATCAGTGAGGCTAATAGTGCCCATCAGTACTGGCTATTAGTGCCACATATCAGTGCAGCCTCATCATCGAAGGAGAAAAATCACTTACTTACAACAAAACTTTATAGCAGAAACTAAGAAAAACTTTTTTTTTTTTTCAAAATTTTTGGTCTTTTTTGTTCGTTTAGCAAAAAATAAAAACCACATTGGTGATCAAATACCACCAAAAGAAAGCTCTATTTGTCTCAAAAAAAATGATAAAAATTTATTTTGAGCACAGTGTTGCATGACCACACAATTGTCATTCAAAGTGCATAAGCGCTGAAAGCTGAAAATTGGCCTGTGCAGGAAGGGGGTAAAAGTACCCGGTAGGCAAGTGGTTAAAGAAAAAGGCAGGCCATAGACGGGCTGTTTATCGACTGAATTTTCAGCCGATAAACAAAAAAAAAAAATTAAAAAAAAAAAAAAATCGGTCGGCCCAGTTGCTGATGCCGCCACCCATGTCCATGAAAAACGGCTGTTTTTTGCGGATTTTCCAGCATGACCGATAAAAATAAATGAGGAGATCCGTGAAAAATGGCCGAGGGGCTGGCCCTACTAACAGCGTGATTATCGGACACAAATTCGGCCGATAAACGACCTGTCTATGGCCTGCATTAGTATACCTTTGGTAATGTGTTACACCCGCATTTAATATGTTACATATAACCTGTTACCAAAGAGCACCTGCCTGCGATCTTCCAATTCATCACTGTGACAGCGAGAAGGAGATCATCTCACTGCACCCGCTGCAACAATTTAAAAAGAGCGTGATCATGTAGGGCTTCCCCCACACAGTTGCATCATTCATGTCAGTGAATGAACTACAATTACCATCTTCCATGACTGCAGATGACTTGCAGTTCTCAATGAACTGTGAGGGTGCTGGTGATCACTCTCGTAGTTCATTGATATCCCCACTGTCTGCCAATATGGGAGGTACAAGCAGACAGCTATACTAAGATTCTGCAGTATCCTGACATTGCACCCGTGATCTACAGGGTGCAATGCTCTGCAGGCTCCAGAAAAAAAAAAGATAAATGTAAAAAAATAAATGCATATTATTTTCTGCAAAAGTATGTGTATTAAGTACTTTTTTTTTTTAAGGCAAACTTAGTCTAAGTGTTGTATGGGGTTACATGTAAATTTAGGGTTTGGTTACATTTTGGGATTCAGGCAATAAAAGGGTTAAGTGTGAGGAGCAGCATAAACTTGCATTCTCACCTGAGCAGAGTGTATTCCCGGTAATTTAGAAGTTTTTTTTTTGTTTTTTTTTTTTAAAGGGGGGTGTGGCATTTGTAAAGCATTTTTTAAGCTGTGAGGAAGGGTTGTGCGCAAGTGTCAAGCTTTAGGTCTGTGGCAAAGGAAGGTGTAGGGAAAACATTTTACAAAATGCTCAGGTGTGAATTGGTGCCAAGAGGCAGAGGAAATCTTGTCTTCACTCTTGAGCTTTGGCCTTTTTCTGGCATTATATATATATTTTTTTTTTCCAGGCCTCCTGCACACGTGAGCTCGGATTTACAAAAAAAAAACAATTCTGCCTCTAAATGCCCCTCTATGTTAGCCTATGCAGGGCTCCACAAATCCCAGGTTGCCACGGCAGCTAGAAATTAAGTCTTGGTGCCTGGGTTCTAGTTGACTTCAACGCAAAATGCCCCCCCCCCCCTTGACTAATGCAAAAAACTCCTGTCCATAGCAATTCTATGTGAACACTTACCTCCACATGCCACTCTACTCTATCACTCGCGAGTCTGGAACACACAACTACAAACTCGCACAGGACTCTATTCGTAATGGCACTCAAAACGCATGTAGATTGCATCTGAGTGAACCACCTCCATAGGAACACATAATATCTAGCCTGTCCTGCGAATCTGCGTGTTTGAAAACACATCCAGAATCGCATATGTGTGAACAGGGCAGCTCCATTCACACTTGGGCATTTTGAGATCACGGCATTAGCTGCAATCGCAAAACGCAAATTCAGGTGCCATTATTTGCAATGGCACCTAAAATGTGGTATGGTTTTGCCTTGTCGCGTGGCAAATTGCATCGCGTGAAGCTTGTCGCCAAAAGTTGCCTTGCCCCAGGTGCTGACAACCTGCACTCCGCTAAAAAAAAAAACTGGCTCCTTACTTTTCAGCTGGCTCCAGATTCAAAGCAAATCTGTCAAACCCTGAGCCTATGGGGGAGATTTACTAAAACTGGAGCTATCAGAATCTGATGCACCTGTGCATGGTAACCAATCAGCTTCTGACTTCAGCTTGTTCAATTAAGCCTTGGCAATAAAACCTGGAATCTGATTGGTTTCCATGCAGAAGTGAACCTGATTTTGCGCTCCCAAGCTTTAGATAAAAAAACTACTATGTGTCCATGGCGTTTACAGGAGTTTAGTATCAAGGGCTTTTGGAGGCAGAAAAAGAAAACTTGTATGTTTAAGAGATAACATGCATTTTAAAAAAAACCTTTCCATGGGTAAATGCACCTAAACACTAAGTGCATTTAGTCCTTGAGCGGTTTTTATTTCAATGGCCAGAATATTAAAGTGTTACTAAACCCACAACAGTAAAATCAGTCTGTGTATGCAGTAAAGCATGCTTGATATACTCACCGTAGAACCTAAGGGGTTAATCCTCTGCATTATGTAAAAACGCAGTTTGATCCTGACTTCTTTGATCCTCCCCTTCTTCCAGTGCCCCCTCTTATCTGATAAGACACTCTGCTAATGCTCAGTTTGGTGTGTATTGCTACAGAGGGTTTTTTTTTCTTGGGACAGTGCATGTGAAAAAGCACGGGGCCAATCAGCACTATCCAGACAGAGGTCAGGGGTTCTGCATCCTCCTAGAACAGAAACAAAACTCCTCCTACTTGCTTTAACAAGAGCTCTGCCGAACACTGATAGAAGTCACAAGACTGCTCTAACTGCTGGTGAGAAAAGGTATTTAGCAGTTTATATGTACTAAAAATGCACTTCCATGTTGTGTGTACTGTGGGAAACCAGATATAGTGAATGCAGGGTCCTGGGTTTAGTAACACTTTAATCACTTGCCCTACTGAGGATTTACCCCCCCCCCCTTCCTGACCAGGCCATTTTTTGCTTTAAGGCGCTGCGTTACTTTGACAATTGCGCAGTCATACAATGCTGCACCCAAATGAAATTTATTACCTTTTTTCCCCCCCACTAATTGAGCCTTCTTTCGGTGGTATTTGATCATCTGTGCATTTTTATTTTTTGCTCTATAAGAAAAAAAAAAAAAAAAAAAAAAAGCAACAATTTAGAGAAAAACAATATTTTTGACTTTTTGCTATTAAACATGTCCAGTAAAAAAAATTAAAAAAAAATCTAATTTCATCATAAATTTAGGCCAAAATGTATTCTGCTACATCTTTACTAGACAAAAAAAATCCCAATACGTGAACATTAATTGGTTTACGTGAAAGTTATAGCGTTTACAAATGGTGGTTTATATACTGGGATTTTAATGTTTTTATTTTTACTAGTAATGGTGGCAATCAGCAACTTATAGAGGGACTGTGGAGGACATTCTGACACTGGGGGGAACTGACTTGGTGTCAGTGACATCCCCAGTAACACCAATACAGTGATCAGTGCTAAAGAAAAGCACTGACACTGTACTAATGACACTGGGCAGGAAGGGGTTAACATGAGGGGCGATCAAAGGGTTAACTGTGTGCAGTTTTACTATAAGCTGTCTCCCTGTGCCTCACTGTAAGCACGCTGCTTGGCATGGCTATGCTGTGCACAGCCATCCAAAGCAGTGTGCACAAGCTGACAGGGAGAACTGTTTTGTTTACAAATAGTTCTCCTCCCCGTCGGAGATGCTCGGCAATCACCAGCCGGAACCTGGTGACTGACAACTGCGGCCGCGAATGGCGGCGTGGGAAGCGCATGCGTGCGCCCCCTACCCAGAAATGCAAAATCACGTATATATATGTGATTTTGCGCACCCGTGCCACCCTGTAGCAGTAGTTCTGCTATAGGGCGGTCGGGAAGTGGTTAATAATTGCAATAAATGCCGAAGTGCTTGGTGCGCCTAAAAGCATTTGCAAACACGGCTTAGGAGCATTTTTCAAAACTGCTTTTCTCCTGTAAGGAGAAAAAGGTTTACAAAAGCCCCAGTGTGCATGCAGCATGAAGTGTAAGGCTCCAAGCACTCTAGCGTTTTTTAGTAGCATTTAGGAGTGTTAGCACTTCAATTATGTTCTATAGTACATGTAGAGAAAAAAAAAAAAAGCTAGAAAAAGCTGCTAAGAGCGTTTTAGTAGCATTTAATGCTGCTGAAAAAATGCTCAAAAAAACTATACAAAAACTTTTTTTTTTCGCTTCTAGACGCTGAAGTTGTACCACTTGCCCTCCAGAGGATTTACCCCCCATTCCTGACCAGGCCATTTTTTGAAATATGGCGCTGCGTTACTTTAACTGAGAATTGTGCGGTCATGCAATGCTGTCCATAAAATTAAACTAATGTTCTTTTTTTTCCCTTTTTTCTTTTGAAGGTATTTGTTCACCTGTTTTTATTTTGTGAAAAAAAATATAATTTTTGACTTTTTTGCTATAAAACATATACAGTAAAAAAAAAAAAATGTTAAAAATAAAATTTTGTCATAAATTTAGGTTAAAATGTACTCTGCTACATGTCTTTGCTGAAAAAAAAAATCCCAATACGTGTAAATTAATTGGTTTATGTGAAAGTTATAGTGTTTACAAATGGTGGCATACTGGAATTTTAATTTTTTTTATACTAGTAATGGTGGCGATCAGCAACTTAAAGTGGGAATGCGGTGGGCATTCTACACTGAGGGGGGGACTAACTGCCACTGGCATCCCAATGACACTAATACAGTGCTAATAAAAAGCATTAACACTGTACTAATGATACTGGATAGTAAGGGGTTAACGGTGTGTTGTTTTAAAGGTATGTGCTGTGTGTGTTTTACTGTGGAAACATACTGCTGTGTATTTCTCTGCTGTGCAGAGAAATACACAGAAGCATGTCCTTGCTGGCAGGAGAGAGACCTGTGTTGTTTATACACAGGTCTCTCTTTCCATCAGTTCTACACGGCGATTGCCAGATGCGGGGAATCTACAGCTGGGACACGATGATTGACATCCCTAGCAGCCAATGGTGGTGTAGCGCACATGTTCCCTACCCAAAAATGCAAATTGTGTGTGTGTATATATATATATATATATATATATATATATATATATATATATATATATATAAAATTTTGTGCAGCCCTGTAGCAATAGTTCTACTATAGGGTGGTGGGAGAGCGATTAAAACAACACTATTAGCCTAAAGTAGTGCGCACGGACACATAGGAGAATGCTATTTCGCTTCTGGGAGCTTAAAAAAAAAAAGTTTGTGTGCATGAAGGCTACTTTCACACTGATACACCACAAAAAAAAAAAAAAAATAGCAAAAACGCATAGCTGTTTTTCCTGTGCTTTTGCCGCGCTTTCTGAGCATTTTTAAAGGACACGTGACTTAAAAACTGTACCAAAAACGCTTCTCAGAGGAGCTTTCCATTGATTTTGATGGGAAGAAGTTTTTTTGGGGCATTTTTTTTAAACTCCCCAAACATGCCCCAAGCGGGAGTTTTTACACTGCAACGCCTCAGTGTGAAAACATACATAGATGTACATTCGCATACATAGGGAAGTGTTTTTCTCTTGCTTTTCAGACACGCAAAGATGCTTCAAAAACTCCTCAGTGTGAAAGTAGCCTAACCCCTGGTTCACATAAAGGCGGCCGTGTTTTGCGCGGGCACGAGAGCCAATTCATTTGAATGGACTTCCTTGCCCCGGGACACGCAGGGAAGAAGTCCCTGCACGTCTTTGGAAATGCAGCCCGCACAGGAACCTCGGTTCCCAGTGCGGTTGCGACTTCCAGTGCGGGTGGCGTGCCATTAGAATTAATGGCACCCGCCCGCAGGTCCGCATTCTTCTGTGCGGCTGCACGGATTTTCATGTGGATCCACCCGCACAGATGTGAATCTAGCCTAAGAGTTTTTGTTTAGGCCAAAAGGAAAGTAGTATACTAGGAAGAGACCAAAACAGGAGGAAAACCCGTGATCCTGCCCTGACTCGGATAGTGAACGTGTTTGGTTCATCCAGAGACAGCACACGGCTCAGATGGAATGGGAATTTTATTCTCGCACTTCTGGAAACGCACAACCAGCTCCGGTGTGAACATGGTGCTAAACGTCCCACCATCTTGACTACCAGGTGCTGCATTCTCAGGTTCCATGACCCTGTGCAAATTGCATGTCACACTTCTGGTGCCATTCATTGTTGGTGGTGCCTCAAACTTGGCCAGCAGCCGTGCATTTTTGTGTGTGAAAAATGTGGCAAAACCGTGCAAAGCTCAATGCCCACAAAGGTACATGAGCTTATTTAAAGCACAGGGCAGCCCACTGAAAAGATCAGGCGGACTACGGCACAGAACATGAAAATGTGCCAAAAAAAGCATTAAAAAGCAAGAGGTGAATGCAGACACTGCATGCACTTTATTCCTGGGACACATTCACTAACATCTACATAATGACAGGTCCCCTTCACTCAGCACACACCACAGCAGTCAGCTGCAAGAGTTCGAGAACTAGTGCATCATGGGACTTGTAGTCCTACACCTGGAGTCGCACAGGCTGATGGGAAGATACTATACACGGCATGCAGAGAAGACATGCTGCACACTGCACAGCACACAGGACTCCGATCCCCGCACTGCACTCAGGACCAAATCATCTTACTTGTCTCCAGAGAACACAACACGCGGCTCAGAGCCTGCAGCATGGACAGCATACACCGCCCCTCCCACACAGGAGGCTGGTCACATGATGGTGATGTCACCGCAGGTCCTTCAGCTCTCTGCGCGCTCCGTGTATAGGGGGGGTGTGAGGGGAGTACAATGTGATTAGGGTTGGCGCCTCGCCCCTTTAAAACCCGAATACATTCATTACACAGGTTCTGGGGCTCATTGATTACAGATAAGGCACTGAGTGAGTTTAATGAGCACCTTAATCAGCCACAGAAGCTGTGTAACTAATGTGTTCGGGTTTAAAGGGATGAGGTGGCAACCCCACATGTGACTGATATGAGGAAACCTACATATAGGGAAGAGGAATGGAGGACAGGAGGGAGATTTGCATGGACATAAGGCAGTGCTTGCCAGTCCCTTTCATATGCAGTAACGTTCTACAAAGAGATCTCACTGTGGAAAAACAAACATGGCCGAGATGATCAACCTTCACCCTCCAATACAAGAGATCATACCTATCACTTTATTCAATACTTCACCACTTCCAGTCCTGACACTTTCTCCCCCTTCATATCCAGGCCAATTTTCAGCGCTATCACACTTTGAATGACAATTGCGCAGTCGTGCAACACTACCCATATGAATTTGTAAGCATTTGAGACAGATAAAACTTTATATTGGTGGTATCTATTCACCACTGCGATTTCATTTTTTTTTTTTGCTATATAAATGAAAAAGTCCAAACATTTTGAAAAAAAAAAGTGTTTTCTTATGACATTTTGCAAATAAAGAATCTTTCTTGGCCAAAATTAATTCACCTATCTTTTTAGTAAAAAAATAACCCGAATTATAACCAAAAATTATAATTTTTCAAAAATGTTTTTACATTTTTTTTATATTATTTGTTTTTTTTTTTACATACCATCTCCCTAGCACTACAGTGTTACCATAGTGGCACTGTACTACTTGTGGGGGGTGATGAAGATTTTTTATTCTTTTTTTACAGATTGCTTTTACACCCATAAAGGCTTTAAAAGCAATCATTTCTCCTTCTCTCTGGCTGCATTCTTGCAGCCATTGAGAAATACTGTGAGAGCTGTGATTGGTCACAGCTTGTCACATGGTACAAGGCTGTTGTGAATAGCCTTGTACCATGTGATCTGCCATTTCAGGCAGCATAATGTTCTCCACAGCTTCTCCAGACCCTTTCACGTCTGTCACATGTGCTCATGGTGAACCTGTTGTTATCTGTGAAAAGCACAGGGTGCAGTGATGGACCTGCCAATTCTGGTGTTCAATGGCAAATGCCAATCGAGCTCTATAATGTCGGGGAGTGAGCACAGGGCCCACTAGAGGACGTCGGGCCCTCAGGCCACCCTCATGAAGTCTGTTTCTGATTGGTCAGAGACATTCACACCAGTGGCCTGCTGGAGGTCATTTTGTAGGGTTCTGGCAATGCTCATCCTGTTCCTCCTTGCACAAAGGAGCAGATACTGGTCCTGCTGATGGGTTAAGGACCTTCTACGGCCCTTTCCAGCTCTCCTACAGTAACTGCCTGTCTCCTGGAATCTCCTCCGTGCTCTTGAGACTCTGCTGGAAGACACAGCAAACCTTCTGGCAATGGCACGTATTGATGTGCCTTCCTGGAGGAGTTGGACTGCCTGGAAATCACATTGTATGATTTTTAAAGTATTTATTTGTCTTGCACTGCTGAACATAAGACTGAGAAAATCAGTGTTATTATTTGGTACAGAAGCCTTTGTTTGCAATTACAGAGGTCCATCCTTTCCTGTAGTTCTTGACCAGGTTTGCACACACTGCAACATGGATTTTGGCCCACTCCTCCACACAGATCTCCTCTAGATCTGTCAGGTTTCGGGGCTGTCGCTGAGCAACACAGAGTTTCAGCTCCCTCCAAAGATGTTCTATTGGATTTAGGTCTGGAGACTGGCTAGGCCACTCCAGAACCTTGATATGCTTCTTACGGAGCCACTCCTTGGTTATCCTGGCTGTGTGCTTTGGGTCATTGTCATGTTGGAAGATCCAGCCAAGACCCACCTTCAATGCTCTGGCTGAGGGAAGGAGGTTGTTGCTCAAAATCTCACAATAAATGGCCCCATTCATCCTCTCCTTAATACAGTGCAGTCCTCCTGTCCCCTTCGCAGAAAAGCACCCCCAAAACATGATGTTACCACCCCCATGCTTCACAGTAGGGATGGTGTTCTTGGGATGCAACTCATCCTTCTTTTTCCTCGACACGACAAGTGAAGTTTAGACCAAAAATTTCTACTTTGGT
The DNA here is from genome assembly GCF_062004578.1 of Staurois parvus. Taxonomy (NCBI): domain Eukaryota; kingdom Metazoa; phylum Chordata; class Amphibia; order Anura; family Ranidae; genus Staurois; species Staurois parvus. Next base: position 518,792 of record NW_028317816.1, on the reverse strand, counting down.
CTCATCTGACCACATGACTTTCTCCCATGTTTCCTGTGGATCATCCAGATGGGCAAAGGCAAACTTCAGACGGGCCTGGACATGTGATGACTTGAGCAGGGGAACCTTCCGTGCAATGCACTGACAGTGACCTTTGAAACTGTGGTCCCAGCTCTCTTCATGTCATTGACCAGCTCCTCCCTTGTAGTTCTGGGCTGATTCCTCACCTTTGTTATCAGTGATACCCCATGAGGGGAGACTGACAGTCGTCTTTAGCCTCTTCTATTTTCTAACAATTGCTCCAACAGTGAGATCCATTTTCACCAAGCTGCTTGGCAATTGCCCCGTAGCCCTTTCCAGCCTTGTGGAGGTCCACAATTTTGTCTCTGGTGTCTTTTGACAGCTCTTTGGTCTTGCCCATGGTAGTAGTTGGCGTCTGACTGACTGTGGGGTGGACAGGTGTCTTTAAAGAGCTCAGACAGGTGCTACTAAGTTAGATTAGTAAGTGGAGTAGAGGTGAACTTTTTAAAGACACAGTAACAGGTCTTTGAGAGCCAGAATTCTTGCTGTTTCTTAGGTGTTCAAATACTTATGTTCAGCAGTGCAAGGCAAATAAATTCGTTAAAAATCATACAATGTGATTTCCTGAATTTTTTTTTTAATTCTGTCTCTCAGAGTGGGAATGCACCTACAATGTGAATTTTAGACCCCTCCATGATTTCTAAGTGGGAGAACTTGCAAAATCGCAGGGTGTTCAAATACTTCTGTTCCTCACTGTATGTGCAAAGGAACCAAGCAAGTGTCTGGATAACAAGGAAGAGGTCCTAAGGCCTCATGCACACCAGTGATTAGAGCCATACTGCACATTCTTGTGGCTGGGATTAGATGTTTACCAACACCCCAGCCTGTACAAAACAATGACAGGATGAAAGGAGCCACTACTGTTCACATGTATCTGCAGGTGACAGACCCAAACGGGGAAGGGGCTTTTGGAGGGGACTTGAAGCTAGCCTTCTCCTCCATGGACCATAATCAGTGGCTAGCCCCTAGTCCCCTCCAAAAACCACTGTCTTGGTTGGGTCCATCACACTGCATATCCAGCAGTTACCTGTTGATAGGTGGACCTGCAGACAGATGCCTACAGGCAGGGTCAGACATCTGTACCTAACTGCTTTGTTGTTCCCTTGTCATGCTCACTTCTGGGGACTACAAGCACCCACACTGACCACATTGCACAGATGTTGTTGTCACTCTCAGCAGATCAACCTGAGAAATGGTGTGCAGCAGGCCATAAAATGTTTAATGAAAAGTACAAAAAAAAAAAAGACAATTGTCATTCAGTTTGGATTTATATCTACTTTATGCTGAGAAAAAATACAGATAAACAGATCATATTATTACAATGTGACCAATTTCTGTCTACACTGTGACCTGTAAACTGTATGATAATGAAGACTTGTTTTAAAAAAATAAATAAACAAATAAATAAATTTTTATATATATATATATATATATACACAGTGGGGATCGAAAGTTTGGGCACCCCAGCTAAAAATTTGTATTAATGTGCATAAAGAAGCCAAGGAAAGATGGAAAAATCTCCAAAAGGCATCAAATTACAGATTAGACATTCTTATAATATGTCAACAAAAGTTAGATTTTATTTCCATCATTTACACTTTCAAAATAACAGAAAACAAAAAAATGGCATCTGCAAAAGTTTGGGCACCCTGCAGAATTTATAGCATGCACTGCCCCCTTTGGCAAGTATCACAGCTTGTAAACGCTTTTTGTAGCCAGCCAAGAGTCTTTTAAATTCTTGTTTGAGGTATCTTTGCCCATTCTTCCTTACAAAAGTCTTCCAGTTCTTTGAGATTTCTGGGCTGTCTGTCACGCACTGCTCTTTTAAGGTCTATCCATAGATTTTCAATTATGTTGAGGTCAGGAGATTGTGAAGGCCATGGCAAAACCTTCAGTTTACGCCTCTTGATGTAATCCCCCGTGGATTTTGAGGTGTGTTTAGGATCATTATCCATTTGTAGAAGCCATCCTCTCTTTAACTTCAGCTTTTTCACAGATGGCATCAAGTTACCATCCAAAATTTGCTGAAATTTTATTGAATCCATCTTTCCTTCTACTCGTGAGATGTTCCCTGTGCCACTGGCTGCAACACAACCCCAAAGCATGATTGATCCAACCCCATGCTTAACAGTTGGACAGAGGTTCTTTTCATTCAATTCTGTGCCCCTTCTTCTCCAAACGTACCTTTGCTCATTCCGGCCAAAAAGTTCAATTTTAACCTCATCGGTCCACAGAACTTGTTTCCAAAATGCATCAGGCTTGTCTATATGTTCATTTGCAAAACTTTTGCAGATGCCATTTTTTTGTTTTCTGTTATTTTGAAAGTGTAAATGATGGAAATAAAATCTAACTTTTGTTGACATATTATAAGAATGTCTAATCTGTAATTTGATGCCTTTTGGAGATTTTTCCATCTTTCCTTGGCTTCTTTATGCACATTAATACAAATTTTTAGCTGGGGTGCCCAAACTTTCGATCCCCACTGTATATACACACACATAATTATATTAAAATACAAAATAATTATACTATATTAAAAAACATTTTAAATTATATATATATATATATATATATATATATATATAAAATTATATTAAGATACAAATATACTCATAATAATTTATACAGTGTAGAATAAATAAAAAAATGACACCTGTGCAGATTGATCTTTTTACTTAACTCTCATTTATTTTACTTTTTAATGTCTATGAACAACCTTCCAAAATCAGGCAATAACGATGCAAGAATTACTAAGGAAAGAAGTGAAAAAGAAGAACAGCGAGTAAAAACCTCTCTTCTGCAAATTTATGAAATGTAAGTACTTCAGTGTGAAAAAAAAACCTTTTTAGTGTCCATGCACACAAGGAGCAGAAAAAAAATGCCAGAAAAAGTGACATAAAAATGCTCATAGTGGCTCATATTGTACAAGAGTTTAGGAGAGTTTATGGGCTTTTAAAAGCATGTTTTCCAAAATATTTCCCCCCTTTTCAGCCTGAAAACTCCCCTCAAAAAAACACTTGTGATGTTTTTTTTTTCTAAACGCTTCTCTTAAAATGTGCCTCTAAACTCCCTAATGTGCATGGACACATAGGGATAACAGTGAGCTGCTTCTCCAGGCAGGAGAAAAAATACAAAACTCCTGTAGAAGCATTGTTTTTTAAGCCCATCATGCATGGACCCTAACTCCTGCACTGCTACACCCTAAACCCCTGGTGTCCAATCTGCGGCCCTTTGGTACATGTTGTGTGGCCCTCCGACCTTAGCAGTCTGTAGTGTTTAGGGTAATAGCATTGATCTCTACTAGCCTCATGTAATATGTTCCCAGTTTCGTATTGTCTTCTTCAGCATATCTCCAGCCAAAAATATAGCATGTCAACACTCTCTGACCCTCATTTCCTCTATTAGTTCTGCAGTCTCTGACAATCCTCTTAAGCATTACATATATTGAATATTATCTGCTGCCCTTTGGTGATGTCAGGGACTGCAGTTGAAGCCTCCTTTAGCTCATAATTTGACAACCACCGGTTTAAACTATAAGTGCCCTATGTATAACTACAGAGTTGCTGCAATCAAACAGTGCTGCCCCACTCCTTTTTTATTTTATTTTTATTTAGATTCAAACGTACAGTATAAATTGGAGTGATTAGACATGCATAGATATTTTTCACTTTTTATTTATTTTTATTATATGTGATTTTTATTATCTTTGTGGAATATTGTGTTGTGTTATTAATCATGGGTGTAGATGTATAAGCATCATTGGAAAGGAGTGGCACAGCACTGTTTTTCACATACATAGAAGTACCACAGTATGTTCCTATTACCAGGTCAAAAAAAAAAAAGAAAAGGGGAATGGTTTAAGGACACATCCATTTTTATTGGTGTGACTGCAGTCATATGCCAGCCCCAGGATTTGCAATTGTTGAACATGTACTCATGAAAATACTAAAAAAAACCAAAAAAAAAATAATCTCCTAACTAAATAATAGTAAACTAGATAAAGCCCTAACCTTCAAAGAATATAGTCCTGTTGAGGTTTTTATCACTGAAATGTTTGGCAGAAACAAGGAGGCATTGTTAGGCCTGGAAATATAAAGGCCTTCTGGAGATATGGAGACCTTTTGTTTAATCTTGAGGATCATTTATACAGTGGGAGTCTCTGTTCAGTTGGTGGAGGTGGAATCACAAATTAGGTGGCTTGGATCAACAGCGTCTGAGCTGCATGGCTGCAATCAAAGCTCACCCTCCCCGCTGATTGCGAATCTGGAAATCCCACTCAACAGGGGGCTTGCCTGCGGTGACACCACTTCTCACATTGAGTACATCTGACTTTCTCCACAGCATATTGCTGAGCATAGGAGTTTACTTTTGGGGCGGGGATGACTTTATAAAAGCAGCAAAGAGCAATCAATTATCTCTTTTTTTTCTGAGCTATTCTAACATCACTTTTAAAATGTATTTGCATAAACTGTAATTGGGATTGGGCTTTAAATATTTCTATTCAGTATTTCATTCATTGAACTTATGTTAGAAATTTTGTATATAGCCCTACAGAATAGACAGTGCACAGTCCATATGTACTTTTCTGCTGCACTGCAACAAGGAAACAGGAAACTTTATTCAGAGAAAACCATAGATGCAGCTACAAATTTATAAACACTGCCATCTACTGGTTGAAGAATATACCTCTACTGAATACTGATGTGGTTGTTGCACAAAATACACTTGACTAAAAGAAAAATGTAAAACATTTGAAAAAGTTTAATTTTTCAATCATGAATATAAAGAAATGATATTCAAAAACATTAAAGCCTTAATCTGGGCTTGATGCTCCTTCCACACCACCACCAAATTAACCCCCTTAATCTTGTGACTCCCTCTATCTGTATTTTTTGCTTTTTGTGGCCTAATACATACTTTTTTCCTAAGTGTTTTGGCCAGCCACATGATGCTGCAGGATTCTCATCACCTCTTTCACAGGCTGGACGGTCCTCACTGTTTTACTGACCTGATGATGTCAGGACCACTCTGTGCACCAGTACTGTGAATAAGGGGTTATGCCCCCCTTAGGGACTGAGGCCACAATGGCCTGCACTCACAGTATGTGCTCAGTCTTCTGGTTTGAGTTTAGGGGACATTGTTAGAAATAAAAATTCAGCCCTGATTTGAGCTTTAAAATTATCACGAAAGCTGAGAAAGCTGATTGGCTGAGTGGTGAAAGTTTTCAACATTACAGAGTTATTTAAATACAGTACATATTTCCTTTAACCAATAGCAGTTTGTCGGCCGGCAAAATGCTGTAGATTTCTGGGTGGACGCCATATGGCAGTTCTTGTGCTTGCAGAGCCGCGCAGCGGCGCAATCTGTCACCGGCCGTGTACCTCGGACACGGCCGATGACAGATCTGAGTACCGCCCCCCGTTGCCAGTACCATGTGACCTGCTGTGACCAATCACAGCAGGTCACATGACAGTTGTATACAGTGGATGACTTCATTCATGCCATCCATTGTATATTAGTGTCTAGCTGTGAATGGTCACAGCAATCACATGCACATGTCATGTGATTAGCTGTGGCCAAATCACAGCTAAGCACAAAAAAAAAGCCTGAATAAATTGATGTCATTCAGGTAAATGCTTCCTTTTAGCAAAGTAATTATTTGCTATAAGCAAATTGTGTAAATAAAAAAAAAAATACTGATCACTTCCCCAAAGTAGTACAATGTTACTATGGTAAAATTGTACTACTTTGGACATAGTGAAATATGAAAAAAAAAATCTTAAAAAAAAAGAAAAGAAAATGTAATAAAAAATTCAAAATAATAAAAAAAATGTAAAAAAAAAAATATATTTTTTTTCATACTGTCACCAGTCAGTGTCCCTGATCACTGCCATGCCAGTTATATGATGATGCTTTACTGCACTGGTGACAGTATATAAAAAAAAAAATAGTGAAAATAATTTTTTACATTTTTTAATTTTCCGAAAAATTATGACAAAATAAAAACAACTTAAAAAAACTCGCCATGCCTCTTATGAAGTACGTTGGACTGTCTACTTTGCAAAAAGGGGTCATTTGGGGGATATCTGTACTGTTCTGACATTCTTGGACCTCAAGAAATTAGATTGGCTGTCAGTACTTCAGGATTGATCAATATTCAGATCTATACCGTAGTTTGTGAACTCTATAACTTTCCTACAAACTAAAAAATACATCCTATTTTGGGTTATTTTCACCAAAGACATGCAGCAGAATATATCTTGGCCTAAATTTATGAAGAACAATTATTTATTTGCAAACTTTTATAACAGAAACAAAGAAAAACGTGTTTTTTTTTCAAAATTTTCGGTCTTTTTTTGTTAATTTAGCAAAAAATAAAAACCCCAGCGGTGATTAAATACCACCAAAAGAAAGCTCTAGTTGTGTAAAGAAAATGATAACATTTTAGTTTGGGTACAATGTTGTATGACCGCGCAATTGTTAAAGTGTGAGAACTCTGAAACCTGAAAAATGGCCTTGGAGGGAAGGGGGTAAAAGTGCCTGGTATGGAAATGGTTAATGTCAAACTCCAGGTATTGTTTTTATTTGCATAGCAAATATATACATACATACTTTCCATAGCAAGATTGGTGTCCTTTCCTGCACTACCCTGCTTAGGGCATCATTGTTTTTTTTTAAAGTGGTGGTAAAGGCTCAGGTTTTTTTGCCTTCATGCATTCTATGCACGAAGAAAAAGAAAACCTTCTGTGTGCTGCAGCTCCCCCAGCATCCTCAATACTTACCTGAGCCCCATTGCGATCTATTGATGTGCCTCAGCTGCCTCCTCATTGGCTGAGACAGCAATCGGGAGCCATTGGCTCCTGCTACTGACAATCATGGCCAGTAAGCCAATGATGAGAGAGGGGCACCCGACAGAAAGGAGGAGCCAGGAGCACCGGCAGGGGACCCAAGAAGAGGAGGAGCTGGGCTGCTCTGTATAAAATCACGGCATGGAGCAGGTAAGTATAGACATGTTTGTTATTTTACAACAAAAAAAAATGAACCTTTAGTATCGCTTTAACCACTTGCCCACCACCCTATAGCAGAAATACTGCTACAGTGCAGCAGGGCTGCGCAAAATCACGTGTATATATATATATGTGTGATTTTGCATTTCCGGGTAGGGGGCCGCTGGCAGTCTTAGCTGTCGATCAGCAGGTCCTGACCTGTGATTCCCCGTGGCTCCTGGCGATTGCAGAGTATCATTGACGGAGGGGAGGTAATACAGATCTCTCCGCTGTCAGTTCCTGCATACTGCTTTGTATTGCTCTGCATAGCAGAGCAATACAAAGCAATGCACTGACACAGTAAAACACACACAGTTAACCCTTTGACAACCCCCCCCCCCCCGATGTTAACCCCTTCCTGCCCAGTGTCATTAGTACAGTGTCCGTGCTTTTTATTAGCATTGATCACTGTATTAGTGTCACTGGGGATGTCAGTGACAGATAGTCAGTTCTCCACATTGTCAGAATGCCCGCTGCAGTCCTGCTAGAAGTAGCTGACACCACCATTACTAGTATAAAAAAACAAAATTACAGTATACTGTATATACCTCCATTTGCAGACAGTATAACTTTCACACAAACCAATTAATTTAAATGTATTGGGATTTTTTTTAGCAAAGACATGTAGCAGAATACATTTTGGCCTAAATTTATGATGAAATTTGATTTTTTTTTAAATTTTTTTACTGGACATGTTTAATAGCAAAAAGTCAAAAATATAGTTTTTTTTCTCACAATTGTCAGTCTTCTTTTGTTTATAGCGCAAAAAAAAACAAACACAGAGGCAATCAAATACCACCGAGAGAGAGCTCAATTTATGTGAAAAAAAGAACGTAAATTTCATTTGGGTACAGGATTGCATGACCGCGCAGTTGTCAGTTAAAGTAATGCAGCGCCGTATCGCAAAAAAATGGCCTGGTCAGGAAGGAGGGTAAATCCTCCGGAGGGCAAGTGGTTAAGATAGTGTTGGCATGGTATGCTTCCCATATTTCTTATATAAATAACATGCGTATTGTCTTAAAAATGTGTTTCTAATGAAAATTAAAAATATTGGTAGCAACAGGTAGATACACCATTGAACAATAGAACAAAATGTTATTTTATCAAATTAGCACATTGTTTTCTATTTGATGGTCACAAGATCAGTATTACAAATCTGTTTTATGTTAGACTATGAAGACAGATCATAGGCTATATCACGTAACAGTGATGATGGTCTACTAAATAATGCATCACTAGCAATGTGAAGCTATTATTTTCTAGGGTTGCAACCAACTAAAACACATTAATAAATTAACAAATAAATGCAATTTGGGAAGGAGATGGTGGAGGAGTGTATGATAGGGGAGGCAAAATGGCATATGTAATGTTAGACTCCATTAACTGCAGCAAAGCAATATAGAGCTTAAAAAATATATAATCTAAAACAAAAGTGAAGAATTGCTTGTAATCTAATCCAAATAGCCTAGAAGACTTAGCTAGGTGTTATTTCCTTTCTGGTAATGTGATAATATCACTTCAACAATCAATACAGAATGACATAGTGATGAACACCCCTCCGCGTTCAAAAAAAATTTATTCCAACAGCATTATGGCTGAACTAAATGGGCAGCTGTGTTATTAATTTTTCCCATGCTGACAGTTGACTGCCGTTCCTAACAGGTTGCCATTTTCAGTCATGCAAAACCTCCGCACTAGTGCTTTGTAATATTTTATTAATTATTGAAGCTTGCCACAATGTCCCTGCAACCATTTAGGACCGCACAGTGTTGCAGTTGTCCACATTTAGTTGTGTATAGTCCTAGAATGATTGTGTCAAAGTCATTGCAACCAATTATCTGCAAGCCCAGACTACTAAGATTACACTGTCAGTCATGCCAATATGCCACTGCTTGCAGCAGATTTCTAGTTGGTTGGCTTTTCCATTCAAAGTTTGGGCAACAATCATCTATGAATATCTTCTATGTATATCTTGTCATGTTATCAATATTATTGAAATGGCCATAAAGCCTCTTAACCAGTAAACATTGCTTTCTTTGCTAAAACTATTTTTCTACCTCCCTCTTTTTTTTGCTCATGTTAAATAGCTGTTTTCTTGATGTGGCATGATGTGGCAGTAATGGAGGGACAATGAGTTGATATAATATATCATAGAACATGTTTGCAAAACTTTTCCCTGAGTGCCAGAGTCACCAAGTTCTAACACTTTTTACTCTTGAGTTTCATCATAACAAGGAGCAGTGCGATGCAATATACCAGGGGTATTGAATTAAAATTCACCAAGGTCCAAGCAGTAAAATTTGTATGCATCAGAGGTCCAAATCTCATGTAGGCCCCTGTGATGCAAGTTCGTGTGCGCCAAACCACGTGTTGCTGCGGTGCGATTTTGAAAAAAAGGGTCGGGGACTTCAGGTTTATAGCAGGTAGTGCTGACCTACCCACAACATGTGTACCAAATGCATATGTACAGACCTAAACCAGTGTCCTCAATCCCCATTACAGTCCCCTCCTCATTCACAGCAAGATCCCTCTTGATGAGTGTCCTCAGCTCCCCCTTTATATCACCCCCCTCCACCCCTTTCACAGTAGTCTTCTCACACTTCCGTGACATCAGGCCCCCAACAGTATTGTCCCCTGCCCCCTTCACTGAAGAGTACTCTGCCCCTTTTTACATCATCCCCCCCATGTTACATTCCTCAGCCCCCACATTACTGTCCTCAGCCCCCCCCCCATGTTACTGTCCCCAGCCCCCCTCCATTTTACTGTCCTCAGCCCCCCATGTTATGTCCCCAGCCCCCCTCCATGTTACTGTCCTCAGCCCCCCTCCATGTTACTGTCCTCAGCCCCCCATTTCTGTCCTCAGCCCCCCATTACTGTCCTCAGCCCCCCCATGTTACTGTCCTCAGACCTCCTCTATGTTACTGTCCTCAGCCCCCACACATTACTGTCCTCAGCCCCCATGTTACAGTTATCAGCCCCTCCCACTTTAATGTCCTTGGCCCCCACAAACCACAGTCCTTAGCCCCCCACATTACTGTCCTCAGCTCCCCCACATTCAGCCCTCGCCCCCCCCTTCACACTGATGTCCTTAGCCCCTTTAACTTTGCCCCCCCCCCCCCACTGTCCTACCTTACATAGACAGTGATTGACAGACAGTGATTGATTGCTAGGACTGCCCTTCATCCTAGCAACCAATCACCTGCTTGATAACCTTGGGCAGCTCCCACCCTCCATCCAGAACTGTCCTGTCTTCCGCTGTCACCTCTGTGAGGATGACCGTGAGACAGCTGGGGGAAGAAAAGGCTCTTAAATGGCAGGACTGCATGGGTCCAGATGGGACAGTGACTCCGTCCGCATCCAGACCCCAGTCCACCATATAGTGATGCCTGCAATAGACCATCATGTCAAAGCTACAAATAATGTTTGCTGAAAACTATTTAAGTGCAATACTATATGGTCTACTCTACTCATAAATTGCTGTATGAATGTTACAGAAATCTCACAGAAGTTATGAATAATTCCCCAAATGTGTCTAATATGTTTATTTCCTATGATCATCAGCTCCATCTAGTGTCCATAATGAAGTATTCTCCTGATTGAGGTATTCTAGGAAAATATCACGTTATGGCCACTAGCTGGAAACAGACAATCATAGCAGATGAACATAAACACATGGGAGTTATTCACGATGGCTGTGCAAATTCTGTGGAATTCCTACAGCACTTTTTTTTATAAATAGACCCCTAAGTGCACAAACTACTTTGGCCCTCACAAAGTAACATAAATTTACATTTATTAAAATGAGATAAACATATTTTCAGTTAAGCATTTTTGTTGATTGAGCTTGAAACCATCTGTTTATCTGTTTTCTTTATCCAATCTTATCCATGTGTTTCACACTTCACAAGTGAACGTATGGTGACAGTAAACTTGTTTATGAATCATTACTGCAGCCTGCTTGATTACTAGGTTACAGTATATAAGTATTTTGTTTGCCATCAACAGCTAGAGTTGTTTTAAAAATGATATATACCTCCATAATCTGGGCATCTAGATCTTCAGCAGCTAGGTTCACGTAGATCTGTGTACAAATTTGAACTCTGCAGATATCAAAGAATAAGCAGCTGCAGGGGAGCAAACATATGAGTCTAATTTCTTAGGGAAGTGACAGACCTGTTTAAAGTGGAGTTCCACTCACTCTGTAAAAAAATAACAGTCAGCAACTACAAAAACTGTAACTGCTGACTTTTAAAAAACAGCCACTCACCTGTCCCTCAATCCTGTGGTGTGTCCCCCGCAGCCCGTTTCACCGGCCGTCCTGTATTCCAGGAGGCCGGCATCTTCAGTGTGGGCACCCGGCTGTGATAGCTTGCGGCTTCACAGCCGGGTGCCCACTGCGCATGCGCAAGTAGGGCTGCGCTTCCTGAATGGCCCCGTCGTCTTCTGGGACCTGTCACGTGCCCCACAAGACTTCAGGGAGGGAGGGTAAGAGGACAGCTTCGCCTAGGCGATCACAGCGGAAGTGGGAGCGGGAACCTGTCAAATTTGGGTACCCACTCCCCAAAGGAGCCAATCCTTAATGGGGAGCAGGGGACCAATCTTTAAAGTGGAACTTCCCCTTTTGGGTGGAACTCCGCTTTAAGGAAATCTGTCAGGTTAGGAAAATATAAGCTGATACTAGACATGTACATTTTGCTTTGTTCTTATCTGATTTTTGGATGAAAATTTGATTTTCGGAGACTCAGATGTATATGAATCTCCGAATGGACATAGTAATGAATGTCAACAAATCAAAAAAAAAAAATTTATAATAAATTCTCTAATGCATTCATTTCTTTTGTTTCAATTGAATGACATCATATGATGTGATAGTAGTTTGGGCCTAATAAAAATAAATTAAATTTTTGCACTCGTTCGATAATTCAGATTCAAGTAAATTTGTTATTTAAATTGAATTTGTCATTCAGTCAGTCAGTTCAATTTCATAGTCTAATGCAATTCTTAGGTTTGAAATATTTGGGGCTACCTAATTTTGTATTATTTATTCCATTGTGTCCGATATACAGTATATATTTGTAAAAACCTTTTGAATGGTTTTGAGACATCGAATCCCAAAGCTTATATATATCTTCTGCAAAAAAAATGCTAAATTTTGGGAATCCAACGAACATACCAACAAATATACAAAACGAATGTTGAAAATGAATCAGTTCAACATAACGAATATGACAAATTAAATTCTTCAATGAATGAATGCATCCAAAATGAAACAAAAAATTCCGACTTGCACATGTCTAGCTGATACCATGAACCTTTTAAATATTCTGCTTTGGGACTTTGTTCGTATACTTGCTTTAATCTCTATAAGACTCTGATCCTGATCAGGAATGTAGCCAGTGAATGTGAAAGAGAAACAATGGGTATACAAGCGCTGGGTAACATAGAGTAGATATATAAAGTCAGCCGCCAGCAGAAAAGAAGGAAATACCTGAATCCTCCAATGTAATACACAATAATCAACAAAAATGCAGCGCTTGATATTGCAAATAAAAATGACATAGATGAAAGGATGAGTAAAAGTCTTAAAGAGTGCAACGTGGCAATTGTGGTTCCTTAGATGGCTGTTAAATTATCGTGACTTCCGTGGTTCGTGAGAAGTGAGTATGAATGTGAAAGCTCCGCCTCCCAATCTGAATACTTGTTCCAGGTCAGTAGCTTACAAAACCCAATGGTAAGCATGACAGCCCAGTTCCTAGCAATTTCAGAAGATCAGCAATTGCAGACATTATTTCTTTCTTGTCCATTGAGGGACACATAAACTAGGTTATACTGCTGTCTTTAGGTCAGGGGTGTCAAACTGGTGGCCCTCCAACTGTTGCGAAACTACAAGTCCCATCATGCCTCTTCCTTTGGCAGTCATGCTTGTAACTGTCAATCTTGCAATGCCTCATGGGACTTGTAGTTTGGCAACAGCTGGAGGCTGTCAATCTTGTAGTGCCTCATGGGACTTGTAGTTTGACACCCGTGCTTTAGGTGGTTGGAACAGAAAAATTGTAAGCTAGCTCACATACTGTATAGCTCCTCCTATGCCCAGCATGCTTCAGTTTTTGCTATTGTCCCATGACCTTGGTCACCTTTTCTTGAGCTCTGCTGAAAAAAATACTGATTTTTCAAACCTTCCTTTCTCTATGGAAAATCTTCCTCCTCAATCAAGATTTAATCAAAAGCGATCTCTCCACCACTGTTGCTCCAGCATTTTGTCACATTTCCAGACACAGACAAAGTAGCCTTGAAAACAGCTAATCAAGCACGTTCTTCAGGTATTTTTGCCAGCATGTCCTTAAAATTATTTAGTAGTCTGATGTTTTGACATTGTTACCTAATGCTGTAACACCATTCTGTTGTGGCATTGCCTTTATGGTGGATCTTAGAGGGCTTTTTGATACACAGCCTTATTGGAAGTATATCTATAAACAATTAGCAGGACCTGATGTCATTTTATATACGTAATTACCATCTGCCTAGAAAGGCTTCAGAAGACTCTACGGAGGTGCACAGCTTCCCAGTATACTTACCCGAGGTCTGATGACATTTTCTCCTGAGAATAAAATGTAGATAAGCCTTTTTAACTTGTGTTCATTTATTAATGTATTCCTTGTTAAGTGATAGAATATTCAGTTTGCCTGTAGTGTTCATATCATCTAATAGCACTATGATGACAACCCAACTTGCTGAGAGATTTCTAACCTACAGCACAATGATTCTGTATTTATAATGCTCAGCGATGAAATTGATCAGCATATTTTTTAAAACATACTCTGTACCCACAATGTGCTACCACACTTAGCTCTTATTAAAGCCTGCATGGTTATTAGACAGCTTAGCACAGTGGTTTAGTGCTTAGCACTTCTGCCTTGCAGCACTAGGGTCCTCAAATCCCAGCTAGGACTCTATTTGCATGGAGTATGCATGTTCTCCCTGTTGTTTCTTCCATATTCTCCCATTGGTTTCCTCTGGGTACTCCAGTTTCCTCCCATACTCCAAAGACATGCTGGCAGGTTTTTTGGTTCAATTGAGTGAGCCCAAGATCGGTACCTCACACTCGAGTCCCTAGGAAAAAAAGTACTATAAAAATGCTTTCACAGCATACTGACTACTCTATTAAAGGAGAAGTAGGGTCAAGGCTCTTTTGTCCCTACTTTTCGTATGGATCACAGGAGTGCACTTAGTTCTGCACTCCTGTGACCCACTCCTGTTACCCACTGTCGGCTGACGTCACAAAGCTGGTCCAGGCTCTGCCAGGATCTCGACCATATTGTCGGGATCCACCCAAATGCCTGACCAGCAGCTGGCTCAGCCTCTCAGCACTACTCTATTAAAGGAGAAGTAGGGTCAAGGCTCTTTCATCCTTACTTTTCATATGGATCACAGGAGTGCACTTAGTTCTGCACTCCTGTGACCAACTGTCGGCTGACGTCACAAAGCTGGTCCAGGCTCTGCCAGGATCCCGACCTTATTGTCGAGATCCACCCATATGCCTGACCAGCAGCTGACTCAGCCTCTCAGCATGCTGCTGAAAGCCTGAGACAGCCTGTCCTGCCCTCTCCACATCCCAAGACTATAGTGAACAGTGGCGGTGTAGAGCAGAGAACACTTGACTGACAGTCAGCTCTCTGCAGACTGAAGACCAAGAATTGAGTGATCAGCGGTCTTTGATCGCTCAGTTTTCTGTCTTAGAGGCAGTGGGGGACAGATGCAGCATTTGCCTAGATGAGTATGGATGCTTACTTTTATTAATTCCAAAGTTCTTTGAACCACTTCCCGTCCAGCCCATGTACATAAACGGCCGGACAGAAGTAGTGCAGGAGCGGGTTGCCATAAACAGCGCCCACATTTGCAGTCTGTGCGCGCTCCCTGGGAGCACGCGGCACCGCGATCAGGTGCCTGCTGTGTCCTCTGGACACAGCAGAGCACCAATCGCTTTACTGGACCTCTGTGTGAGGTCCCGATCATCTGATCACTGATTGGCCAATCAGTGGTCACATGACTAGTAGTAAGCAAGATGTCACTTGCTGACATCATTACTTACTACTAATGAAATCTGTGAATGATCACAGAGGTCACATGCTACAAGGCTATTCACAACAGCCTTGTACCATGTGACAAGCTGTGACCAATCACAGCTCTCACAGTATTTCTCAATGGCTGCAAGAATGATTGCTTTTACAGCCTTTATGTGTGTAAAAGCAATCAGTGTAAATAAGAAAAAAAAAAATCTTCATCACCCCCCACAAGTAGTACAGTGTCACCATGGCGACACTGTACTGCTAGTGTGACAGTATGTTAAAAAAAACCCACATAAATAATAAAATAAAAAATAAAATAAAAATTTAAAATAAAATTTAGAAAAATTATAATTTTTGGTTATAAACTAATTTGGGTTATTTTTTTTTTACTAAAAAGATAACTGAATACATTTTGGCCAAGATTTATGAAGAAAGATTATTTATTTGCAAAATTTTATAAGAAAAACACTTTTTTTAAAAATGTTTTGGACTTTTTCATTTATATAGAAAAAAAATAAAAATCCCAGTGGTGAATAAATACCACCAAAATAAAGTTTCATCTGTCTCAAAAAAAAATGCTAAAAAATTCATATGGGTACAGTGTTGCATGACCGCGCAATTGTCATTCAAAGTGTGATAGCACTGAAAACTGAAAATTGGCCTGGACTAGACGGGGGTAAAAGTGTCCGGACTTGAAGTGGTTAATGTACCTGATTTCACTAATATGGTGAGCAGAGGTTCCTGCATGGCAGTGGGCTGATGCAGGTCCTCAAGTTAGCGGACAGAAAATGACACTATTTTGTGTCCTCTGTTGCGTGGCTTGTGCAGAATTGCACTGTGAAAGCTAAAAAGGCCTGTCATCACAGAAAGTGTCAAAGCTGCAGGATGTCGTGGGCATGTAGCTTGTAAGCACCAAAACTCCCTTCCCCACATAATCAAATCGCTTGAACATCTACAACTCATTACCTAGTCCTTCTCACCACCCACAATACCATAATTGGTCCTTGAGGCACTCTAATTGCTAGGTATAGAGTTTACTAATTTATCCCCCCACGCTTTATATAGCCTGCCTATAAGTGTATGTCCAGCCAAAGCTTTTTCTTTCTTAGGGCTCATGTACACGGGGCATTTGGAAAACGCTTCTGAACGATGGAAACTGACTGCTGGAAAACGTAGGTTAAAAAACGTCAATTTAGCTGTGTTTGCATACCACGTTTATGCGCATTTATGTGCATTTGTTTTAGAAGCGTTTTTAAAAGATAACCTCAGGAGACCTTCCCAAATGCCCAGAATGCACTGAAAAATAGTAAAAAATTAACTATTTCAGACATTTTGAGAGGAATAGAGAGAGCAGAAGCAGAGAGAGAAGTATGTGTTGAGATTACCTATCTTTTCTGGTTGTATTCACTATGGATCCCATCATGAGCATAACGTGGCACATTCTACCATTTTTTCCTTCACGCAAAACCTGGAACTGACCGAGCTGGTGTACCGGGTCTATTTGAATACATGGAAAAGGCTTTGCATGCATTTCTGATGATGAAAAAAGGCTCTGGACATGAAACAGTTAAAAACCGCTTCTAAATGCAAACGCTGATAAACACGATTAACCGCGTTTACAAGCGTTTGGCGTTTGAAACGCCGGGAAAATCTACTCCTGAACTCAAGTTTGGTGCGTTCAAATAAACGACTGTAAACTCAACTGCCTGTAAAGGACTGTAAACGACGATGTGTACATGGACACATAGGAAAACATTAGGGTGAGTTGAAAAAAACGCAGAAAAGCTCCTGAACGTCAGTTTATCAGCTGCAGTGTACATGAGCCCTTAGTTTTGGTTCGCATGGGGAAATGTTACACTCCTATCAGATCTATATTACTCTTTGGGGCTAGAGTAGGAGAAGGTTAGAGCCCCTGACAGATTTTCATTTCTATCTATTCCTTTTGCAGACTTTTCCTCACTTCCTGTCTGGTTAAACAGTTGTCAAAGGGACAGGAAGTGAAAGGAAATCTCTAAAAAAATCATAAAAATATAGGGATTAGTCAAAAGGCAGTATGCAAGCTCACTTCATTCCAGTGTTGTCCTAGTGGTCATGTAAACTTTTTATGTGTGACAAAGACAGCATTGGGGGAGATCTACTAAAGCTGGAGCACTCAGAATCTGGTGTAGCTTTGAGTGGTACCCAATCAGCTTTTAACTTCAACTTGTTTAATTAAGCTACAAAGTCAGAACCTGGGAGCTGATTGGTTTCTATGCAGAACTGCACCTGATGTTTCACTCTCCAGTTTTAGTAAACCCCCCCCATTGTCTTTTTATTAGGGCAATAGAGCAATGGTGAAAGGTGTTAATTTATATTTGTGTTTTTAATTTACAACTATAATAACAACAAAAAGTAAAAAAAAGTCTTGATTAAAATTGACATTAACCACTTCCCGTCCGGCCCATGTAGATAAATGGTGGCAGTAGTGCCGAAGCAGGTTGCCATTTATATTCACTGCCTGTTCGGCACCACAGTCTGTGCCTGCTGTGTCCTCTGGACACAGCGGAACACTGATCGCTGTACGGGACCTCTGTGTGAAGTCCCAATTCATGTGATCCCTGATTGGCCAGTCAGTGATCACATGAACAGTAGTAAACTTCCTGACATCATTGCTTACTACTAGTGAAATCTATGAATGATCACAGAGGTCACATTAGCCTTGTACCATGTGACAAGCTGTGACCAATCACAGCTCTCACAGTATTTCTCAATGGCTGCACGAATGCAGCCAGAGAGGAGAAATTATTGCTTTTTCAGCCTTTATGGGTGTAAATGCAATCAGTGTAAAAAGAGAAAAAAAAATCTTCATAACCCCCCACAAGTAGTACAGTGTCACTATGGTGTCACTGTACTGCTAGGCTGATGGTATGTTAAAAAAACAAGAAAAAAATAATATAAAAAAAATTAAAAAAATATTTTTAAAAATTATCATTTTTGGTTATAAACTAATTTGGGTTATTTTTTTATTACTAAAAAGATAGCTGAATACATTTTGGGCAAGATTTCTGAAGAAAGATTATTTATTTGCAAAATGTTTTAACAAAAACACTTTTTTTTTTCAAAGTGTTTGGACATTTTCATTTATATAGAAAAAAAAAATAAAAATCCCAGTGGTGAATAAATACCACAAAAATAAAGTTTTATCTGTCTCAAAAAAATGCTAAAAAAATTAATATGGGTACAGTGTTGCATGACCGCGCAATTGTCTTTCAAAGTGTGATAGCACTGAAAGCTGAAAATTGGCCTGGACAGGAAGGGGGTGAAAGTGTCCGGAATTGAAGTGGTTAAAGAAAGTATTTAATAAAGTCATAGGGAATGATCTCTTGTATTAAAGTGGTTAATTACAGGCCACGTGGGTCTTTTTAAAGTGGTCTCTATTTGGCTCAGGGCATCTATGCCTTGAACTCTTTTTCAGTTTGAAGTAAAGGGAAATCTTTCTAATGGAGAAAAAAAACAAACAGGGGTTCTAATTCTTCCCAGCTGCATCTGAAATCAATTTTGTTTTTGGCTTTACATACGGTAAAAGCAGTATAGTTATTTTAAAAACAGTGTAAACTCTGAATTCCATTTAAGCAGTTCACAGCATAGTGTTTGTTTAACACTATAGTAAAGAAAACTGTATAAGGTGTTTACATTGTATAAAACAACAATGAGCAAAATTCACTGCATTACATGATAAATGAAAACTTAAAAAACATTTGTATTGTAATGCACAACAGTCTGTAAAAGCCCTAACTTTTAGCAACCGGTTACGTTTTACCAGCTTAAGCTGGTCATACGTGGATACATTTTTTCTTGGTTCAGATTCCACAGAGATTCAATGATTCCTCCATACAGTGCAGACAGATGAATCTACAGTGCCGGCTTTTGAACTTCTGACAATCAATAGCCAGCTTTATAGAAAGTATAGACTGTCACAAATCTGGTTTGTAATTGGGAATTTCATGTAGCCATACATCACTGCTGTTTGTACTTTTGGCCTCATATATGAGAAGGTCTTAAGGGATAAAATGTTTCAGAACAATGAAGGAATCGCTATGGATCAGCGCCGACAATTCTTCCCTTAGGCAGGCCATAGATGAATTAATTTTCTTTCCTTCAACCATGGGTGAAAGGAAAGAAAATCACTCGATTCTCCCATCAACACTGAATTCCTCCCACAGCACTACTGTGTTCTGCAGACTGGGGGGAGGGGAGAGCGGGGAGCCCTCCCTGCTGGCAGAACACAATGATTACTGCTAGCGGCTATACCCACAGGCAGTAATCGCATGGTAAAAATCCAACAGGCTGTTTGGCTTTTACAGGCTAGGCACAGGCTGATTGTACCCAAGTCGATTGATGGACTGACTTGGGTACAATCAAGATGGTTGAAATCTCGGCCAGTCCCTGCTGAACTGTTTGAGATTCAATCCATCTACAGCTGGTTTTAGACCAGCCATCATTAACCAGAATTCTGTGGAACCAGAATATTCCTCCAGAGATTTCCAGGGGTTCCTTGAATAGCGGATAATTGATCTACTATCTGATCCTTGGGCAGCACCACCGGCATGACATCAGGGATTGTTTTAGCTGGCTGTAATGATTTCACTGATCCCCAATGAAATTTCAAATTACCTCCAATGGAAGAGTCACTCTACCTTTCACCAAATATAGCACCTCTCTCTCTCTCTCTGTCGGACCACAATGTAAAGGTGCTCCTCTCCTACAGACCACAAAATACGAAGGCACGTCTCCACTGACCACAGACCACCTGCATTTTTTTTCTGACCATTATTCTTTTTCATTTTAATTTTGTAAATGCTACAAATCATTTAATCATACGGAAAAGGAGGGTGTTAAAACATGATCCATCTTGAGTTTTAAAATCCTGTAGGTATGCCACATTTTATTTATTACAGGTACTTATATAGGCTGTCAATTTACACACTTTTTATTCGTTTGTTTATTAATTCATTATTATATGTACACAACATACTGGACTTGCCATGGTACTGTAAGCTTTTGATATCATTTTTAGCAGGGATTTCCAGAGACCTGAAAATTATTTCAAGGGTTCCTCTGGGATAAAAAAGGTTGAGAAAGGCTGCCTTAGACACTTTAATACATGAGTTAAAATTAAAAAAAAATAAAATACAAATAATTTGAAGCGTAAGACACCCTACCTAATAGTTAGGCAACTCCGTTACATAAACAGCATAAGGTCAATTTAAATAGGAAAATATACTGTCTACTTGTTATAATAAACCTTCTGGCTATCTCTGGATCTAATTATTCCAATAAGCTCATATTTGTTATATGTCATTTTTTTGTCAGCGTAACATTGTAATAAAGGCTGTTCTTCCTTTGGGGAGGCCTGGACTTGTTAAAGCCATGTAAAAATGAGGTCACACATGTATATTTGTTGTATATAGTAATCATACTCAATAGATGATGCTCCGTAATAGTTTATGCATTACAGTACCTGTCCGAGATATGTCTTGTATGTCAAATATACTCTTCGTTTCCATACAGTCAATGATACACATAATAAAGCAGAAAGAACGCAATTCCTCATGAGGAATGAGAAAGATATAACTAGCTGAAAGCAATCATATTCAGTAGCAGTACATAAAAACGTAGCCATTATTTCTAAAAATTACAATGCGAGCCATATTGTAATGGATAAATGCTGTCATTAGCACTCACCATAAGAACATGCTGTTCATGACTCCGGTACAGCTGCAGACTTCAGAGGCTGCTGTGGATGGGAGATCAGTACTTCAATAGTGTGCAGAGCTTACATTGCTACAAATGCATCAAAAAAAACAAAACCATCTACTGCTATCTGGAGTTCCCCGTCTTCCTTCTGCTGAATAAAAATGGTTTAAGAGGGTTCCTATTGTCTCGTCTCTGATTGGAGAATTACAAACAAATCTCAGCAAGGCTGTTTCATTCATATGATAATAGCTGTTTTCATTGCACCATCTGCAGACTGAGCTGGCATTTGCTGCTCTCCCCCTTTCTGCTTCTGAGCATGCTCTGTCTGTCACCAGTGTCCTATCGCTCTCACTGGCTCACCTCAATTTGTTAGTGTCCCAGAGGTCATCATTGAATGCAACATGATTTGCTGCAATGGCTCTGAAAATTCCCATATGGCCTACAAAAAAAGAAGAAGCAGAAAAGGCAGCGTTTGTAGAGCAGAGCCTGTTGGAGGAAGCAAGGAGAGCAAATGAATAGAAGAGAGAATGAATAGAATTTGCAGATCTGTATACTGACATATATTACATTTATTGTGTTTAAATCGGTGTTCAGCCATGTGTTATAATTACATACCAAACATATAGAAGGGGGGGCTCATTTCCTACTTGTCAGTTGCTACAAAGAGATCTGGCAACTGTCTTTTCCTGAAAAAGACTGCAGAGTTCTGGATGGAATCTTCACTCAACAGTTCCCTGATCAAAAGAGATATTACTGAATGAATGATCGAGGACGATTCCCACATTCTGGAATATTTTTTACAAATTTCCCGCTCTCTCAATATAAAATAATATCATTTTTGGGTAGAATAACAGTGCATAGTAGAATGTTGACGATTAATTGTACCACAATTGTGATCCGGGTGTGAAAAAAAACCTAATGCTTACTGATAACTATTGCCAAATGTCTATTGAGACTTCTGATATTATTAAAATAAAAAGTCATTTGAAGAAAAAAATTCTACTCTGTCGTGACCCCCCCTTCTATTGAGACTTCTGATATTAATAAAATAAGAAGTAATTCAAAGAAAAAAATTCTACTCTGTCGTGACCCCCCCTTCTATTGAGACTTCTGAGAGTATTAAATAAGTTATTAGAAGAAAAAAATTCTACTATGTCGTGACCCCCCCTTCTATTGAGACTTCTGATATTAATAAAATAAGAAGTAATTCAAAGAAAAAAATTCTACTCTGTCGTGACCCCCCCTTCTATTGAGACTTCTGATATTAATAAAATAAGAAATAATTTGAAGAAAAAAATTCTACTCTGTCATGACTCCCCCTTCTATTGAGACTTCTGATATTAATAAAATATATATTAAAATAAAAATGTTTCTGAATGATCCCTCTCTGATTGATTTTACTTTGTGTGTGCTAGCACAATAATTATTAAAGGCCAATCCCAGTAATTCAAAGAAAAAAATTCTACTCTGTCGTGACCCCCCCCCTTCTATTGAGATGTCTGAGAGTATTAAATAAGAAGTTATTAGAAGAAAAAAATTCTACTCTGTCGTGACCCCCCCCCCTTTCTATTGAGATGTCTGAGAGTATTAAATAAGAAGTTATTAGAAGAAAAAAATTCTACTCTGTCGTGACCCCCCCTTCTATTGAGACTTCTGATATTAATAAAATAAGAAATAATTCGAAGAAAAAAATTCTACTCTGTCATGACTCCCCCTTCTATTGAGACTTCTGATATTAATAAAATATATTTTAAAATAAAAATGTTTCTGAATGATCCCTCTCTGATTGCTTTTACTTTGTGTGTGCTAGCGCAATAATTATTAAAGGCCAATCCCAGTAATTAGAAGAAAACAATTCTACTCTGTCGTGACCCCCCCTTCTATTGAGACTTCTGATATTAATAAAATAAGAAGTTATTAGAAGGAAAAAATTCTACTCTGTCGTTACCCCCCCTTCTATTGAGACTTCTGACATTAATAAAATAAGAAGTAATTTGAAGAAAAAAATTCTACTTTGTCGTGACCCCCCCTTCTATTGAGAGTTCTGATATTAATAAAATATATATTGAAATAAAAATGTTTCTGAATGATCCCTCTGATTGCTTTTAGCTTGTGTGTTTTAGCACATTAATTATTAAAAGCCAATCCCAGTAATTCGAAGAAAAAAATTCTGCTCTGTCGTGCCCCCCCCCCCTCCACACTGCTGCACCAGACAACTTTTGGTTCGTGTATACCCAGATTAGGTATTAGTTCCTTAACCTGCATGTAAACATAATGATCATTTAATGTAACCCTTGAAGTGAAGGCGGGGGGGGGGGCAGGCAAGGTCGGTGCTTCCACTAGGCAAACTAGGCAGCTGCCTAGGGTGCACTGCCACCTAGGGGTGCCTGGGCCAGCACTCTCTGTGTGGGAAGCCACCATGTCATGAATGATCCATCAGCTGAGGAAAAGGGTGGCAGAGGGGAGGAAGAAAGGACAGAGGAAGATCCCTGGTGTCTTTGGCCAGTGTAGCAGCTGAGCTGCCGCTCCTTCCAGTGTTCCTCTCAGACTCAGTCCCTTACTGCAAGCTGGCTGGTGGTTGCTGATCACTGTGGAGTTCCTGCCCTTCTCTTCCCATTCGTCAGCGGAGGTGGAGCTGCGTCTGCAGTAGAAGGTAATGTCTGTCTGACTGTGTGACCCGGCCGGCCATCCATCACATGTGCAATGTGTCAGTGAGTGATGACATCATCACGATCCCACAGCCTGCTCTTCTAGTGCCTGCTGATCTGTGTTGGTGGTGGTGTGTTGTGTTGGATCTCTCACTGTGTGGGATCGCTCAGTTCAGGTGTTCTCTGTGTGTGTGTGTGTGTGTGTGTGTGTGTGTGTGTGTGTGTGTGTGTGTGTGTGGGCTGGGCTGCCTGCTATCATAGTGTTTTATCTCCCCCCATTCCTGGGGAATTCCAGCCTGGGATCTGTCAGAATGTGGATCCATCATCCTCCACTCACTGCAACTGTCACCCTGCCACTGCCAGTCACAGATACAGTCCATCCATGACACTGATTTTGTCTTGTACATTGGTGCTGGTGGCATCTTATAGCACTTATTTTTGCAAATTAAAAGAAATATGTCAGTTTCATGTTTTGTTTATTGAATATTTTCTACTATTTTTAAAAAGAATTCATTTAATAATAATTAATTAATTTTCATAACTGATTACTTTGCAAATTAGGGAATGCATGTTGTACATCACCATCTTCTTACAGCATTCCCAGCAGTACTCCTACTTAAAGTGGGTTTAAAGGCTGAAGGATTTTTACCTTAATGCATTCTCTGCATTAAAGTGCTTGTAAACTTTCACCTTGTAAAACAACTCATTCTGTTTAAAATAGAAATTAAAGGCAAAACATTTGTGTATTGATATAAAAACATTCTAAACCTTTTTTTTGTTTTTTTTTAAGTGATCACTTTCCCTCTGTTCTCAGCTGCATAAGAGCAAGGGGAGGAGAAACTGCAGGACACCAATCTTCCCAGTGAAAGGCTGCATGGGGAGGAAGGGGTGTCAGGACATGTCTGATCATTGGAGGAGAACAGGCTGAGTTTTTAATAGGAAAGCAGACGGAATGGCAGGATTACTGGGGATTTCACACAAAGAAAGCAATACAAAGAGAACAGGATAATTTTTCATACAAGTACATGGTACAGCAGTCACATATCCAGAATATGAAATATTGGGTTTACATATTTACCTACTTCTCAACTGGGTCACAGAGAAAAGACATCCTTGGTTGGAAGTGGAATATCAGGGTTATGGCTGTAGCAGTATTCCATAACAATGGTATTCTTTTTTTCAGCGGTCAATTCTCTTCGTTCTAAAAATAATCCAAGTGGCAAATTCGCCGCTAGATCATTTTAGAAGTGGCAGGAGGGGCTCCCCCGCTTTCCAGTATGGTGGTTCCCGAGCTTTACTGCACGACTTGTGAGCCCGGGAACTGATCCAGCATTCATGGTGGTTGGGCATTGAGATTAGTTGAGGAAAGATGGCCTCAACTAATCTCTATGGTCTATGAAAGCTGTAGGTTGCGACCCCTTTGGGGGTCGAACAACCCATTCACAGGGGTCGTCTTAGACCACCAGAAAACACATATTTCCGATGGTCCTCTATCCGTCTCCAGGTGGGTCCGCCCACATGCAGATACGCCCACATTTCTCTGGACCGCGATGTGTGGGCAGGATGACATGTTGCTCCTGTCATCTGGCCACACCCCCAGGATCACTCAACAGCTCCGCTTCCTCGCCAGTGATTGGCCGCCGGAACTGTAGCTCAGGAGAGGCACACAGGTGGCCAATCACCAGCGAGGAGGTGGAGCTTGGAGAGGAGGAGCCGAGCGGCAGCGCTAAGATCAAAGAAGATCGAGTGAGGGAGCTGCTGTAGCGAGTGAAGAGGAGAGCGGCTGGAGAAGGAAGACAACTGACCGGTAAGTGTCTGTACCATGCAGATGGTGCTGCTGCAGCCAGGTATGCTGGCTGTAGATGGGAGAGGGAGGGAGCGAGCCCAGGCTGGAGCAGGGGTCAGCAAGGTAAGTATCATTAGTGTCAGTAGGAGGAATAGTGCCCCATCATTGGTGTCACTAATACCAATGATGGGGCACTATTCCTCCTACTGACACCAATGATGGGGCACTATTTCCTCCCCACTGACACCAACGACGGGGGACTATTCCTCCCCCCACTGACACCAACGATGGGGCACTATTCTTCCCCCCAGTGACACCAACGATGGGGCACTATTCCTCCCCCCACTGACACCAACGATGGGGAACTATTCCTCCCCCCACTAACACCAAGGATGGGGCACTATTCCTCCCCCCACTGACACCAACGATGGGGCACTATCCCCCCCCCACTGACACCAACGATGGGGCACTATTCCCCCCCACTGACACCAATGATGGGGCACTATTCCCAACCCACACTGACATCAATGATGGGGCACTATTCCTCCCACACTGACACCAATGATGGGGCCAGGGGCGTGCGGCGATCGGTGGTGCGCTGTGTCCCTGGGGCACAGCAGATCACTGATCAGAGTAAAGAGCCATGACAGGCTCTATCATGTGATCAGCTGTGTCCAATCATAGCTGATTGCATGTAAACAAGGAAATGCTGGTTATTGGCAGTCCTCTCCTCACGTTGACAGCACTTGAGGAGAGGAGAGCCGGTTATCGGCATTCCTCAGAGGGGACATCTACACTGATCATCATGGCATTGATGATCAATGTAGCCCCATCATTGCCACCTGTCAGTGCCCATCAATGCCACATACCAGTGCCCATCCGTGCAAATCAATGCCACATATCAGTGCCCATCAGAGCTGCCTTTCAGTGCCGCCTATTAGTGCCAGTCAGTCCCGCCTATCAGTGCCAGTCAGTGCTGCCTATCAGTGCCAGTCAGTGCCACCTATCAGTGCCTGTCAGTACCGCCTAACAGTTCCAATCAATGCCCATTAGTGATGTCTGTCAATGCCCACAAGTGATGCTTGTCAATGCCCATCAGTGCAACCTACCAGTGCCTCCTCATAAGTGCTGCCTATCTGTGCCCATCAGTTCAGCCTATCAGTGCCCATCACTGCAGCCTCATTAGCGCACATCAGTGAAGGAGAAAATTTACTTCAAAAACGTTTTCAAAGTAACTTCAGCACAATTCACAATCTCCCACCTCCAATATGTTATTGCTGCTGACACTAAATGTGTTTCCACATCAGTGCCGCACAATATAATTAATACAATTTATACCATACGTGCAATCTTCAAAATAAAGTGTCTGTGCAATTACCCATATATAGTAACTTCTTATAAAGTGCATATAAACATCACAGTGCGTACATAAACAATTTGTGACACAAAGATCCCATATAACAGAGAAAATCCTTATATAATAAATATATCAAATCTTCTAAATAAGGTTGCTCAATTCTTGTAAATATTCGTGCACGTTCCTGCCATGTGCAAAAACACCCTTCTGTGTTTCTCCTTCACCGACACACATATGTACTCTCACCTCCTTATTTTGACCTCCAGATATTTAGGTCAAACAGCGCTTTCCCTTTTAATCCAGGGTAGGTGTAATTCCTTTATTGCTCCACTCTCCTCTCACCCAGGACCCCTCTTATACTTAACTGAGCCTGATCTTGATCCTTCGATTTGCCGAGAGAAAAGGCTCTCTCGGCTCTCTCCTTCTTCATTGGCTCAGACGTAGCAGTGGAAGTGAATCACAGCCAGTTAGGATGGAGCAGGGGGTGGGGCCAAGCTGCACTATTACAAAATTACATAGTTAGTTTGGTTGAAAAAAGACTAAATTCCATCGAGTTCAACCATAAAAAAAAAATTATAATCCTATACCCACAGTTCATCCAGAGGAAGGCAAAAAACCCTGCAAAGCATGATCCAATTTGCTCCTGCAGGGGACAGGAGTGTTGTTGGTCAATGTCAGTCTCTCTCCATGGGTGAAGGGGGGGTGTTGGTCAGTGTCAAACTCTCTCTGCGGGGTAGCGGGGTGGCCGCCAGTTTTTGTGTTGCCTAGGGCAGCACAAAACCTAACTACACCACTGGCTACATGTGTGCTGTAGCAAGTAAAATCAAGCCAAGATTAGGTAAATCAAGTGGATCCCTCTGACATTATCACAGTTACTGTGTTTACTGAATAACATTAGAAAGCTTTTACACGCTGCCCAAAGCTGGGGCTTAATAATATAACTTGAGGTTGTTATACAGATTACTAAGGTTGTAGTATTACCGGTGGCGGACTGACCATTTGGAAACTTGGGCACTGCCCGAGGGCCCGGGGTCAGTAGGGGGCCCCTTGAGATGCCCCTGGTACCTTTTTCATAGGCTTTTTTGAGTTTGGGCAAGGACACAGGGGCCCCATGATCCCCTATTGCCGGGGGGCCCCATGAATTGTCAGTCCACCCCTGAGTATTACACAACTACTCTATCAAGTGATATCTATACTTAGAGATTATACGTTATATGTTAGAGATTAAACTTTTTTGTTGCTCTCTCTATAAATACATCTGTGTTCTAAACTCATTGTTTATGGGAATTGATCTGTCCGTACAATGGCATGATCACTTCTGCTCTCTCCCTTCCTGTACTTAACACCTTTCTTGTTGTCTTTGACAAAGACAATGAGAAAGTTTTGCTAAACTTTCACCTTCTTATTGGTTGTCTGCCCACATTTATGACTTTTGTGGTTACCCTTTATTCTAACTGTGGTTTTTAATGCAACATTAACATAATACCTAGATTGTAAACCATAGACAAGTATTTAGCTGATATCTGTAACAGCATTCTATGGATCAAAAAAAATGTTACTTTAGTGATATCATTTATTGGAAGTCATTTTGTAATTTTTTTTGTTGTTTTGGAAATTATTTATAGTATTTTGAAGTATTTTAACCACTTCCCATCCAGCCCATGTACATAAACGGCCAGATGGGAGTAGTGCAGGAGCGGGTGGCTGTTTATAAACATCCACCCGCATTCCCTGCCTGTGCGCGCTTCCTGGGAGCACGCGCACC
Organism: Staurois parvus; assembly: GCF_062004578.1. Classification (NCBI taxonomy): domain Eukaryota; kingdom Metazoa; phylum Chordata; class Amphibia; order Anura; family Ranidae; genus Staurois; species Staurois parvus. The sequence continues at coordinate 490,328 of NW_028317816.1, read as the reverse complement.
ACAATCCGGAGCCCACTGTGCCCTCTGTGTGAGATCCCGATCATGTGATCACTGATTGGCTAATCAGTGATCACATGAATAGTAGTAAGCAAGATGTCACTTCTGACATCATTGCTTACTACTAGTGAAATCTGTGAATGATCACAGAGGTCACATGGTACAATGCTATTCACAACAGCCTTGTACCATGTGACAAGCTGTGACCAATCACAGCTCTCACTGTATTTCTCAATGGCTGCAAGACTGCAGCCAGAGAGAAGGAGTGCTAGGGTGACAGTAAAAAAAAAATAAAATAAATAATAATATAAAAAAATAACATAAAAATGTAAAAACAAATTTGAAAAATTATAATTTTTGGTTATAAACTAATTTTACTAAAAAGATAGCACACTTTTTTTCATAAGGTTTGGACTTTTCATTTATATAGCAAAAAAAATAAAAATCCCAGCGGTGAATAAATACCACTAAAATAAAGTTTTATCTGTCTCAAAAAATGCTACAAAATTCATATGGGTACAGTGTTGCATGACAGCGCAATTGTCATTCAAAGTGTGATAGCACTGAAAGCTGAAAATTGGCCTGGACTGGAAGGGGGTGAAAGTGGCCGGACTTGAAGTGGTTAAGAAAACAACAATGGATTATACAGTTTCATAACATACTGTCTATAGATTATATACAGTTCACTTCAATCCCATGGCCTTAAAAAAAAAATCACAAGTGGCTGGGAGAATTAAATAATGTTAGGGCAGAAATACATAAATGACATGGTGTTAATGAGCAAAGTTGTTGATCCAGTCTTAAATTAAGTGTTTAAACCTGGGCAGTTCAAGCTGGGCAAATGATGCAAAATGCATAGGCAGAGAAAAATACTTGTCAAAACGATCATTAATGATATAGACAGCTGAAGGATTATGCACATCTCAAGTTAAGCTATATAAAATGAGCTTGTCCTTGCCCCTCCTGCCTCCTAAACTTTTCTATTGGTCGTTTAGTGTGATAGGCAGCTTCACTGACTTGGTATAATAAATGACCCTGCTGACATTCAAGCCATTTGATGAATGGAAGAAATAAATAAGTGACAGGTGTGCTCCGGGGATAGGTAGCAGGTATAATGCTCCCTGGGGTGAGCAGCTCTTTCAGGCACAGATACCAGTCCAGTGATGTAGTGACACACAGTGGTGTGTTTACTGGTGCTATTTACAAGGCTATATACAGCTGCTAAACAATGATACAAAAATAGTCCGTTCACAACAAACTCCTAGACATGTCCCGGAACTATTAGCAAACAGGTGTGTGGGTGCAAGTGTACAGCCCCGAATACAGGCAGTGTATATTCAGGGCCATTCACCAGCACCTGCAAATTAGGACCTGCAGCTGTGTTTGTACAACCACTGTGCCCCCTTAGAGTAACAGGTGACTCTGTGGCAGCACCCAAATATTGTAGAGTTCCCCTTAAGCTTTAACATTTCTAACAGCATCTGTTTGCAAAGCAAGGTCATCAGCTCACTTCCCCCCTCCCTTATTTCATGTGGAATAATGTGTTCCAGTCTGTAACTGGCACCCTTATTTTCAGCTGAAGATAGTTTATCTAGCAAGGCCATATCCTGCACTGCTTAGAAAGTCTTTTAAATGTACAGAAAGTGAAAGAGGAAATATATGCATTGTGACATAATTGCTGATATGTATACTCTGTAAGATGGTTTTCAAGGCACTTAGCTTGCAGACACGAGTGCTTGGTAAGTCAAACAGTGCAGGTAAATAAATCGGCTGTTTTTCTCAAGTTCGTGTCTGGAGTTTTACCTGGAATGGAAGTTGCCATTACAGCTCCAGCCACTTAAGCAATCCATTCGTTCACACAGCCAGAGTAACTGTGTGAATAAGTCCTTAGGACTCATTCACATGTGACGATGGGGGGGGCAGCAAAACCCCATGGTTGAACTGTGCTTTAACCACCCACCAACCACTACCCCCTTTAGCAACAGAAGCAGAGACTAGGGGTGCACAAATGCTTCACAGCCATGGCAGAAAACATACCCCTGTCAAACAAGTCTTATTCAAGTGAATAGCACTGCTCTGCAAGTGCCCTGCAACCGTGTGCAAAGCACACGATTGTGGTGTGCTAGTTTGGTGTTAAAGCAGGTGGTGAGGAGGTAATATACCGCCTCATCACCTGTCAAATGCTCTTTGAAGAATGACTGTGTGGGTGAATCCTTAAAGCGTAGCTCCACCCAAAAGGGGACGTTCCACTTTAAGGACTGCTCCCCTGCTCCCCATTAAGGATTGGCACCTTTGGGAGGCAGGTACCCGAATTTGACAGGTACCCGCTCCCACTTCTGGTCCGATCACCTAGGCGATTGGAAGTGGAAGGTGTCCTCCCTCATACCCTGTAGTCTTTTGGGACATGTGACAGGTCCCAGAAGACTACAGGACCATTCATGAAGCGCAGAGCTACTCGCGCATGCGCAGTGGGCACCCGGCTGTGAAGCTGCAAGCTGTTACAGCCAGGTAACCACACTGAAGATAACGGCCTCCTGGAATACAGGACGGCCGGTGAAACGGGCTGTGGGGGACACACCACGGGACCGAGGAACAGGGAAGTGGCTGTTTTTTAAAAGTCAGCAGCTACAGTTTTTATAGTTGTTGACTTTTATTTTTTGACAGTGTGAGTGGAACTCCACTTTAATAGGTAGTGTAAGGAAAAATGTCTTATTAGCTGGCATCCATTTTCTATAATGCCTCCATTTTAGATGTGTGAACAATTTAGTTTCGTTTTTACATGTCATTTGTAACAACTCTTTGTTTCATGAATTCAGTTTCTATTCTGTAGAAACTGAACTTCCTTATATGGTGGTGTTCAGTCATTTGTAGTCGTTATCTTTCTTGGTAAACTACAATATTTCATTGATCATTACAATATTTCGTTGGTTATTCTGACTTTGCAAAAACCGCTAGTATGCATTAAACTTTCAGAGATTTAGCTTGCAACCTTCGATGTCTGGAGCTTTATTTCTCCTGAGCTCAGAGGCTGGAAATGTCCGAGAACATTAAAGGGCTACAGACATAGGTTGAATCCTTACAGGTAGCAACCCTAATCCTCCTGCAGAATAAAGTTGAGGTCAATCACATGCCTCCCTGATGGTATGGCATGATGGATAAGTATCAGCCTCTATTTGTCAGCATTCAGGACACCATTGTTCCTGACCAAATCTCTAACTCCATTTGCAGACATGCAGCCCCAAACTTGCAAGGAACCTCCACTACTGTTGCCTGCAGACAGTCGTTATTGTACTGCTCTCCAGCTCTTCGGCAAACAAACTGCCTCCTGCTACTGCCAAATATTTTAAATTTAGACTCATCAGTCCAGAACACCTACTGGCATTTTTCTGCACCCCAGTTCCCATGTTTTCGTGCATAGGTGAGTTGCTTAGCTTCAGAGATATGGCTTTTTGGCTGCAATTCTTCCATGAAGACCAATTCTAGCCAGACTTCTCCAGAAAATAGATCAATGTACCTGGGTCCCACTGCTATCCACCACTTCTGTGCTGATGGCACTGCTAGACATCTTCCGATGTCAAAGGGAAGTAAGCATGATGTGTCTTTCATCTGCTGCAGTAAGTTTCCTTGGCCAGCCACTGCATCTAAGATCTTCAATGTTGTCTGTTTCTTTGAAACCTCAGTCTGCTTTGAAATCTTTGACTTTGCTCTGTCTTGTCATGGTGTATGACCTGTGACATGACACAACCTCACCTTAATAGCAGTTTGCCTGTTCTTCTCTCAGTCGTTTCTGTTTCAGTTAGTGACTGTGTTTCAACCTACATATTAAATTAACCACTTTCCTACAGGACACTTTCACCCCCTTCCTGCCCAGGCCAATTTTCAGCTTTCAGTGCTCTCACACTTTGAATGACAATTGCGCAGTCATGCAGCACTGTACCCATATGAAATTGTTATAATTTTTTTTGAGACAGATAGAGCTTTCTTTTGGTGGTATTTAACCGTTTCAATACCGTGCAATTTTACACCTTCCTGCCATTTTTCAGGTTTCAGCGCTCTCACACTTTGAATGACAATTGCGCGGTCATACAACACTGTACCCAAACTAAAATTTTATCATTTTCTTCACACAACTAGAGCTTTCTTTTGGTGGTATTTAATCACCGCTGGGGTTTTTATTTTTTACTAAATTAACAAAAAAAGACCAAAAATTTTGAAAAAAAACCACATTTTTCTTTGTTTCTGTTATAAAAGTTTACAAATAAATAATTGTTCTTCATAAATTTAGGCCGAGATGTATTCTGCTACATGTCTTTGGTGAAAATAACCCAAATTAGGATGTATTTTTTAGTTTGTAGGAAAGATATAGAGTTCACAAACTATGGTATAGATCTGAATATTGATCAATCCTGAAGTACTGACAGCCAATCTAATTTCTTGAGGTCCAAGAATGTCAGAATAGTACAGATATCCCCAAATGACCCCTTTTTGCAGAGTAGACAGTCTGAGGTACTTCATAAAAGGCATGGCGAGTTTTTTGAAGTTGTATTTTTTTGTCATAATTTTTCGGAAAATGAAAAAATTAAAAAAATTATTTTCACTATTTTTTTTTTTACATACTGTCACCAGTGCAGTACAGCATCATCATATAACTGGCATGGCGGTGAACAGGGACACTGACTGGTGACAGTATGAAAAAAAAAAAATATATATATTTTTTTATTTTTTTATTATATTTAATTTTTTATTACATTTTTTTTTATTTTTTTTTTCATATTCTACTATGACCAAAGTAGTACAATGTTACCATAGTAACATTGTACTACTTTGGGGAAGTGATCAGTATTTTTGTTTTTTTTTTTTTTTTACACAATTTGCTTATAGTAAAGAATTACTTTGCTATAAGCAAGCATTTACCTGAATGAAATCGATTCATTCAGCTTTTTTTTTTTTTTTTTTTTGTGCTTAGCTGTGATTTGGTCACAGCTAATCACATGACATGTGCATGTGATTAGCTGTGACCATTCACAGCTAGGCACTAGTATACAATGGATGGCATCATGAATGAAGCCATCCATTGTATACAACTGTCATGTGACCTACTGTGATTGGTCACAGCAGGTCACATGGTACCAGCAACGGGAGTCGGTACTCGGATCTGTCATCGGCCGTGTCCGAGGTGCACGGCCGGTGACAGATCGCACTGCTGCGCTGCTCTGCATTAGCGCAAACTGCGCATGTGCGGGAGCACGCCACATGGAGTGCACCCGGAGTGCAGAGACACTTTTGAAGCCGCCAAATGGCCATTGGCCGGGCGGCTAATGGTTAATCACCTCTGGGTTTATTTTTTTCTAAACAAACCAAAAACAGCTGAAAATTTTGAGAAAAAAATTTTTTTTTTCTTAGTTTCTGTTATAAAATTTTGTAAATAAGTAATTTTTCTCCTTCAGTGATGTGCGTTAATGAGGCTGCAGTGATGGGCACTGATAGGTGGCACTGATAGGTGGCACTGATGGGCATTGATAGGCATCATTGATAGGCACTGAAAGACAGCACTCATATATGGCACTGATAGGTGGCACTGATAGGCAGCACTGACTGGCACTGATAGGTGGTACTGACTGGAACTGTTAGCATGCACTGACGGGCACTAATAGGCGGCACTGATAGGCGGCACTGACTGGCACTGATATGTGGCACTGGTTGGCAGCACTGACTGGCACTGATAGGTGGCACTGGCTAGCATTGATAGTTGACACTGAAAGGCAGCTCAGATGGGAACTGATATGTGGCACTGATGGGCACTGGTAGGCACTGACTCTAATCCTACAAAATCCCTGACTTTTTGCAAGTGTATAAAGTGTGCAAATGTAAGAATTAATGCTGGTTTGAAGCCGAAGGGTAGTCACACCAAATATTGATATGATTTAGTTTTTTCTTCTGATCTTTCACTTTGCATTTTGTAAATTGATAAAAATAAACAATCAAAATATACATACTTTTGCACAGTACTTTATATCTTGACTGATATTGGACTGGAACATGTTAGCAAAACTCTGCATATCATCATATGGACAATAATCTGGGTGAATTGCACTTTTCAACCCACTTTTTTACTTTTTCAGTACTTTTCAGTACTTTTCAGTACTTTTTCAGTATTAAAACTGTATACAGCTTGGCTGCATCTCACAAAGTCACAGGTCACAAGCACACCACTAAGTCAGCACACATTCTGGGCAGATAATTTATTGGGGCCAGACATCAGAGACATTATCGCCCATTTTAGACACCGACAGAAGGTGAAACCCCGCCTGCACTGTTCAGCTCTCTTTTCCCAGCCAATGGTTCCATTTTGAGAAAGAAACATTGAACATACACTTTTATGCCACATCTTCACTATGTGTCATTCACTTCCCAAGACTAGCTGCTATTCTTTCTGCATATTTTTTTACACACAGCTCAACCATAAAGGCTGCAGATGAGTCCTCTGAACACACGCATAACCTCACTGGTTATTCTGACACATTTCCTCCAGCATTAGATTTCTCTCCTTCAACCCAGAAGGTTAGATATAACTTCACTCCCTATTCAATAGGATACACTATAAATGCACCCCTTATATTATGCTTTGGGGAGATGCAGAGGCGTCCCTAGGGTTGGTGTCACCCGGTGCGGTAACACTTGGTCACAAGCCCTCCGACAATCCCCGCAGAATGGATCGGATCTGCGGATTGAGCATAATGGATCGGACTTAGATCCATTATGCTCAATCTGCAGATCCAATCCATCCTGCGGGGATCGTCGACTTTCTTTACAACTCACCTTTTCTTGGAGCAGGTCCGGTGTAGCGGCAAGATGTGTCTCCCATTTAGATATGTCCCCCCTGAAGCAACTGCGCATGTCCTGAAACTGGGACATGCGCAGTTGCTTCAGGGGGGACATATCTACCTCGTATAGGTTGCATGCCGAGGATCCCTGCAGGATCAGTCGTCGTCATGCAACCTATATGGGGTGACACTGGATCCGCTCCAAGAAAAGGTAAGTTGTAAAGAAAGCCGACGATCCCTGCAGGATGGATTGGATCTTTACAGCTTACCTTTTCGTGGAGTGGGTCCGGTGTCACCCCGTGTGGTCGGTGTCACCCGGTGCGGACCGCACCTGCCTCGGGACGCCACTTGGGAGATGTATTAAAACTGAAGCACACAGAATCTGGTGCAGCTGTGCATAGTTACCAATCACCTTCTAACTTTAGCTTGTTCAGTTAAGCTTGGACTATAAGAACCTGAAGCTGATTGGTTACTATACATTCAGATTCTGTGTGCTGCAGTTTTAATAAATATCCCTCTTTATCCCTTTCAGAAACTTCAGACCAGGCATTTGACTTGTTTAAAATAAAGACTTTGCTTGGAAGAACTTCTTTGCATATTACAAAACTTCAGAGACAAAAGTCCATCATTCTAAAACACAAACTAGACTTCATTGGCTGTACAATTATAATTGAAATTTAGGCTATGTGTCTCTGCAGCCCTGCCACCAGGGACAATCCATACTTTTAGTGTAATAAAATCCATTATATAAAGTTCACAGACTGGAACGCCAACTGAGGTTCCCTCTGGAGGGTACTGTAAGAACAAAGTCCTTACAATAGGTCCCTTTGCTGACTTCCAATGCCCTGGACTGACCAAGAGGCTGTTGTTCTCATGTAGTTATGTGTTTCTACCAGGGGGCACCAAGGTGGCAGCAGAAACACAGGTTTAACAGAAACAATACAAAATACAGTATTACAGCCAAAACACAAGTAAAGGGCAAACTGTGTGTAGCGGAGAAAATGAATCCTGTCATTGAACCTGTCATTTCCAGGACGATCAATTGGGAACTGGTGAGAGGGATTTTGCCTACTGGCAGATGACAGGAACACTGCACACATACAGAGACATTACACTTCGCCCATACTCACCAGGCACTGGGTTGTGTAGATGGCCCTGCTAAACAGAGACAGTATTTGCTATGCTATACAATACTGCCACGGGATTGCAATTATACTTTACCGTAGGAGTTTAAGTGCACCAACGAAAGTGGCTAGCTGAAGATCCCAAGATTCATCCTGTTATCAAGAGACTGAAGTTACTGGTGCCATACGTGCACACGCATGCGTATTCAGGCCTCTATATTGCATGGTGTGTGAGGGAATAGCTTTACCTTGGAAAGTAGATAATAAGCCTCAGTTGGGTACAGTGTTTGCCTACTGGGCTTGTGGTGTCAGGGGTTAGAAGGGAGAAGTCTGACACAACAAAGAGTCATTCTTCTGCTCTCCTCCTGCTGGGACATCACAGAGCCAAATTTATGTAAAGGGGGTTAGACCCACTTTGAGGTTGCCATTTAAGTGTTTGCCTCTGCTCTTGGGGTTATTCACGGTCGTAATCCCCTGAAAGCAGTCTGAGTGTAAAAGTGAGCTACATTGCTTTCGGTCACAATATTTGCTGTTCTCTTGATTCACCTAACATATACCTGTTGTTAATGTTTATTACTCTCCATAGAGGTCTTACAGTAAAGCTGATCTCTGTGTTTCATTATAAAGCGTGTGCTTTTCATTGGTCCTTGCACTTACACTATTGCCAAGTGTGTCAGTTGGGGCTGAGACAGTTCTTGGGGTTGAGAGGCAGAGTGGCGGAGTGAACAAACTTAGGCAGCCCCTGCTGGGAAATCACTACATGTGCACACAGAAAACAAAGAAGACATAACGTACGACACTTAGTAGGCACTTGCCTCCAATCGGACCAAAAACGCTTCTTTTCTTTCTCCAAAGGTGAAGAATAGACTACATAAAATAATTCAGCTTGTTATGCCCTAACAACAATGAGGCCATGGCCTGTTTCCCAAGCACTGCCACCAACATGCAAATACCCAGCCATTAGTTCCTATGATTAGAGATGTCATACAAATGTGAAGACAGGAAGAACAGCTTTCTGTCTTCAACCTCAGTATACATAAAAATATCAGGGTATTCAAACAGAATAAGTTCAATGACAGGTGAAAACTTCCTCCAAATCATATTACTCATTCCGATTCACCTTCCCCTATGCAGTCAAAATGGAACAGCGGTTTATTGTCACATTAAGATGTATAAGTGTTAGAAGCAGATACACACCAAGAAGCTTTTCAAAAATCTGAAATGTGTTGTAAACTTCTTCCATCTTGCACAAAACCTCAATGGTAAGTTCACTAACTAGTTTGCCGAGAAGCAAATATGGAAACTTGGGGTTCTCCATAAGTGGCACCCAGACATTGCTCTGCAAACTGCAGCAACTGTACCAAAGAAGTTGGTTCCCTTCATCTTCTTCAACTAAGTAGAGCTCATCGCCCTTCTCGATCTCTTCCTGCATTACATTCTCCAGCTGCACAATATGTTTTGTTGCTTCCAAGGTCCACAGAGACTTATGAAGCTGTAGGACCTCATTTCTGGCTTTATGGTATTCCACCTCACACTCCATGCAATAGGAGAGGAAATCATTCACACTAATAACATCCTCATTTAGTAATTCTTTTGCAGCATAGCTCTTCGGCAGGTCTCCGGTGTCAGAACCTCAAGGCATGCAGCAGCAACAGGTGCTTATTCTCCTGTCTCAATGGTGCCCAGCTCTCTTCAGTGTGTCAGCCCTCCTCTGCCACATCTTGCCCCACATTGCCCATTGGCCACTTGGCCACCTGCGTGGTGCTGCAGCAAACAACTTCTTAGACCATGTCACACTTCACAGTCAATGAAGAGCTCCTCGTCCCTGTCTTCTTGCTATGTTTACCTCCCACTTCTCCTGGAACAGTCTTACTGGTTACCTGGGGAAACTGTGGCTTTGGGTGGAAAGTCCATGAGATTGTAGGGGTGGCAACCAGGCTCTCAGCGACATAGTACCTCTCAACCAGCTCCACCAGACTATTAGCTGACTTGGGGTCCTCTTGGCTCACCCACTTCTGTAGGGGAATAGATAAAGACCTCAGGTAACAGTCCATAGCTACTCTCCAATCAATAGTGTAGCCTATGTACCTGGCTTCATATAAACCAATGATGCACTTTTTGGATTTTGCAATACAACCTCCTTTGAATAGAGTGTTCAAAAATACCTGGACATGGGACAAGTGAGACTCCCAGTCAGTATTATGTATCATTATTTCATCCAGATATACCGCTACATACTGTTGATGAGGTTTTAAAGCAGTCGTAAAGTTAAAAAAAAAAATGTCCCCTGCATATACGGAAAGGTTTCTTCACAATAAGAGCTGTGAAAATGTGGAATAGACTCCCTCAAGAGTTCGTTCTGGCCAGCTCATTGGATTGCTTTAAAAAAAAAGGTCTGGATTATTTCCTAGATACACATAATATAACTAGATACCAACATTTATAGGTAAAGGGAATATTCAATTGACTCACGGGGGATAAGGAAGGATTTCCCCCCCTGCAGGAGCAAATTGGATCATGCGTTGCTAGGTTTTTTTTGCCTTTGATCAACTGTGGGTATAGGATTATAACTTTTTTTTTGGTTGAACTGGATGGACTTTTTTCTTTTTTTTAGCCACACTATGTAACTATGTAAGCTAAAGGCATACTGTGCCAGTATGCATCACATACTAGCACATTATGAAAGACTTACCTATATCACCGCTGCAGAGGCTTCTATCTTCACCTGGTAGTTTTTCCGGATTCCTGGGTTGCAGCCGTTTGAATGGTTGAGCTACGATGATGTAACTCCCACTCATGTACGCTGGAGGCATGGCCGTGGCACAGAGCTCTGAAGGAACGGCATGAGTATGCTGTTTCTTCAGAATGCATGTGTCGGTGATGTCTCCGGATGGCGCTCACTAGAATGTCTCCTAAATGGTTCACGTTTAGGAGATATTCAATTTACCTGCAGGTAAGCTTTGTTATATGCATACATGTAGGTTAAAAAAAAAGTAGTTTACTACCACTATTAGGTTCTGTTAGCAAATATCTGCATATCTTCATACACATTAGGACAATAGCCTGGGCAAATTGCACTTTTATACCTAGTTACGGTACTTTTTTTACTTTTTCAGTTTTAAAACTGCACACAGCTTGGCTGCAGGTCATCATCGTCGAGATCAAGTTCACACTTTGTTGTTCTCTGACAGCTTTTCCTGATGTTTTTGATCTCACTGTTGTAACTTGGTCCTGCTTTGATAGTCTGAAATGCATGGATGCGATCAATGAACTGCGCCCATACTTTGGAATCCAAGCAGGGCCGTCTTTAAGAAGGTGCAAAAGGGGCAGCTGTCTTGGGCCCAGTCATTGTTGAGGGGCCCAATGCAGCTCCCTACACTTTCCACCTATCCCGATTTACATTTCCTTTTACCAGGAAGTCTTTATCCCATGCTGTGTTGTGATATCTCAGTGTGAAGTGCTGTCACTTATGCTGCCTAGCTCTATTGCAATGTAGAGATGTGCAGACTGTGTCAGATTTCACATGGAAATAACCGGCATTCATATGTAAATAGCGGCAGCAATGTGGCATTCATATGTAAATAGCATGTATGTTATGCCCCCCTGAGGTTCCAGCCACCATCACCTCTGCTAAATGCAGCCCACTGGGCATTGAAGGGAATGCTTGAAAGTCCTGCCTGCAACTGTGGTCACTGAGCCTACCTTCAGTCTGTTCTCCAAAGTGTGTGTGTGTGTGTGTGGTGGGGGGAGCAGAGGTAGGCAGAAAAGGAATTACAATTTGGGGTGCACAGTTGAGTAAGGTGGGGATGTACAGAGGTAAGGCAGATGGGTGCAAAGATGAGCAGAGAAGGCATGTAGAGTTAAGGTGTGTGTGGGGGGGTTGGAGTGGAGAGGATGGGGGAGGTTTGGGGTGCAGAAGTTAGCAGGGAAATTTATGATGCAAAAGTGTACTGATGGGGTGGATAAAGATGTAGATCACGTGTAGGGCAGCCTATTCATTTCAATGGGCTGCTCTATGTGCTATAAATGCAGAAAAAAAGTTCCTGACCCTTTTTCAAAAACACTCCAAGACACACAGTGCCACAGGACCGTAAATTTTTGTGCATGGTGAAAACGGACATAGCAGATGTGTGAAGGTGTCATTAACAATTAATGGCACTGCTGTGTATCTGCTAAAGGGCAGCACGTTTCTGTGGTGTCAGGAAAACTGTTTTTTTTTAATTGTTTATTTTGAAGACAGCAGTTATAAAACCATATAAAACATGGCAGAAAAGCAAATACATTACAATCATATCACAGAGGGGATCCACAATTCAGTAACATATGTGTTGTCAGGCATCTTAGAACGCACAAGAGGACCCTGAAAATATCCAGAATCCCCAGAGATAGGAAGTTTAAGGAACCATCACAGGTTGCAACAGGAAAACGTTTTTGCATGCATTGATGACATGCACAAATGTGAACATAGGCTAAATGTCTCAATTACATTGGTGGTCAATTTATAGCTTCTCATCACATTGGGGCATTGTGTAGAATCCTTTAATTCACACTAGTGGTCAGTGTGACTGTCCCCCTTACAGGTCAGTGTAAATCCATCTTTACATTTGTGGTCATTGTGAATGCTTCTATTACATTAGTGGTCAGTGTAAATCCCCTTTACATTGGTGGCCAGTGTAGAAACTCCTTTTTCTATTGGTAGTCGGTAAAAAATCCTAATTTTCACTTGTGGTCAGTGTTGAATCCTCCCTTACAATGGTGGTCCATGTAGAAGCCCCCCTTAAATTGGTGGTCAGTGTACATTCCCCCTTACATTGGTGGGTCCTCTTGTGCGTTCTAAGATGCCTGACAACACATATGTTACTGAATTGTGGATTCCCTCTGTGATTGGTGGCAAGTATAGAAATTTATTGGTTGTTGGTATAAAATCCCCCATTACATTGGTGGTCAAAGAAAATGCCCCATGTCAGTGTAAATTTCCCTTTACATTAGTGGTAAGTGCAGAATCGCCCTTACACTAGTAGTCAGTGTAAATCCCCCCTAACATTGGTGGTCAGTGTAGAAATGTCACCTCCCATACCCATCCAGCACTGCCACTGATCCCATCCACCCCGCGCACTGCCACTGATCCCATCCCCCCAAGCACTGCCACTGATTTCTTCCCCCCACCAGCACTGTCACTCATCCCATCCCCCCAGCACTCTCACTTATCTCATCCCCCCACCACTGATCCCATCAACCCCCCAGAACCGCCACTGGTCACAGCTTCCCCCCAGAAATGCCACATACCAGGAGTCCTAGGATCCCTAGGAGTTTTCTGTCTGTTGGTGGGTCCCCTCACCTTTTCAGTCCATGGTGTGCAGGCAGTGAGGAGATGATGTGCTGTAATCTTCAGCAACCAATCAGTGAGATTTAATTAAGTGCTGTAACCTCTAACAACCAATCAGTGAGCTTTAATGATGTGCTGTAATCTGTAGCAATCAATAAGTAAGTGGTAATGATGCACAGTAACCAAAATCAACCAATCAGTGAGCAGTAATAATGTGCAGTAATCAATATGTGCAGTAACTTCTAGCAACCAATCAGTGAACAGTCGTGATCTGCTGTAATCCTTAGCAACCAATCAGTGAGCAATAATGATTTGCAGTGACCTCTAGCAACCAATCAGTGAGCAATAATGGTGTGCTATAACCTATAGTAACCAATCAGTTAGGGGTACTTATGAGCAGTAACCTCTAGTAACCAACCAGTAAGCAGTAATGATGTGCAGTAACCTCTAGCAGCCAATCAGCGAGCAATAATGATGTGCAGTAGCCTCTAGCAGCCAATGAATGAGTGGTAAGGACCTCTAGCAGCCAATCAGTTAGTGGTAAGGATGTGCAGTAACCTCTAGCAACCAATCAGTGGCAGGTAATGATGTACAGTGACCTCTAACAACCAATCAGTGACCAGTAATAATGTGAAGTAACCTCTAGAAAACAATCAGTGAGCAGTAATGATGTGCAGTAACCTCTAGAAACCAATCAGTGAGCGGTAAGGATGCTCTGTAACCTCTAGCAACCAATCAGTGAGCAGTAAAGATGTGCAGTAGCCTCTAACAACTAGTCAGTGAGCGGTAAGGATGTGCAGTAACTTCTAGCAACTAGTTGGTGAGCAGTAATGATATGCTGCAACCAATCTCAATTGCTGCCTGAACTGCTGCAGTAAACTGATTTTGATTCTAGCTGCTATTTATTTCATGTCTCAAAGCAGGTAGAGAGCAAATTTGCATGCAGAGGGTCCAAGAAAATGTTTGTAAAGGGTTAAATCAATATTAAAGACGGCCTTGAACCCAAGCGATCAAGAATGGTTATGAAGCAGCAAACAGTGGGATAGAAAGGGTTTGTGCTTTCATGCTTTCATCTTCAGATTGCTTCTCCATAATGTGTATTCAGAAACTGAATAAAATCATTCTGCTTGTTAGGCTCTAGCAACAATGAGGCCATGGCCTGTTCCTCCAGCTCTGCCACCAACATGCAAATATCCAGCCAGTAGTTCTTATAATTAGTGGTGTACAAATGCTATGACAGGAGGATCATCTTTTTGTCTTCAAGCTTGGCATACATATTAATGTCAGGTGTCAGGACCATGTAGTGTTCTTGCTCCATCACTTCTGTTAGTCCCATTCTTGCATCCTGGTTTTGATTGTGATACATTCTCCATGTTTTTCTGTCCACCTGCAAGGTTATTGATGTGGCCAGTCTCTGGGTGGATCTGCTTTAAACCAGCCAAGCCTGCAGTCTCATGCTTTTGATAGCGCTGGTTACTTGTGCTCAAGCTTCCTGTTTGTCTGTCCTGCTCTACTGTCCGGTTTCCCTCATTGATGGCCTTGGATCAGATATCAACTATTCTCTGAACTCTGCCTGCCTTTTGACTACGGATTTACCCCTGACTATTCTGAACCTTGCCTGCCTAGTACCTGGACTGTCATTGAACTACTTTGCCTGCTTGCCAACTGTTCAGTTCATCTCTGGCTTTAAGGTATTCCACCACACACTTCATGCAGTGGAAGAGTCCATCATGACACTAATAAAATTCTCATTTGGTAATTCTTTGGCAGCATAGCTCTTCAGCAGCTCTGTGGTGACAGAACCTTGAGGCATATGCAGCAGCAACAGGTGCACATCCACCTGTCTCAATGGTTTCCAGCTTTCCACAGTGTGTTAGCCTCCTCTGCCTTGACAAAAACTGCTCCACCCATGTCACATTTCACAGACTTCTTGGAGCTCCTCCCTCTGTCTGCTTGCCATTCTTACTACCCACGTCCCCTGGAACAATCTTACTGGTTGCCTGTGGCTTTGGGTGGGAAGTCCATGAGGTTATAGGGGAGGCGACCAGGTTCTCAGGAGCAAAGTACCTCTTAATGAGCTCCACTAAACAGTTCAACAGTCAGTTGACTTGGGGTCCCCTTGCCTCACCCACTCATGCAGAGGAATAGGTAAGAACCTCAGGTAATGAAATTCTCTGAGTATATTGAAACCAACAGTTTTAAAGGCATTTTCATTGTAGTGTCCCAGCAGGACACTTTTTAATGTGAGTGCACGGTTTATTTTAAATAAATCGATACAGTATTCAAATACTATACTGTGTTAAGTGTTTCTTTGCATATACGGAGGACATGGTGGATAAGAAGGAGGTGAAGTAGTCCGGAGCTGAGTGAGGAGGAGAGTGGTTTTTGAGAAGCCTCATACCTACCTGGGTTAAAAGGGAAAAGCGCTGTTTGACCTATGTAATATGGGTTGAACATGGAGGTGAGAGTACATATGTATGACTTTGGTGGAGGAATATAAGTTTGATTTGTGGATATAAGAAAAAAGGAGCACTGAATGGTTCACATACAAAAGACTGAAGTCTTTTATTGGATGTTATTTTGTTGTATAATATATTGATGCACTTTATGGTTATTGCTGTTGTACAGAGTAGATGGTGATATATGCGCGGCACTATATATAATATATTATTAGTAAGCGTATGTGGGAACACGTGAGTGTCAGCAGCATTAATATATGGTAGAAGGTAGTCCTTGATAATTGCGCTGAAGTTTTCTTTATATTTGAAATGATCCATTGCTACATGTCCCACTATCTGTGGCCCAGACAGCGACTCTGGTTGCAGCCACTTTTTCATTAGGTTGATAAGATAAAACATTTGAGATTGTGGAGGGCTTTGAGGTGATGAAGGACCAGCTTTTGACCCACTGTGCTCGAATTGCCAAGGTAACATCTAGTCATGCCAGTATTTTCATAATAGGCCTTCTGCGATTCACTGGTTAGTAAGAGGGCAAGCAGTCCTGCCCAGTGTGTTCTAGTCCAGCCTTTCTTCTGGGCAGTTTTTTCAAACATTATCAGAGAAGTCTCTGAGTCATCCTTAGCAGTCACCTTGGACAGAAAGCAACCCACATGGATGGCTGAGTAGCTGCCAAGAACACCTTCAATTTTGTAGGAGACCTCTGTTCAAGTTTACGCACCAACTTAGTTTCTGTCAGTTTCTGCAGCACTTGCCAACTTTTCAAATAGTATCTGCGTTTGTTCTTGTAAAGCATTGATCTGCTGTTGATTCTGCTGAATCAGCACCTGTGCTTGTTCCTGCATATCACTGATCTGCTGCTGCAGTACAGTGTTTGTTTGCTGCTGTGCAGTGTTTGCTGTTGTGTGGCTTTAGAGAACACCAACTGTTTTATTATCTCTACCATGTTCAGTCACTGGAGGTAAAGGCCCTTTAAATAGCTGTTTCTTGCTAAAATTTCCCACAGTCCCCCACCATATGTGAGATGGAAATAGGTAGCAGGTATAATGCACTCTGGGTGAGCAGTTCTTTCAAGCATAGATACCAGTCCAGTGATGTAGTCATACACAGTAGTGTGTTCATTGGTGCTATATTAAAAAATAAAAAGCCCTATCTATCAGGCTGTGCATGAATAATGCATATACAGTTTTCCACACACACCCTGTCTGTTCCCCAGGCTAGAGAACACTGACTCTGAGTTTCAGGTGATGCTAAATAATGTGCCAGAGAGAGGTACAAAACCTGCAGCGTACAAATTATCAGAGGCTTCCAAAGGTATAGGGCAGGAGCCTTGGAGATGTATAAATCCCGAACGTAACCTTTCCAGGCTCCCTTTAAGACACTCTGTTACACAGGGTAGAAATCTGAAAGGGTCCAAAAGGATCAAAACATTTAGAGCAGTTATCATTGGTCTGAAAGTAGCATAAAAAATTGCATTGCTTAGGGAAACATTGCATTGAAGTCATTGCCAACAATGAACCTTCTCTGACAGGTCTAGGCATTTTGTTATCTTTTATCTACGGTCAGTTACCAACTAAATACAGTAAATTGCTTGACCATTTCCATGCAAAAGACAAAGAATAGCACAAATCCCTTCCAAAGTTGAGAAGAAATATTTTAATTTATTGGAAAAAAAAGTAGATGCTTTGATCACGTTTGATATGAGACATTTTGGACCTTTTTAAGAGAGGAAGAGTAAAGAGAAATAGTGGACTTCTGTCAGAGATTTCTGAACCTAGCCCTACAAAACAAACAATGCACAGTCCACATGTGTTTATCTACTGCTTCTATGCAAACAGGAAACAGGAACTTTATTATAGAAAATACATAGAGTTTAACCATAGATGCAGCTACAAACTTATAAACACTGCCATCATATGGTTGAAGAATATATCTCTACTGAATACTGATGTACAGTAGTTGTTGCTCAAAATTACATAAACATTATATTCCAACAAATTCTAACACCGTTGAGAATGTCAGAATGTAGGGGATTTTTTTTTGCCATTTTTCCAGCTGGTGCATCTTTAATGTTTGATCACTAATGTTTATTCCATTTGCATAGTCATTCTCAGTTATTTCTTTATAATGTCAGGATTTCTGTGCCCAAGGTGTCTGTGACATGTGTGAATGCAGTCTGAATGTTTTTCTTCCTTGGCAATATTACCCCATCATTGCAGTTCAGCTGATACAGTTCATCTGTAATTTTAGCCTTTGTAATAAGATATCCCCTTTTGTGATGGCACAACTGTCATCTTGGAAGGTGACTACATTGCTTTGTTTTGTGAGCTTCTTCACTGACAAAAGACTAGCTTTAAGAGCAACATACAAGAAATTGTTCACAAGTATCTTTCTGGTGACACTCTGGGAAATAGGACAGTAAATAAAACCATCTCTAAAAACTTCTGATTCCATTATTTGCCCACTAGCGGTGGTGATTTTTCTGTTTTACTCTGGTCAAGGTACAGTAAATAAAGACATTTCTGTCATTTCTCATGTGACTCTTAGTTCCTGAATCAAAACACCATGCCTGCAAAGATGAAGTGCAACTTTTGAATTGAAAAACATATTCTCTGATTGAAAAACATATTATCTGAAGGAAAATCTGTTTCTCCCTTCACACTTTTGGCCTTTTATAGTTTAGTTTGTTTTTGTATTTTAGCTTTTCAGATTCTGCAATCTGCTTTTACATTACCTTGTTTCTTCCACACAAAACATTCACATGTTTCTTGTTGCATTGTATTTTTTCATCTATTTTTCATCTTTAAAGCAGACTCTGCAACAGAAGCACAGTCACTATTATTGCTTTCGTTTTATACTTATATTCATCCACAAGTTTGCCCTTAACATATTGTCAGTTCATTATCTGGAGTTGCATAAAGTGCTGTGACAAATGTTTCATAACTTTCTGGTAAAACACTAAGTAATAGGGATGTGACATGAAAATATTTTATTTCTACTCCTATACTTCTCAGGAGTTCAAACATTTCCAAAGTGTGCCTTATGTAATCCTGCATATTCTGGCCTTTCACCAGCTTGGTTTGGTATAGCCTTCTTATCACGGTTGATTGCTGAGATTAGCGCTTTCATGCACCTTTTGTAATCCTTTACACAATTCTTTAGCAGTTTCACACTTGCTTATATATATATATATGATTTGATCATCTTCTATGCTAAGAGTGTTCTGTCTCTCCAACCTAAGCATTGAGAGTGTGATCTCTGTAACTTACAGTTGTGATGAGATAGCGATAACTCCAATCTCAGTTGAATACCACTGTCAGTGACTCCATACAGTAGATCGTGTGAAGTTTATTCCACAAACTAAGAGAATCTTACAACAATGATCATCTGATAGGTCAAAAGATCATAATGTGCTCTGCTTCATGAGACATGAGGCTTGCTGAAATGCATTACTGGGAAAAGGGGTGGGCTATCTGTACAGCATGAACTAAACCAAAGGAAAGGGAGGAGCAGAGACATAATATAAATGATTTCTATTATAACAAACTTCAGTTCAAGTCCAATATAAATAATGAAGATTCTTTCCAGGAACATCTGCAAAACAAGAGGGAAGGGAAGAACAAAGGAAAACAATGCAAACATTTAGCATAATATTTGCAGATGATGGTCTTGAAAGTCCAGGCTGAGACATGGAAATCCATATTCAGAGGGGAAGGCAGAAGCATGCATTATTCCTTCTTACCTCCCTTTAATTCAGGTTGATGACTTGTCTTCCCCTTTGGGCAAAAGAAGTACTAGTTCATTTATAGGCCTGAAGTAAAGGTGTGCAGAACCTTCTTTCATGGTGGCTATAGCCAAGATGTGTCCCAAAATGCAGTAGTATGTACTGCACGACTGCAGCAGTCAGCAGAGTTGAGGGTAGTGGGAACATAGTGCCATTGTTCAGGCGTAGAGAACTTCCTTATGCGTTCCACTCTGTTGCCGACATACACGTAAAAATGTCTTGTGCGATTGTGTATATACCCTAGCACTATTTTGCTGTCTGTATAAAAGTCAAAAGGAGTCTATTATAGATCAATATCTGTTTCAAGTTCTATAAGCTCAGCAATTTCCACAGCTAACACAGCAGCACAAAGTTTAAGCCTTGGAATAGTATGTGCAGATTTGGGTGTGAGCTTGGTCTTGCCCATGATAAATCCTACACCCACTTTACCGCTGGGATCCGTAGCTCGAAGATAAGCCACCGCAGCAATGGCTTCATTGGATGCATTGGAGAAGACATGAATCTCTCTTCTGATGGCATTCTTTAAGGATGCTTGGGTGTAAGAGCGTGGTATCTGGAGTTGTTCTAATTCTTTTAGAGACTGTTTCCAGGATTCCCACCTTTGTTGTTTCTCCTTGGGTAAGGGGGTATCCCAGTCTGAGCTTTCAGAAGTAAGTTGTCTTAGCAGTATCTTACCCTGAATGGTGAGAGGTGTACTGAAACCTAAGGGATCATAAATGCTGTTCACTGTAGACAATACTTCTCGCTTTGTGAAGGGCTTGTCACAGGCTGATGCTTGAAATGTGAATGTGTTTTGTTTTACATTCCAAAGCACTCCAAGACTGAGTTGTGTAACAGAAAGGTCAGATCCTAGTTGGAATTTCTTCACACTGACAGCATGGTCATCTGAAGGAAAGGCTATCATGACCTTGTCACTGTTAGAGATGATTTTGTGAAATCTGAGGTTTGCAGTGGCAAGCATGTTCTGGGTTCTAGTAAGAAGGTCAATAGCTTCTTCTTCATTGAGCAGAGATTTGAGTCCGTCCTCTACATAGAAATTCCTTTCAACGAACTGTCTTGCATCAGATCCAAATTCTTTCTCACCCTCTTGAGCTGTTTTCCTCAGTTCATAAATTGTTACTGCAGGAGAAGGACTGTTACCGAAACCATGTACCTTCATTCGGTAATCTATGACTTCATCATTGACATCATTATTGCGGTACCATCAGAACCTGAGGAAGTTTCTGTAGTCTTCACAGACGATGAAACAATGGAACATCTGCTGAATGTCAGCCATAACAGCAACTGGCTCTTGTCTGAAGCAAAGTAAAACTCCTATGAGATTGTTGTTCAGATTAGGCCCAGTGAGAAGATTGTCATTGAGGGAGACACCTTCATGACGAGCACTTGAGTCAAAGACCACCCAAATCTGATCAGGCTTGCGAGGATGGTAGACACCAAAGCATGGTAGGTACCAACATTCTTCTCCTTCCGTAAGAGGAGGTGCAGGCTCAGCATGATCTTTCTCAAACACCTTCTGCATAAAGTCCACCAAGTGCTTTTTTATCTCAGGCCTCTGGTTCAAACTGCGATTTAAAGAAACAAATCATGATTCTGCTTGTACCCTGTTGTTTGGTAGCTTCTTTCTTGGGGTAGGAAATGGTAGATGTGCTACCCATCTGTTTGGAATCATCTTGGTAGAACTCTTTACTCATGGTTTGCAAGAATTCTTTGTCTTCTATGGTAGCTGCCAACTCATTGTCTTTAGTGGTTACCCCGAACACTGTGTTGCCAATGTTGTCATCCCAGAGATTAAAAGCTTTCTTATTGCCTTGTATGATGTGCCGTTGTGCACCTTTTTCAAACAGTCTTTCTTTCACGATATATTTATGTGGTCATTGTGCAGAACAAATTGTTCGCCCATTTGATAGGACATGTGTTTTAAAGGAAGAGACTGAGTAGGACCTCCTGTCCTTGTCTAGGCAGACATTGCCTATGATGACCCATCCTAGGTCCAGACGCTAAGCATATGGTGCATTGTGTGGACCGTTGATTTGATGGCGAACTTTGTACACCCTTAGGATGTCTCGACCAAGTAAGAGTAGGATATCGCCACTTTCATCGAGGGCTGGTATTTGATTGGCTATGTGCTTTAAGTGACAATGGTGAAAAGCAGCTTCAGGAGTAGGGATCTCCTCTTTGGTGCTTGGAATCTGGTTGCACTCAGTGATAGTAGGCAAAGATATTTTCACATTGTCATTCAGAGGAGTAACTACAAGACCACTGGCTCTCCTACCTAAGACTTCTGTAGTGCTGGAACAAGTGCTTAGAGTATAAGGCAGAGCATCTCCAGTTATGTTAAACAGTTCAAAACACTGTGTTCTTGCAAGAGATCTGTTACTCTGATCATCCAGAATAGTATACAGTTTCATGGTCTTTTCAGGTGTCAGGGCAGGAACGATGGAATGGGCAGGCAGGCCTATGGTACGGTCACGCTGCGACTGACGACAGCCACTACCCACAGACCAGAGTCCCTCAGGGCGCGGAGTCTAAGCCCCAGGCTACCCTTCACCAGGGCCCCTGATGGTGGGGATGGACTTGACGCAGCCTGAGACCAGGTCGCGGCCCCCGAGTGACCCCAGCTGCGATAACGACTGCCGCCAATGGCGTACAGCTGGTGGGAGCTAGATGGGATCACGAGTAGAGTAGTCAGACAAGCCGGGTCAATAACAATGGAGCAGACAGTACTAGACGGTAGGCAAAGAAGACTCAGGTCACAGGCCGGGTTCAACAACGGGAGGTCAGATAAAGGGTTAACGCAGAGAGTAGTCTTGTCCAAGCCGAGTCGGTTACCAGGAGAGCAATGGGAACAACACAAGAGCTTGCAACAGGGCAACATACAGGTTCCCACCATGCTTTGCAGAAAACCAAGATGGAGGCCAGCTCATGGAGATGCACAAGCTCTGAAGAAAGGTAGGACCTTGACAGTACCTCCTCCTCAAGGGCCCCTCCCCCTCCGTGGCTCCACAAAAGGTTTCTGAGGAAATCGGGCGTGAAAAGCGCGGAGGAGGGCAGGAGCATGAACATCCGCGGAAGGAACCCAGGAACGTTCCTCGGGACCATAACCACGCCAATGGACCAAAAACTGTACCCGACCGCGGACCAACCGAGAATCCAAGATGCGGCTCACCTCATACTCCTCATGACCGTCGACCCTGATAGGACGAGGACGAGGCAGAGAGGCAGTAAAGCGATTACAGATCAGAGGTTTCAACAGGGATACGTGGAAGACATTGGAGATGTGCATCCCAGGAGGAAGAGCAAGGGCATAGGCAACCGGGTTCACCCTGCGAAGAATGCGGAAAGGACCAACAAAATGGGGGGCCAGCTTTGGTGTGGACACCTGAAGCTTGAGGTTGCGAGTGGACAACCACACCCGATCTCCGACCTGGTATGAGGGAGCGGGCAACCGTCTACGATCAGCCTGGAGCTTCTGGCGCTGTGCTGAGTCCTTCAAGGACCTCTGAATCTGCCCCCATGAGGAGCGCAGAGCAGCCAGGTGGTTATCCACAGCCGGAATGTCCTGTGGAGAGAACAACTCAGGCAATACAGCGGGTTGGAACCCATAGTTGGCCATGAAGGGGGACATCCCAGAGGAGGAGGTACTGTCAAGGTCCTACCTTTCTTCAGAGCTTGTGCATCTCCATGAGCTGGCCTCCATCTTGGTTTTCTGCAAAGCATGGTGGGAACCTGTATGTTGCCCTGTTGCAAGCTCTTGTGTTGTTCCCATTGCTCTCCTGGTAACCGACTCGGCTTGGACAAGACTACTCTCTGCGTTAACCCTTTATCTGACCTCCCGTTGTTGAACCCGGCCCGTGACCTGAGTCTTCTTTGCCTACCATCTAGAACTGTCTGCTCCATTGTTATTGACCCGGCTTGTCTGACTACTCTACTCGTGATCCCATCTAGCTCCCACCAGCTGTACGCCATTGGCGGCAGTCGTTATCGCAGCTGGGGTCACTCGGGGGCCGCGACCTGGTCTCAGGCTGCGTCAAGTCCATCCCCACCATCAGGGGCCCTGGTGAAGGGTAGCCTGGGGCTTAGACTCCGCGCCCTGAGGGACTCTGGTCTGTGGGTAGTGGCTGTCGTCAGTCGCAGCGTGACCGTACCATAGGCCTGCCTGCCCATTCCATCGTTCCTGCCCTGACATTGGCACTTGTGTAATGTCAGGGCAGGAACGATGGAATGGGCAGGCAGGCCTATGGTACGGTCACGCTGCGACTGACGACAGCCACTACCCACAGACCAGAGTCCCTCAGGGCGCGGAGTCTAAGCCCCAGGCTACCCTTCACCAGGGCCCCTGATGGTGGGGATGGACTTGACGCAGCCTGAGACCAGGTCGCGGCCCCCGAGTGACCCCAGCTGCGATAACGACTGCCGCCAATGGCGTACAGCTGGTGGGAGCTAGATGGGATCACGAGTAGAGTAGTCAGACAAGCCGGGTCAATAACAATGGAGCAGACAGTACTAGACGGTAGGCAAAGAAGACTCAGGTCACGGGCCGGGTTCAACAACGGGAGGTCAGATAAAGGGTTAACGCAGAGAGTAGTCTTGTCCAAGCCGAGTCGGTTACCAGGAGAGCAATGGGAACAACACAAGAGCTTGCAACAGGGCAACATACAGGTTCCCACCATGCTTTGCAGAAAACCAAGATGGAGGCCAGCTCATGGAGATGCACAAGCTCTGAAGAAAGGTAGGACCTTGACATCAGGTTAACCTTTGGGGTATACACGTACCAAGCATATCTTTGCACAGAATTTGTCGCATAATCCTTCTCCATAGACCTCAGTACATGTAGAGAACACTGGGGTGGTAGGTGCTGCTTGATCTGGGCGCTCCACACCTTGCTTTGCCTCAGGAAGATTGTTTGTGAGCGTAGTAGACTTGTGCGAATATTGATGAAGAGCTTGCACATGTTGATCACTGTCACACTCTATACATTTGATGATCGCTTTACAGTCCTTTGCAAAGTGTTCTGTGAAGGCACAGCATTTGTAGCAAACCCCAAATTTCCTCAAAAGTTCCTTACGTTCTTGGAAGGTTTTTTTTCTGAAGCCGATACATTTCTTAAGTGGATGTGGTTTGTTATGTATTGGATATTGGCGATTTGGTTCCTCAATGTTCTTATTTTGATCAGTCTTTTCAAGAACTGTAGCAGGTGCAGGTAGAACATTAGTCCTTTTCACTAACGCTGGACCTCTATGGTCTCTGTGCGACATACATGCATTTGTAGGTCTTGGAGAAAGTGAACTTAGAGGCTTACAGTCCCCATATGAGAAACTTGGGTCATTCTTAGTGTCTGCAATTCTTTTGATGAACTTGCAGAAGTAGGAAAAAGGAGGAAAGGCAACTCTATGTTCTTCCTTACACTTTGATCCAAGCACTGCCCATCTTTCTTGAATTCCATATGGTAGCTTGAGAACAATAGATTTGATGCCATGAGAGGTGTCAAGGTAACTGAGACCAGGTAAGTTGATGTCAGCCTTAGCAAGTTGAAGCTCTATTAGAACATCGCTGAGTTCTTGAAACTTTAGATTGTCGCCAGCAGAAATCCTTGGGAAGCTTTGCAACCTTTTGAGTAAAGCTTCTTCAATGGCCTCTGGGCTGCCAAAGGTATGTTTAAGTCTGCCCCAAGCAGCATTAAGGCCTGCAGCAGGGTTGCCAATATGAACTGCTTTAAGCCTCTTTATGTGCTCAGTAGACTGGGGACCTAGCCATCTGATGAGCAGATCTAGTTCCTTTGTGGCATTGATGTCTAGGTCACTCATTGTGGCCTTAAAAGTGGATTTCCAGCCTCTGTTATTTTCAGGCTTATCATCAACCTTGGTGAGGCCTGTCTTAATAAGCTCTCTGCGGAGCATGTATTTAGCCAACTGTGACATGTCTGTGTTTTCAGATTTTGGGTGCATGACTGCAGGTGGAACAGAGTTGGTAGTGATGGTTGGAGGACTTACGTGGAGTGACTTGGTAACATATGTTGCTGCTAAGGCATTCAATGCCAGAGTTGGCTCAAAGTCCATTGGCATGTTGGTTTGTAGAGTAGTGCATTTTCTAGGAGTTACTCTGTTGGTGCCAAATTATGATGGACAGTCTATTAAATACACACCAGTGTGTTCGGCTAGCTGAGATGCTGCAGTCTGATGTATTGGAGGATATAAGGGCAAATCATCTTGAGGTACAGTAGGTACTCTGATTGAGTACTGTGACCAGGGAGTTGACGTTCTGGAGAGGTGTGTGAAGAATCTGAGACATAGGATACAACTGAGTGTCTGGAACTGTTTTCTCTTTTATTTTCACTAGTGGCTTGTTCTAAGACCCTTAACCTTGCCATGGCTGTTGCATGCTTACATTGTTTTTCCAAAACTTCAATTTCTGCCTTTTGGCGTGTGGCTTCAGCTTTTTTTTCTGCTTTCTGATTTGTGGCCTGAGCCTCTATTTCTGCTTTCTTATATGTGGCCTGAACCTCCATTTGTTCAGCCTGAACCTCCATTTCTCCTTTCTTATGTGCAGCCTGAGCCTCCATTTCTGCTGCCTGAGCCTCCATTTCTGCTTTCTTATATGCGGCCTGAGCTTCCATTTCTGCGGCCTGAGCCTCCATTTCTGCTTTCTTATATGTGACCTGAGCCTCCATTTCTGCTTTCTTATGTGCTGCCTGAGCCTCCAATTCTGCTTTCTTTTGGGCGAAAGCTGCTTGAATTTTAGAAGCTTCAGCATCAGCACGGGATTTTATTAGTTGTTGACTGAGTGTAGAAGACCTTGATTGTAGGGATTTGGAAGATCTTGAGGAACGTCTAGTAGATGCAGAGCGATAAGATCTGGATTCATGGAGCTGTGTTATTCTCACTTCTGGCTTTGTCTTTGTTCCCACCACTAAATTGTCTTTCAAGATTGAGCTCCTCAAAACTCATTAATTCTTCCAAAGACCCTTGAGTGTTGTACCGCTTTAACAGAGCAATATATTTAACACAAAGTCTTTGATAATTCTCATAAGCAACATTCAATTGCTGGATAGTGCCCTCTAGTTGTTTTGGCTCATGAGATTGTTGGGAGAGAGCAGACATGCATTTAACAGTATTAGACCATAAGTCATTAATATTAGACAGCGATTCTAACTTGTCAGCATTAAGATTCTCGTGCATTTTACAGGATGGTTTTCTTAAGCGTTTTTCTCTTTTGTATAAGTCAGTGTTTAAGTCCTACTCTTGATGAAGCTCTGATTGTGGTTGTGTATTAGTTTCCCCAGACTGTATATCACTTTCCTGAAACATCATGTTAGCAAGGAGAGGGGTTGATAGAAAGTTTACAAAGAAATGTATCAATTTTTCTGTGGGTGAGCTCTGCTTTCCTAGGCAATGGTTGCAGAAAAGTTTTCTTTCACATTCTTATAATTTCACAGACAAGCCATGTGCTAATGCATACAGAGACCGTGCATAAACTTGCAGTTGTAAGACATTCACATCAATATTTTGTCCTGACACTGATGAGTTTTATGCTCAGATATACTTGCAGACATGCTTGTGTAGAGATGGCTGCACTCTCTGTTAGCTGTCCATATAACATATCACTATGTATCCAAGCTAGCAAGGATTCTATGAAGACATTTCACTGATCTTTTGACTGTTCTTTTGAAGCTAGCAAGGATTCTATGAAGACATTTCACTGATCTTTTGACTGTTCTGTCTCTCCAACCTAAGCATTGAGAATGTGATCTCTGTAATTTACAGTTGTGATGAAACAGCAATAACTCCAATCTCAGTTGAATACCACTGTCAGTGACTCCATACAGTAGATCTTGTGAAGTTTATTCCATAAACTGAGAGAATCTTACAACAATGAACATCTGATAGGTCAAAAGATCATAATGTGCTCTGCTTCATGAGACATGAGGCTTGCTGAAATGCATTACTGGGAAAAGGGGTGGGCTATCTGTACAGCATTAACTAAACCAAAGGAAAGGGAGGAGCAGAGACAAAATATAGAAAACACTTAAAGGCATATGACAGTCACGTGAAACATGACAAAGAGAGATTGCGCTCTGAGCTTTCTGGTCTTTCTATATCCACTGAAAGGTGTTGTGGCTTGACTTCATTTATATATTTCCACATACCTCCCCTTATTAGCAGCATTTTCCTCTTGAATTAAACAGGAAACAGGAACTCTATTGTAGAAAAGACACAGAGTTTAACCATATATGCAGCTACAAATTTATAAACACTGCCATCTACTGGTTGAAGAATAAATCTCTACTTTATACTGATGTACAGTAGTTGCAAAAAATACATCTACATTATATTCCAACAACTTCAAACACTTTTGAGAATGTAGACAAATGATTAACAAGAGTAGCCAATGTATCACAGCTCAAATAATCACACAGTTAAATATATTCTTGGTCATGTAAGGAATGTATTATATTTTTATGGTGAGTAATATTTTGATGGGTATGAGTAATAAAGACAAAATCCCAAAAGGGAAGGTTTTTGAAATAATGCATAGCGGAAATGGGATTTAGAAGGCTGTGGAAGCATGTACCACAGAGACAACTAAACAACAGAAGTCTTTAGGAATCAATGACCTGCAGAATGCTTTTCAATGAAAAGGGATTCCACTTAGCAATGTGCCACAGCAAGAAGGTGGCACCCTCCTGGTAGCATTGCTGGAAGTTTGAATTTCATTTCAGCTCACTGTGCACTAAATATGCAGGAGTGAAAACATACACAGCAAGGACACCTACATTTAATGACGTATGATCCAGCCAGCAAAACAGTATAAAACAGCTGAACCGAATCAATTGTAAAGGAGAGTCACAAATACAAAAGAATGAAATAACTAAGGAATGTAAGAACAGAAACTGAAACCAAAAGTTCTGTGCAATGGATCTCTTCTTTTCACCAAGACGAATTAGCACATGAACTTAACAAAGGACTGCAGTGCACAAAAGAGCCATAGATAAGCCATCTGCAATCATTACTCCTTAGGTTTGGTCTGAATATGACCCTAATTTTTAAATATCTGGTTATATCCCAAAATAAAGAGATGAGCACAAAATAAATGAGTTTATTAGTGATGCTGAAACACCCCTTAAAAAAGCTCAGTGATCTAATATTATGAAGAAATCACCACAAAACCTAAGCAATCATGGAGGAGGGAACATGCACTGTTACTAAGAGACAATCCTTTCCCTAGAACAAGCGTTTCCTGGAAATGTCTTTTTTGTGCATCTAGGGGCTTGCCACCTAGCAACAGCAGGTGGGAGAAAAGCACACAATCGACTGATGCTCTTATACATAATATTTCAAGAATATCCTTAAGGAAGACCATCTGGCAGCCTACATAATGCTTGTTAGAGCAGCTCTTCTAGCTGCTGCTTTGATAAACACTGCCCCTCTTAAAGAATGACCTTTGAAGCGAGAAACATTGATGTTTTCAGAAGCCATTGCCTATAAGATGTAGCTCTTAATAATGTTAGTTTTAGTGGTTCTAAATATAGGTTTAGAAATAATTTGAAGTCAAGCTGCATCAGTTAAGACTTGAAGTCTTCACTAAGTATGTGGATAATCAAAGTAAGGATTTTTTGTATCCTGAACTAAATCCAACTCCAATGTTTTAAGGAAAATACAAAAAATCCTTTCTTTGCCTTTGAGGATGAGAAAAAGATGCACTAGCAGCAGACCCTAGTTAACACTAGCAAACAAGTAAGCTTAGTTGCCAGTGTAGCAAGTAAATAAATAAACCTCCCAGTAATGCTATTACTAGGCTGCAGCTAGAGGGAGCTCTAATGATTTGTAGTGTGACTTCAGGAGACTAACAACCAACAAGCTCACATTAAACTCGAAATGAGCAAGTGAGCAACATATGTTTTCTGCTTCTCTTTAAATACAGGTTAGTCACACTTTGTTTATGCTATCTTTGTTCAGTTTTGTGATTGATCGTTCTACAGTGCTTTGAAAAAGTATCCATAGTCCTTGCAATTTTCCACATTTTGTCATGTTACAACCAAAAAAGTAAATGTGTTTTATTGGGATTGTATGTGATAAACCAACACAAAGTGCACATAATTGTGAAGTGGAAGGAAAATGATAAATGGTTTTCAAAATCTTTTACAAATAAATATCTGAAAAGTGTGACATGCATTTGTATTTAGCCCTCTTTACTCTGATACCCCTAACTAAAATCTAGTGGAACCAATTGCCTTCAGAAGTCACCTAATTATTAAATAAAGTCCACCTGTGTGTAATTTAAATGTAATAAATACAGCTGTTCTGTGAAGCCCTCAGAGGTTTGTTAGAGAACATTAGTGAACAAACAGCATCATGAAGGCCAAGAAACACACCAGACAAGTCAGAGAAGTCGTGGAGAAGTTTAAAGCAGGGTCAAGTTATAAAAAAAATCCCAAGCTTTGAATATCTCATGGAGCACTGTTCAATCAATCATCCGAAAATGGAAAGAGTATGGCACAACTGCAAACCTATCAAGACATGGCCATCCACCTAAACAGACCGGCCAGGCAATGAGAGCATTAACCCCTTCATGCCTAAGGGTAAAACAAATCTTAATGCCTAAGCACAATTTTGCAATGTTGACATGTGTTAGTAAAACCGTCCATATTATCACAACTACTTTGCACATCCAGGTGAATTATACCTTGTTTTTTTTTTCTGGACAAATTGGGCTTTCATTTGGTGGTAAATGGTAATGGATATTTCCTGATTTTTTTTTATTATCAAAGGAATACTGTCCCACGATAATAACAAAAAATATTTTTTTAAATTTAGCTGTGTGTTTCTTGTTACAACCATAACCTACCACCAAAGAACAACCCAAAATACATTTTCCAGCTCTTGACGATCGTAGCGATACCATATATGTGTATGTTATTTGTTGTTTGTACCCGTAGTACAGCCCAGAAACAATAGTGCACATTTTGTTTTTTGTTAATCTAAAACACACTGGCACTGACACTAATACCAATTTAAAAAAAAAAAAAAATCCTGACCTTTTGACCTTTGAGCATGTCCTTGACCCAAACACTTACCCTGGCACTGAACTAGATCAAACCTTGATCTAGGTATTTTTTTGTTATTTTTTCTTTTATTTTTTAATATTTCTTTTATTTATTTATTTTATTTACATTTTTTTTTTTGAACAAACATTTTTTCCCCTTTATGCCAGGAGTTAGAGAGATACAATGTATCTCCCTCCTCCATTCATAGAGGGAAGGAAAAAAAAACAAGCGGGCTGGGCTGTACAGTGACTGATCACTGTGATAGCCAATCAGAGGCTATTAAAGCGATCTCAGTGACACCACGATCTTTGTGCTGGGAGCACGCTGTGCGGCGTGCTCCCAGCACAAAGACAGGTACGCAAATATGTGGCCCCACATAAAAAAGACCAGTTCTGTGAGGCCGCATATTTGTGTGATGTCGGCATCTAGGGACTAACCAGAGAAGCAACCAAGAGGCCCATGGTAACTCTGGAGGAGCTGCAGAGATCCACAGCTCAGGTGGGAGAATCTGTCCACAGGACAACTATTAATCATGCACTCCAAAAATCTGGCCTTTACAGAAGAGTGGCAAGAAGAAAGCCATTATTGAAAGAAAGCCATAAGTAATCCCATTTGCAGTTTGCCTCTGAAGCCATGTGGGTGGGACAGCAAACATGTGGAAGAAGCTACTCTGGTCAGATGAGACCAAAGTTGAACTTTTTGGCCTAAAAACAAAACGCTTTGTATGACAGAAACTAACACTGCACATCACCCCGAACACACCATCCCCACTGTCAAACATGGTGGTGGCAGAATCATGTTGTGAGGATGCTTTTCTTCAGCGGGGACAGGGAAGCTGGTCAGAGTTGATGGGAAGATGGATGGAGCCAAATACAGTGCAATCTTAGAAGAAAACCTGTTACAGTCTGCAAAAGCCTTGAGGCTAGGGCAGAGGTTCACCTTCCAGCAGAACAATGACCCTAAACATACAGCCAGAGCTACAATGGAATGGTTTAGATCATGTGTTAGAATGGCCCAGTCAGTCAAAGTCCAGAACTAAATCCAATTGAGAATCTGTGGCAAGACTTGAAAATTGCTGTTCACAGATGCTTTCTATCCAATCTGACAGAGCTTGGGCTATTTTGCAAAGAAGAATGGGCAAAAATGTCTCTCTCTAGATGTGGAAAGCTGGAAGAGACATCCCCAAAAAGACTTGCAGCTGTAATTGCAGCTAAAGGTGGTTCTACAAAGTATTGACTCACTGCCACACTTTTCACATATTTATTTGTAACAAATTTTGAAAACCATTTATTATTTTCCCTCCACTTCACAATTCTGTGCCACTTTGTGTTGGTCTATCACATACATCCCAATGAAATACATTTATGTTTTTGGTTGTAACATGACAAAATGTTGAAAATTTCAAGGGGTATGAATACTTTTTCAAGGCACTGTATATGTTAGTAATGATAATTGTCTAATACAACTTAATGCACTTTTCCATGGGGCCTGCGTTGCCACTATAAAGTATATAAATTATCTGTATAATGTGATACATTTCTGTTTAACACATTAACCTCACAATGAACAAGTGAGCAACATATGTTTTCTGCTTCTCTTTAAATACAGATACTGCAGTCTGCATCTTTGTCATACCTTGCACTCATATCACCGATAATCCTGCAACACCAGCTTCTTAAGATTGCAAAAATATATATCTATAGAAGATATACAAGACCACAAAGATCAATATTCAATGTAGTGTAATTCTTGGGTTCAATAAGCTTAGAAAAGCCAACAATAAGTCTTAGTTATATGCAGTTTCTAGTAACCAAAAAATAAATCAGCTATGGTGGACTGTTTGCAGCAGAGTAAATTCCAGATTTAAACTTCTATGTTAGAAAATTAAGCACTGCTTGCATATTCCTGAAATATGAACAGCATAGTTCCTGTACATGTAAAAAAAAATTCACAGCTCAATTCTATTTATTTGTACATGAATATAATATTTTACAGATAAGAGGCCATCAACTCAAACTTTAAGGGTAACTTTACTCTAAGTACAGCCCTTCTGAAATCCAACACTAATCAGTCCCTACTTCTTGTAGATCTTCAGTGTGCTGCTGGCTGGGAGCTACACTGCCTCCTCACTAAAAGCCTTGTGCCCAAATGGTGCCTTCACAATAGAATACCCATTGATTTTTTTTAAAGGCTGTCCACCATTACTCCCACCAATGTATAAGAGCCCACCAGGCCTGTCCAGTGAAAGGAAAATACGGTACATTAATCACATAATATGACTGCTTGACCCAAGTGATTGAAACAAAATGAAGAGTTGCAGCAGAGTGTCTGATGGCAAACAGATCCATCTGTAGCTGGCATAAACTAGAATTTGTGTGAGTATAACCTGCTCATGAGTGGGGCTTGATAGCGCTACACTTGTCCTCTAGAGCGGGGCTTGATAGCGCTACACTTGTCATCTGAGAAGGAATTGCTTTTTGCTGGGATTTAAAGTGCCATACACATGGTAAGTGCAATTTTAAATGTTTTTTACCCAATAAATACGATATTATGCAATGGAAGTTTCCCTTTGATATTTTTACGGTGGTGGAGGAGTACTGTGGAGGTTCTGGAGGAGTTTTGTAACAGACGATTGATCTAGAGGTATTTCCACTATGGAGTCTGTCATCAGCGTATAGAGGTGTCAAGACCACACAGATGGCCAACTTTTCTGCAGGAGAGTGCTGCAACATCTCATGTGATATTTGACCTACCATTGCAGGTGGTCAATTATCTGTGGTGAGTGGGGCTCTGGAGGGGGAGCACTAATTGAAGCACTACGCTTTTTGGGAGTGGCAGCGCAGCAATTTTTATGTTTATAAACTAGAATTTACCAGGTGGAATTTTCCTAAATGTTCTGAGACCAAAGACTCTAATTCACTGTGCTCTCTTAGAATAAGTTCTTCAGAAAAAGGTCAGGTTGTTGTGCAGTCGCCCATACACCAACTTGTTGGCCATTGACCTTGCATTGCCCATCCTTAATGGTGATTTGAATGTCTTTCTGGAGGAGAACATGACAGACTCCCGCAATGAGATTTCCAAGAATCAAAATATCTTGGAATGCAGAACAATGCTATGAAGGTAAGTTATTGTTCTGGACCAAGCCAGCTTTGCTGCTTTTTCAGGCATATAACGTCCACATTCTAGAATGGATGCATCTGTTGTCAATATTATGTTTGGGGAAGGGTGAAATATTGAGTGAGAAAGTAACTTCCATGTCTTTCTCATTGATACATGCAGCTTTAAAAGGAACTGTAGTTCTGTACAAAATAGAAGTGGTAAATAAAAATACTAGAGAAAGAGCTACTAATTTCCCTATAATGGCTGATAGCTGACACAGAAATAATTTTCTTTTTGTTTAGCAGATTGTTTATGGTGCCTTGGAAGGCCAATAATTCCTGAAAGAAGCCTCAGAAAAAGTGTTCTAGAATTCAGAATAAATCCCAGAAACAAGACCATCTATGTGGGATTGGAATTGGCTTGCCTAGACTAACCTTAAAACATATGTCTACAGAAGAATGTACCAGTGAATTAACACGATATTCCTGTCTAGATGCTTTGCCAACATACTGTGTAGCTATATCTTCTTCAGCCTGAAAAGATCCACTAGTGCTTTCATAACTGTGAAAGTGTATTTAGTGTTAAACAGACCCATAGTCACAGTCTTCAATAAGTTTTATTATTCCATGTAAATCTTTAGTGAGCAGGGTCATTTGTAATTCTTAATACTTGCCAAATGAATCCATTAAGCCTGGATAAGGAACTATGTTAATGTCAATTACAACTCTTGCTTCACTATAGCTGAACTCTAAACCAATATAAAAGACACAAATCACTGCAGCTCTGTAATCATTACTACATCATTAAAAGTATTTTTTAAATGCAAGCAGTATAAGTACTTGTATTTGACCTGGTAGTTGCTTGCTGTCCCTATACAGCAGGGTTGGGTTGTGAGAGATGGTATTATCACTGTGCCCCTTCTCCTTTCACTGTCCAGTCACAGGCCATGGTGGGTTCAGGATGACCTAGGCTCACAGGAAGTGGATTAATGGTTCTGGTCATCAGACTGATAGTTTGCACCTAACTTTACTAAAATAAAGGGAGGCAGTAGAGTTACAATACAATTCAATACAAGGGGTTTAGAAGGGCCCTCCTTGCAAACGCCTACAATCTAAAAAAGGAGAGGCAAGTGATACAAAAGGTGATAACTGTGAGAGATGAGCTGATGGAGAAGGTAAAGGTACTATTTTTAGATGGCGGCGGGGTAGGCTTCCCAGAAGAGATGAGTTTTCAGGGATTGCAGGTAGGGAGTTTAGAGGATGAGAGAGGCTCTGGATAAATCTTGGAGGCAAGCATGGGAGGAAGTGAAGAGGAAGCTGGGAGCAGGAGATCTGGGGAGGAGTGGAGAGGATGGTTTGGTGATGTAGCTTGGGGCTGAAATATGGATGGCATTGTATGTTATTGTTAAAATGTAAAATTGAATTTGTTTGGTGATGGAAAGCCAGTGGAGGGGTTGTCAGAAAGGGGTGACAGACATGAAATGGTTGGTAAGGTGGATAAGTCTAGCAGCAGCATTCATGATAGACTAAATTGGGGATAGCCAAGTGTAAAGACAAGCCAACAAGAAGGGAGTTGCAGTGTTCATGGCAAGAGATAACAAGGGAGTGAATTAGTAGCATTGTGGTGTAAGTGGTTAAGTAGGAGCAAATTATGGAGAAGTTAAAGGGGTTAAAGTGGTTCTAAAGCCTAAACATGTTTTACCTCAATGTATTCCTTAGATTAGGGGTCTCCAAACTATGGCCCTCCAGGTGTTGAGGAACTGCAAGTCCCATGAGGCCTTGCCAGACTCTGACAGCCACAGGCAAGACTCCCAGAGGCAGAGGCATGATGGGACTTGTACTACTTCAACAGCTGGAGGGCCATAGTTTGGAGACCAATGCCTTAGATTAAGGCAAAAAATAGTTAGGTAGCACAATTGCCCCCCTCACCCCCTTTATACTTACTTCACGTTATCTAGTACTGTACCCGCTGCAGTCTACTCCCCTCTCTCCCTCTCCACACAGGGACTGACAGGCAGCAGTGGCAACCATTAGCTCCTGCTGTTGTCAGTAAAATTTGGGAGGGAGCTGGGGGCAGAGCTGAGCAGCACTGGGTATATCAATAGATGCACACAATGCGACTCAGGATCGAGCTTGCAGAAAAGGAGGAGCCAAGAGTGCTGGCGGGGAACACAAGAAGACCATAGCTTGTAGAAGTGCCCCCATAGCCAGCGCCTGGCTATGGGGGCACTTGAAGAAAAGGAGGAGCCAAGAATGCTGGTGGGGGACACAAGAGGACCAAGTTTGGGGCAACCAGGTTCAGGGCAGGTAAGTATAAACCTGATTATTATTGTTAAAAAATGACTTTACAATCACTTTAAGGTGGCAAGATTTGGAAAGTGAGTGGAGCTACTGATGATTGTATTATTGATCTCGACGGAGAATGCACAATCCCAACGCACACGTTGCTACATTTAGAAATGGCTGTGTATGTAAGTAGCAGCCGCAGCGGCCTTTGGCTGGAACTGAGAGTGGTCAGAAGAGAAGAATGTCACCAGCACACCGATGATTAATTAAGATGCAATCTACTAGATCTCAGTCTGCAAAATAATGGCCCACTCCTCCAGGCCATGTGTGCACCCAATTATTGTTATTTTGTTTAGCTGTGCTTTAAAACCCAGGGTGATGTTATGTGTGGAAACAGGCATACCTATAAATCGAATTTTGGCTTTCTACAGTCTAATAATTAAAAGTGTTGAGTGAGGCTGGTTGGTGAGGGTTACTGTACATCACTGCCCTTTGCACTACTGTTAATGAGAATCTGTTGTGTTGGTCTACTTGTAAATAACATTTTTTTTTTTTTGCTGATTTCAAATTGATAGCTTTCATTTGCCGTTATATGCTTATAAATCCCATGAGTGTGTAATTCCAGATTGAGCTTTAATTACATTCTCTGTGCACAGCTGCCTCCTTGTCCGATTAATTTCTTGTGAATCCTTATCTGCTGCTGGTAATGGATAGAGAATTAAACATTGTAAAGGATCTGAGTCCTTAAAGGGAATGGTATAGTTTATCATTTTTAAGATGAGTGGTAAAGAAATCAGCTTGACGTATATTATCTCATTATTACAGGTTGAGGTTTAAAATGTTCTCTTCTATGTATAGATTCTAATTATATACAGTATGTATGTTTGGGCAATCATATTTGCTCCTTACATATGAAGAATGTTACTGCTCCTTATCACAATGCAAGTCTATAAATCAGCTAAGTCATTAAAGGCGATACACTCCATGTGTGTCTGATGCCTTATTTCAACAGTTGTTATGAGAAAGATTGAGTAATTGTACTGAGCCCCCTAGAGCTCCCTAAAGTGGCGAATATACAAATCTCTCCATTTAGCCACAATTTAACCACTTCCAGACCGGACACTTTTATCCCCTTCCTGACCAGGGCAATTTTCAGCTTTCAGTGCTATCACACTTTAAATTACAATTGCGCGGTCATGTAACACTGTACCCAAATGAATTTTTTACCATTTTTTTGAGACAGATAAAGCTTTATTTTGGTGGTATTTATTCACCACTGGGATTTTTATTTTTTTTGCTATGTAAATGAAAAAGTAAAAAATTTTGAAAAAAAGTGTTTTTTTATAACATTTTGCAAATAAATAATATTTCATCATAAATCTTGGCCAAAATTTATTCCGTTATCTTTTTAGTAAAAAAAAAAAAAATTCCAAATTAGTTTATAACCAAAAATTATAATTTTTAAACATTTTTTTTTACATTTTTATTTTATTTTTTTACATTATTATTTATTTATTTTTTTACATACTGTCACCCTAGCAGTACAGTGTCACCATGGTGACACTGCACTACTTGTAGGGGGTGATGAAGATTTTTTTTTTTTCACACTGATTGCTTTTACACCCATATAGGATGTAAGAGCAATCATTTCTCTTTCTCTCTGTCTGCATTCTTGCACTCATTGAGAAGTACTGAGTGAGCTGTGATTGGTCACAGCTTGTCACATGGTACAAGGCTGTTGTGAATAGCCTTGTACCATGTGACCTCTGTGATCAATCACAGATTTCACACGTAGTAAGCAATGATGTCAAAAGTGACATCTTGCTTACTACTTTGCATGTGATCACTGATTGGCCAATCAGTGATCACATGATCGGGACCTCGTACAGAGGTCCTGTCCGACGATCTGCGTTTCACTGTTTCCGGAGGACACAGCGGGCACCGGATCGCCGTGCTGCGCGCTCCCAGGGAGCGCGCACAAGCAGGGTGCGGGGAGGACGTTTGTAAACGGCCACCCGACCCTGCAGTGTCACCGTCCGGCCGTTTATATGCAACTGCCGGTCGGGAAGTGGTTAAGAAAACAAAACATTGAGGAGTTATATACACTTTATAGAGAGGGTAACAACATTCTTTCTATGAATCACAGCAACAATAATATACCAACATGTGATTTTGGGGAACCAATAAAACAGTGCTAGTTATATAAAATTCATACATTTATTTGTCCTTTATAAAAGAGTTAAAAAAAATGTTTTGTGGACTATATCATTCACTTCCTCAGCAGACTAGTGGATGGGGTATGTATCTATAAACAAATAAATAATCTATCAATGCCAATGTGGCTTTTAGGTGCTCCCATACAGGGCACATCAAGCAGAGAGGAAAGATTGATCCACACCCAGGGGCGGACTGACCATTCGAGCACTCGGGCACTGCCCGAGGGCCCAGGTCAGTAGGGGGCCCTAAGAGATGCCCCTGGTACCTTTCATTGGCATTTTCATAGGCTTTTTGGGTGCGTGTAAGGACACGGGGGCCCCATGATCCCTTATTGCACGGGGGCCCCATGAGTTGTCAGTCCGCCCCTGTCCACACCATTTATGTATCTACCATCTGGGCACTCTGCACTGGAAATCTGTAGTAGTCCCTCTATCCTCTATATTGAGTAGAATTGATATGGTTATGCTGATGGAGAGGGTCTATTACACCTTTCAAGATAAGATGCACTTATATTCTCGTAAATGGGATGCCTGGAAAACTCACTGTCATATATTGTTTGACTGAATTGCATGTATCTTCTTAAATCAGTCACAGCATTACCACATTTTTTGATGTCTAGGCTCTCTATTATGTGCTTCTTGTTAACCACTTGCCTACCAGGCACTTTTACCCCCTTCATGCCCAGGCTGATTTTCAGCTTTCAGTGCTGTCACACCGTGAATGACAAGTGCACAGTCATGCAACACTGTACCCATATGAAATTTGTATATTTTTTTGCATACACATAGAGCTTTCTTTTGGTGGTATTTAATTGCCACTATAAACAAAAAAAAAGAAAAAATTAGCAAAAATTTTTTATAAAATTTCGTAAACAGGCAATTTTTCTCCTCCAGTGATGTGCGTTGATGAGGCTGCACTGATAGGTGTCACTGATGGGCACTGAGAGACAGCACTGATGGGCACTGATGAGGTGGCAGGGATAGGCAGCACTGATAGGCTGCACTGATGAGGTGGCACTGATGAGGTGACACTGGTGGGCATTGATGAGGAGGCACTGATGATGCTGCACTAATATGCAGCAATGATGGGTACTTATAGGCGGTACTGATGGGCACTGATGGGCGAGATTAATGGGCGGTGCTGACTGGTGGCACTGACTGACAGCACTGACTGGCGGGGCTGCTGACCACTGATGGATGCAACTACTGAGCGGCATTGCTGGACAGCACTGATGGGTGGCACTGCTGGGAACTGATGGGTGGCACTGCTGGGCACTGGTGGGAGGCACTGCTGGGCACTGGTGGGTGGCACTGGTGGGAGGCACTGCTGGGGCATGGTGTGTGGCACTGCTAGGCACTGATCATCAGTGCACTGATGATTGGTGCAGATGTCCTCTGTGTCATTTGCTGGTTATCGGCAGTACTTTCCTCATGCTAGGAGGGCGCTTTCTGGGAGAATGTCACATGACGTCCTCCCAGAACTGGACAACCTCGCTGCAGCCATCATTCGGCTATAGGACGGTTGGCAAGTGGTTTTAATTGTCTTTTTAATTCACTGTTAGTTTTGGCTAGTTATCATTTGGCTCGTTCATACCTTTGCTAAAGTTTATGGCATGTATTTTTGTATTATCATCTTTTCCAATAAACAGTTTGTAAACAAATAGATATATAACAGTGTACAGAAGATTGAAATGATCAATCACAATAAGATGCATATCACTTACATTCTGCAATGTACATATACTGTAGACAGCAAGTTTGCCTTGAATAGTTTAGTTCCAATTTAGGAGACGATAGTACATACCATGATGGTGATGTTTATTAATATTACTGATGGGCTTGATGAAAGAAATTTGATTAGTTTCAGATTAATTTGTAAAGTAACTCATTTTATTTAATCATATTTGTTATGTTGGAATGACTCCTTATTGGTATGTGTTTGTTATATTCGGATTCGTTTTTTTAATCGGATTTATTTTGTATATTCATTCTTCTGAATCGATTCATATGTTCGGACGTTATTTTGCCATATTGGCTATATTCATTTTACTATGTTAATTTGTTATTTTGAGAGAATATTTAGGCACTCTGAGTCATCCCTACTAGTCCAACACGCAAAGAGAAATGAATGAGCTGACTGGATGATATTGACTGGAGTAACAAAAGTAACAAATGGAACAAAATTAATTTCAGAGTAATTTGTTATGTTATGAGTCAGAGATTCTGATAGATCCACCTTCATCCAACCCAAACACAATAAGAAAGAATAGTATTATTTCAGTTGGCTGATTGGCCGATATTGACTGGAGCAACAAAAGTAACAAAAGAATTAATTTAATTTTGGATTCATTCTGTCAGGGAATGCGCATATCTATGCGCAGGCACAGAATCCCTGTTAGTCCTGCTCATGACCAATTAGCAAATGCGCATGCACACAAGTGAGCATGCGCCACGGCGCATTGGCACCAAGTAGGTTATTTAAGCTGGGCTAGTGCCTTGGATTAGTGCCGTTTTGTCTAATCCTTTTGAGCACCTGTGCATCTTGTTACCTGTGATTCCATTGCTGATCTGATCTGATCTGTTATTGACCCTGCTTGAACGCTGCCTTTACCAACCCTTGGCCTGCCCCTTGAGTATTCTTCTGCTTGTCGTTTATGCTTTCTCTGCCTGCTAGTTGCCGACCCGGACCACCTGACCTTGCCTTATCCTGCTCCTGCACCTGAACCATCTTATCCTTTCCAGTATCCTGCTCCTGCACGTCTGCCTACGTGCCACCTACCAGTCTACTCCTGCACCTCTGCCAAAGTGCCATCTGCCAAGCCATTCCTGCACTTCTGCCAGCGTGCCATCTGCCAGCTGCTCCTGCACGTCTGCCTGTGTGCCATCCACCAGCTGCTCCTGCATTCCTGACGCATGTCAACATCCATCCGCAGAAGTCCTACCAGTCACTTGTGCACCTCTGTGCTCCTGCACTCCCTGTTACTTTACCAGGGCCCCTGAGCCAGAGCTACAAGGGAGGCCTCCCTCTGTACTTCAGGTTCTACCACCAGGTACGTTACACATTTGTTATGTTATGATTTGGAGATCTATCAGGATCCACCTCCATACACAATAAGTATCAATCATTTTATTTTACTTTTATACCTTACTGTATTCATTGCAATATGTTTCCATTTCATATGTAGTGAATTTTTTATAATAATGATAAAGGTTAATGTAAAATAAAAACGAAATGGATCCAAATTAATTTGGATCATTCGTTATTTTTTATGCTTCAAACAACAAAAGGCCTAAACTATCGCATCATGTCCTCTGAATGAAACAAATGAATATGAATGAATGTTGTTTCCTTATAATGTATTTCAAATTCGTTGAAATTCGTTACTATTGTGATTCAGATACATCCAAATCTTCAAATAACAAACATTTTGTCTGAATTTCAATTTGTAACAAAACTAATATATATATATATATATATATATATATATACATACACAATTAGAGATACCCCTGGAATAGATGTTTTGGGGCATGACTTCAACGCAAAAAAAAGGACCCTTACATCTTTCTACAAATTGAAAATAGGGTAGGTGTACCTTGCCGTCCACCCTCCCACAAACACTTCCTTTTCCACTTCTATTTGAAAGCATGAAATATATAAGTAGCTGTCAAATAATGACGAGCTTATCTGTCTTCTTTATCTGTTTCTTTAACCAGATGTGGTTGGGCCCATATCAATCTCTTACAAAACGGTATGATTTTGAGGCCGTTCCTGGGATTGCTTGAGGCTATGTTGACCTACCTTGGGCCATTGGAGCACACACTTTTGATGCAAATGTCATCTTTATAATTTCTTTATACGTGGCTGGCTTTATTTTGATGTTAAATTGTAAACTGTAAGTAACATACAACTTATAGTGTTCTGTACACTATTATTATTATTACTATTATACAGTATTTATAAAGCGCCAATGGTTCGCTCAGCGCTGTACATTACAAAGGGGGACAAAACATGTGACAGAACAATACCAATACAATGCAGAACATGAGGGAATCGAGGGCCCTGCTCTTTCGAGCTTACAATCTAGGAGGGAGGGGATAGTGGTACAGGAGGAGATAGCTGTGGGGGATGGAGTGGTAGGAAGAGTGGAGGAGGTCGGCAGGTTAGCAGGGGGTGGGGTAGGCTTCCCTGAAGAGATGGGTTTTCAGGGTGCGCCTAAAGGAGAGGAGAGTAGGTGATAATCTGATGGGTTGGGGCAGGGAGTTCCAGAGGATGGGTGACACCCTGGAGAAGTCCTGGAGGCGGGCATGGGAGGAGGAGACCAGGGAACTAGAGAGAAGGAGGTCTTGTGAGGAGCGGAGTGTGCGTGCTGGGCGGTACTTGGATATTAGGTCAGTGATGTAGTTCGGGGCAGTATGGTGGACAGCTTTGTACGTCAGTGTTAGGATTTTGAATTTGATCCGTTGCGCAATCAGTAGCCAGTGGAGGGATTGGCATAGGGGGGTGGCGGAGATGGAGCGGTTAGAAAGTTGAATGAGTCTGGCAGCCGTATTCAGGATCGACTGAAGCGGGGATAGCCAGCGGCGAGGCAGGCCAGTGAGGAGGGAGTTGCAGTAGTCGAGTCGTGATATGATGAGGGAGTGGATGAGCTGTTTAGTGGTTTCTGGGGTTAGGAATGTGCGCATTTTGGCGATGTTGCGGAGGTGGAGTCTGCACGAGTTTGTTAAAGATTGGGGCTGGAAGGATAGGTTGGAGTCCAGAATGACACCAAGTACTCTGGCCTGTGGGGCGGGTTTGATGGTGGCGTAATTGGATGTGACGGAGAAGTCAATGGGGGGTGGTGTCCGGGCTGGGGGGAAGACAAGAAACTCGGTTTTGGAGAGGTTCAGTTTAAGGAAGTGGAGCGACATCCAGTCTGATATGTCGCTCAGTAGGTGTGTGATTTGGGCGGAGACCGAGGGGGTGAGGTGGGGGTTTTTTATTTTATTTATTTGTTTATATATACTTTTTTTTTAAATTCATTTTCTGAGGGACAAAAAAAGAATGAATTTTATATAAGTAGTATTTTTCCATTGGTACAAAAAATAGTATATTAATTTTGTTGTTTATCACATCTATATTTTCAGGAAAAAATACAGTAAAATGAATTTTATTGCATGCAAGCACAACATAATCCCCAAGTTTCTGTACAAAAATAAAAGATGAAGTATTGAGTAAATAGATGTCAGGCCTCAAAATTGTATGCATTTATTAAATGGCAAAGAAAGCTAGAAGCTCTATCCAGTAGCTAGACACTCAAGATAAACAAGAGACAAAGATTTCTCTGTCCTTCTGGAAAGAAAAATAGAGGAAGGTCAGAAGAACTGCTATGATCACTGTGAAAGATAGTAAATACCTGTAAGTGTTACCCTTATACATTACTTAGTATGCATGCACATTAAAAACCATATCCGACCTTAGTTCTGCTTTGAGTCATAGAATCCAAAGTGATCTAATGTGTTGTTGTCAATTTATGTACACATACCATTGGCAGTTGATCTCTTTTGACCGCTTTGAGTAAGAACACACAGATGTTAT
Organism: Staurois parvus; assembly: GCF_062004578.1. Lineage (NCBI taxonomy): Eukaryota > Metazoa > Chordata > Amphibia > Anura > Ranidae > Staurois > Staurois parvus. Next base: position 446,595 of record NW_028317816.1, on the reverse strand, counting down.
TTGCATTATGCTAATAATTAAATGCCACCTTGAATTAAAAACATTTACCTTAAAGAAGTGACAGGTGAGAGCAGAATACATTGGTTTATTTGAATTAAATCACTTAAATGGGAACTACAGTGGCTAACTGTTAATTTTATCTTACTTTTTATGTTTATACCTTTATTATTTTTGTTATTTTACATAGAAGAATCAAATATACAAGTTGACACAGATGCCACAAATCAGTGTAGGTTTTCTAAAGTGATAGAACAGCAAAAGCTATTTGCTTTTAGACTGTCTATTCTAACTGAATCTTCACATGGCCATGTAAAAATAGAGCAGACAGGAGGAGGAAGGGGGTGGGATATTCCTGGTAAATACAGTGAAGGAAATAAGTATTTGATCCCCAGCTGATTTGGAATGTTTGCCCGCTCACAAAGAAATGATCAGTCTAAAAATCGAATGGTAGGTTTATTGTAACACTGAGAGACAGAATAGCAACAAAAAAATTCAAAAGAAATGCATGTCTAAAATGATGCACTGATTTGCATGTTCATGAGGGAAATAAGTATTTGATCCCCTATCATTCAGCAGGATTTTTGTCTACCAGGTGTCTTTCATTCAGGTAACAAGCTGAGATTAGAAGCAGTCTCTTAAAGGGAGTGCTGCTAATCTAATTTTTTTGTTACCTGTATAAAAGACACCTGTCCACAGGAGCAATCAAACAATCAGATTCCAAACTCTCCACCATGGCAAAGACCAAAGAGCTGTCCAAGGATGTCAGGGACAAAATTGCAGACCTACACAAGGCTGGACTAGGCTACCAAACTATCACCAAAGAGCTTGGTGAGAAGGTGACAACAGTTGGTGCAATCATTCGCAAATGGAAAAAACACAAAACAATTGTCAGTCTCCCTAGGTCTGGTGCACCATGCATGGTTTCATCTCGTGGAGTGTCAATCATGAGAACAGTGAGGAATCATCCCAGAACTACACGTGAGGATCTTGTCAATGATCTCCAGGCAGCTGAGACCACAGTCACCAAGAAAACAATTGGTAACGCACTACGTCGACAAGGATTGAAATCCTGCAGTGCCTGCAAGGTCCCTCTGCTCAAGAAAGCACATGTCCAGGCCTTCTGAAGTTTGCGACTGAACATCTGAATGATGCAGAAGAGGACTGGTTGAAAGTGTTGTGGTCAGATGCAGGGGCGGACTGACCATTTGGAAACTCGGGCACTGCCCGAGAGCCCAGGGTCAGTAGGGGGCCCCATGAGATGCCCCTAGTACCTTTTTCATAGGCTTTTTTGAGTTTGGGCAAGGACACAGGGGCCCCATAATTCTCCTATTGCACGGGGGGCCCCATGAGTTATCAGTCCACCCCTGGTTAGCATGATGAGTCAAGCATTTGGAGTGCATGGTTATACGGTCTCGAACCGTTAGGTAAGTTTTGTCCCTACTGCCACCAGTTGATGTTTTAGAGGATGTCAGACCCTGGCAACAGAAAATTGAACAAACAATCTGGAACAAACACTATTTTCCTAATGATTTCTACTGCTCATTGTTGGTCCTATGGTACATTTGATCTCCTTCAGTTCTTTCAGTAAAAAAGACCAGAGTAAACTGGATCTAACCCAAGTCACCTTCTTTACATCTCCAATCCCATCCAGACATCTCCCATGGTCCCCCCACCCATTCCTTTTTTCTCAGCTGTATTGTACTGTACTAGTTGAACCCCTACAAAGGAGTTCTGTTTACTTTTCACTTGATTTCAATAAAAAACTCAACTGAAAAAAAAATATATATACAGTATATACAGTATATATAGCGAGTAGGCAGTCCATTGAGAGAAAAGAGGCGCCCACATTCAATCTGAAACAATTATGTAGCTCGCATGCTTTTTGATACAAAGCAAATAAGCAGCTGTCTGTAGTGAGTCATCAAGCTTGATACATTAACTGATTACCAGCCTTTTAGATGTTTATGGTCATAGAGGTGCTGGGTGTTTTATAATTGCATTTATTTATTAATAGAGTAATATTTAATGAGTAAATTGATCACTGTAAATGACACAATAAGCAGTAAGGTGAAATCTAATATGGATTCATAATTCAGCATACTGATTTTCTAGCTACATCAGCAATACTGCAATAGCAAATGCAGAGGGAGTGGAAGTTTTCAGGGAACTTTTAATAAGCTTGTTAGCTAGCCAGGTGGCTTGCCTCCCCAAAGACAGTAAAATCAAACAATCTGTATAAATACTGTATACCCTACTGTCTGATCAGATATAAAGTAGTCTTGGATGAAGCCTCTATCCGATCAACATGGCCATAAAACTGTTGCTATTATGGGAAAATCAATGCCATCAAATGACAGTTAAAGCTATTTTTTTCTTGTACATATACTGCATATCTCCTTTCATCAGTAAGCAATTATTATTATTATACAGGATTTATATAGCACCAACAGTGGTGGCACCAGTGCACTTTACAACATGGAGGCAGATAATGCAGTTACAATACAATTCAATATAAAAGGAATCAAAGGGTCCTGCTTGTGGGATCTTGCAATCTAAAAGGATTGTTCAAGTGATGCAAAAGGTAGTGACTGTGGGGGATGAGTTGATGAAGAAAGTAAAAATTCAGTTTACTAGTTAGAGGCAGGATAGGCCTATCTGAAGAGATGGATTTTCAGGGATCCCCTAAAGGTGGATAGAGTAGGACAACCTTTTTTAACCAGGGTGCCTTCAGGATTCTTTAGGGTGAATTGGCAAATTAATTAAATATTCCTAAAATTTGCATGCAGGCCAAGAGGTGGATCAGACCTGACTTTTAGTTACACAAAGCTACAGATTTTCATTGTGTACCATTACAACCTTCCAGCCGCCAGCATCCTAACAACTAATGACATTAACGGTTGATAAGGAGGACATCTAGTGCCTGCAGAACATCTTTGTTTGCCCCCCTGCTGCCCCTCTCCATCAGCACCAGGGTCACATTAGCTGAGCGAAGGAGACAAACAAAACACTGAAATACTAGTCAGTTCCAGTATGCAAAGGTGTATTAGCTTTGGAAGAATAAATCACCTTTAATGTTGGGTGTCCTATATGTGTGCATGCTGCTGAGTTGTGTAAAACTGTTAGTTTAGGTTTTTACATTATAGAATGGGGTGCTCGAGATTGTACAGAATTTTAAAGGGTGCCTTGATTGAAAAAAGGTTGAGAAACACTGGAGTAGGAGATAGTTGGACAGATTGAGATAAGGAGTTCCAGAGGATGGGAGAGGCTCTGGAAAAGTCCTAGAGTGGAGCATAGGAATAGCTGACAAATGAGCTAGAGCAGGGGTGGACTGACCATTTGGAAACTCGGGCACTGCCCGAGGGCCTGGGGTCAGTAGGGGGCCCCATGAGATGCCCCTGGTACCTTTTTCATAGGCTTTTTTGAGTTTGGGCAAGGACACAGGGGCCCTATGATCCCCTATTGCCCGGGGGCCCCATGAGTTGTCAGTCCGCCCCTGAGCTAGAGATTAGGAGGCCTTGTGAAGAGAACATTTTGGTTGGTATTTTGAGATAAGGCTGGGGATCTATCAGTGAAGCAAAGCCAATGAAGGGATTGACAAGAGAGGGGTAGCAGACAATGAACGGTTGGTTAGGTGGATGAGTCTAGCAGCAGCAGTTATGATGGACTGATGTAAAGGTAAGCCAATGAGGAGGCAAGAGATAACCATTTTTTAGAAGCTTTGTGGTGTCAGTGGTTAAGAGGGGGCATATATTTGGAGATGTTATGAAGGTTGAAGACAGTGATTGGATCCAAATTTCCAAATGTACACCATAAAAGTTTAACCTAACATTTTTTCTATTATTTATCATAGATTATACAATATCACATGACTGTCAAATTTATCAGCCAGAACCTGGCAATCAGTAGATTTAAAATTTATCTAATAAGCTCAGTTAAAGCTTTTTGTTTTTCAAAAAAAAAAAATTCCTTCTTCTTGCTTACTTTTACGAATCTTTTAATAGGAGTTTGTCCTCTGTTACCCTTGGGCATCCCATACACCCCCTACCCCATGCAAGTTAAATTCCCCTAATAAAACTTCAAAACAAGCTCAAGGACTGCTTGCTGTCTCCTGGATGCAAGTCCGAGTGAAGGAAATGCGTGTTGCATATAGGGGAACAAAGACTTCAGCAACTCCTAGGGGGTAGGGCTATAGTTAAATGGATTGTCTCAACCCCTCAACTGCCACTTTTGCTGGAAGTCTCGTTCTGCTAAAGGTAGTTCAAAAATAATGAAGAATTTATGTCATCGCTTAGTGTGTAGTACATATATGACACAAGGGGGAGCTCCTTGCATAGCCTTTACTCTGTGCACACACCCAAATCTTTGTTCATGGAATGATTTCTTGTCTCTGCTGCGCTCTTTCTCCTGTATGCATTCCCATGGATACATTGTTACTCTCCTAGCAATTCATAATAAATAACTGCTAGGCATTGTCATTATATGTACACACATATTCTCCATGATTAATGTTCATGCCTACACACACATGACATACCGGATGGCTTTTGTTTAAACAAGATGGTTTAAGCCATGATTTAGATCTTACTAGAGGAAGCATCAGTTTTATTCACTTCATCCTCATTGTTGCTCATTTATATACATTTTTTTCTTACCTGTCCAAAGATTTTATGGTTTATTCTGAAAAGAATATGAGCAGACAGGTAATGGTAAGGTGGATTGAAAGGAACCAAAAAGGCTTTAAGCAAACCAATGCAAAGCACAGCAGACCTTTCTTAAAACAGAAGCTATCTGTAGGTGTCACGTCCATCACAAATCTATTATAAAAACGACTTATTCATTATTTTAGTATAGTGGACTAGGACAGAGGCAAGCAAGCCAATCATTTTTGCCCCCAGCCCAACTGTGCTTTCCTTACTGTTAGTAAGGAACAGTAATAAATCCTAATATAATAGAGTCAGGGCTGCTATTAGAAACCACGGGCCCCATACAACCTGAAAGGGCCCCCCCCCCCAAAAAAAAACACAGTTTACAATGTTACAATTATGAATTAACACAGTGAGTAATCGGTAACAATCACTCATATTAATTCAGGAAAGGAAGAGGCTGGTAAATGTGACATATTTACTGGACCCTTCCTCCATCTTAAAGGATCCTACTGAATGCTTCCAGAGGAAGCCGGAAGCACTGTGGGAGTGGGGACACACTAGGGGGCCTGGGCAGCAGGGGAAAACATGGTGCGCAGGGAGGCAATTTCTGGAACCCATTCCCTGTATGCAGGGGCAGGCTGACAACTAATGGGGCCCCTGGGCAATAGGGGATCATGGGGCCCCTGTGTCCTTGTCCAAACTCAAAAAAGTCTATGAAAAAGGTTCCAGGGGCATCTCATGGGGCCCCCTACTGACCCTGGGCCCTCGGGCAGTGCCTGAGTTTCCGAATGGTCAGTCCACTCCTGCCTGTATTGCATTCTCTGCAGCAGCTGAAAGCCGGTGGGAGGGAGAGAAGAAGCCAGCTTTCAGCTGCTGCAGAGAGAGCTACACAGAGAGCTACACAGAGGATCAGTTCTAGTAATTGCTCAGCCACTATGCCAATCACCACCCCACGTCCGATTCACCCAGCTTGCAAGGGCCCCCCTGCTGACCTGGGCCCCGTACAGTAGGACTGGTGGTACCCCCTTGTCCACAGCCCTGCATAGAATAATTTATTCCATACTGAATACAACTGGTTTACACTTGTTGCCATCTTTACTGCAATACATAAAACCAAGGCTTCTAATGACTAGGGCTTGGGGAATGTATTGTTCATTTGTAAAATTATTTATGTATTTATTTAGCTAGTCTGTGCAGTCTATTTAAGGCTCATTCACACCAATACCTATGTTATACTGAAGACACTAGTGTGTGCTGTGAAGGGAGCGGTGCTGATGCATCCTAAGGCTCCATGCACATTAGTATTTTTTATAAGCTCAGAAAATGCTGGCTGAAAAATGTTGGTAGTAGAAAAAAGAGAAGAACCCCCCCCCCCCCCACTAGGACTTTAATGGCACTAATAAATAAGTTAAAATGTTCACATCGATTTTTATTTTGTATCACAATAAAAAGTCAAACTTAAAAATGGCATATTGAAAAGGCTGTTATGTTATACCACCATCATATCATATTGTCAGATTACAGAGTTTGTTATACAAAACTGACACGTTTCAGAGTAAACCAACTCCTTCATCAGGGAAAAAACTCTGCAGGAAGATGGCAACATCTAAGAAATCAAAGCATGCGATTATTTAAAACATGTATAATGTAATTGAAACATATCTATATATGTTATCTGTGTACATAAGAGTGTCAATTACTCACATGATTAATGAATCAAACCAGAATGACCATCAGCCATAACATAAAGCCAAAATAGATTGCTACCACTCTCCGGTGTGCACTTCGAAGGTTACAAGTCATCTGGAGCCCCTTCAGATGAGCACTGAGGTCACCTAGACAGTGGCAAAGAAGATTGGAGGACATAAAATACATATTGGTCCACACTATAAGAAAAATGTGCATACTAGTAAAAAAGATTTATGTAGGGGGTCTTGTAAAACACCCACCAAGATGGTTTTTAGTTCTGTATGTTCTCACGGATGTTATCCCACAGGTATAGGCAAGCACAGAATTATCTCACGAGTCTCCGCCAGTTTTTTAAGGGGTAAAGTCTGCCAACTTCTGTAATAAAGAATATATAGATAAACCATCTTAATATCCAAGTATATACAGTATCACCCATATAAGCAGATATCAAAATTATCTCCCCACAATTTCCACTAGTTTTTTAAGCAATAGAGTCTACCAGGTTCTATAATAAAAAATAAACGGGTAGGCCAATTCAGTGTATCAACATATGTCACCTACATTAAAGGGCAGCAAGATCTTCTGTCACCCAAAATTGTATCAATACCATAAAAAGGGGAGAAAATGCCAACTCCATCTTTTAAGAGTTGCATACTACAACTCACCTATGAAGTTCCACCTGTAAGAGAGCAGTCCGTGAGGGCCAAGAGTATTCACCCAAAAGGAATGTCACATCTACCATAGGAAACCTCCATATGTATATAGGAAGTCAGATAGGGTCTTTTCCAATCCTAGGACATCAGCAAGCCTGTAAGTCATCATAGGAGGGGGCCACACACAGAATTGGCGCCAAACATCTTTCTTGCCATGTTGCCCCCTCTGCCGGTATTAGGCTCCACCCCCCAATGCATGGATGAGTGACGTCACCCCCCCTTGTGTGGGGTGACGTCACGCATTGACAGACCCCCGACATGCAATGACACAGCCATACAACAGGAAGGGCTGTAGACATAATGACACACCTCTCCCATAAGGCGGCTAAGTAAAGCCTCGCTCCACCAGGAAAAGCAATTATCCCAGTAGTGTAGGCCTATGGAACCAACCAACCCAGGTTTAAGACCCACCGGTTGCAAATACACAGGGAGGCAGCAATCTTGGCTTTACATAAGCATCATATAGGTATAAATGAATGAAGTTATATATAGCACACAAACAAAAATAGGGCAAAGAATGTTTAAATTTGAAACCCAATACAGTCACTGAAAATCTGTACCGAAATAGATACAAAGATGTTATAAACACACTCTGTTGCATTTCTATTCATAGCACTTAGAGTTTGACAAGGCAAACAGCAAAATATTGTGGGTAAAACGAAAAGCAGAGGATAAACAGATGATGTGTGATCTTATTGTCCGATTCCCCCAGAGGACAACCCTTCTAAGAAGGGTTTAAAATTAATAACTTAATTTAGCCACGGGGGGGGGGGGAACTCTTAGGACTAATGGCAAATTGCCTTCACTATGTTGAATCAACACATACCCGCTGCTCCAGGTAAGCACAAACCTAGGACTTTGCTTGTTCAGCTCAAAATGGTGCCAGCCCAGGCTCGTACTGTGTAATGCAACAAAGAAATCTTGATGGCTGCACACCTGGGATCTTCAGAAAAGTCTCCACTTTCAAAACAGGATCATCTCCATAAAAACAGCCAAGGATACAAATGGGGGAGAGAGATAGCAAGCAAGTTTTTTGTAGGTGGCAAAAATCCTGTGTGATAAAACTAGTTATGACTCATAACAGTGTGTATAGAGTGCAGAAGTATAATGTACATCATGTGTACAGTTCAAGGGTTCAGGGGTATATTGTACAAGATAGGGTATACAGCGCAGGGGTAAAGAGTATAATGTACAATATAAGCTATACAGTGCAGTGGTAAAGTGCATAGTGTACAACATGGCATATACAGGGCAGAGTTCAAGAATATATTGAGAAAAAGAGAGGAAGGCGCCTCTAAGTGCAGTATTGACAATTTATTCAGTAAACAATGGAAAATTTGCACTTACAAGATAAACGGTTAAAAAGGCTCATCGTGTGGTAATTAGATCCAGGTGGGACATCCAGCCGTCCAGCAGCAAACTATGCCTATAGGATCAGGAAGTAGAGACCACGATGTGCCTGTGCATCAAAAATGAAGCTTGGAGAGCAGAGTCAGATGTAGCAGGTGAAGGGGGCAGTAATGCATTTCAGGGCATGCTCAATAGGCTGAAGAAGGTCTGAAGAAGGAGCCTATTGAGCATACTCCGAAATGCATTAACACCCCCTTCACCTGCTACATCTGACTCTGCTCTCCAAGCTTCATTTTTGATGCACAGGCACATCCTGGTCTCTACTTCCTGATCCTATAGGCATAGTTTGCTGCTGGATGGCTGGATGTCTCACCTGGATCTAATTACCACACGATGAGCCTTTTTAACCGTTTATCTTGTAAGTGCAAATTTTCCATTGTTTACTGAATAAATTGTCAATACTGCACTTAGAGGTGCCTTCCTCTCTTTTTCTTGATACTGCATTAGAGCCTTGCTTCCACTCTAAGAAGAGTTGCCTAAGTGTTACTGCACCTATCCATTCATCCCTGATATCCATCTGGCACCTTTATCTTACAGCTACAGAGGTTGTGCTCCAACAAGCGCGCCCTATACAATATACATTTTCAAGAATATATTGCATAATACAGTGTATACAGTGCAGGGGTCAGAAGTATAATTTACACCATAGTGGATACAGTGCAGGGATCAGGAATATATTGTACAACATACTGAATGTAGCACAGGGGTCAAGCCTATGTAAGATGCAGCACTATGAACAGAGTGTAGTGGTCAGTAATGCTCAGTGGGAAATATATGCCCTGAATTTGGTGTAAGAAGTTGGAGTAATAGACCCCTCATGTCTATCCTAAAATGGCTAGCCTCTCCTTGCCTCCCCCACAGAGGACCCCCAGTTCCCGAGTGTCTGTGTGGGTAAACAGTTTGGATCATGAGGGTTCTGAAGTGGATATCGCACAAAGTGCTGGGATCAGGAGTAGTTAAAGCGCACAATGCAGGGGCCGGCAATGGGTAAAATACATTTTGCAGGGAGTCAGAGATACATATTACGCAGAGTGCATGGGTCACAAGAAAGTAAAGCACAAAGTGCAGGGTCCAGAGAAATTCCCTTCCCAAGCAAAAATGTCCCTTTTCTACCAATCCAATCCCAGGTTCAAAATATCACAGTTTTTGCATAAATCTAGACCAGGGATTTATGTACATAACTTCTGCCATTTTTTAATGTGATTTAGGAAAACAGCACATACAGTAATTAATTGCTTTGCATATATAAACATTTATTGACTGTACTTTGGGCATTTATTGACTGTACCATGGTTTTTTGTCTAATAAAGTCATAATTAATCAGAAATTTGCACACTACCATCACTTTTAGTTTGGTTACATCTTTATTAAAACAAGTTCCTTATTGAAGTACCTCTTGCCAAGAAAGCAGTTAGCAAATATGAAAGCAATTGGAGGGATGATACATTGGAGATTGGTTTATGATTCTGGACCAAAGATAAGACCTGATTGATGTGGGTGCACAGTGTGGGTGAACAGAATCTCACCTCTCTCCTCACTGACTCTTTCACTGCTTCCTCTCCAGTGCCAATCGTAAACCCGGCCATCTCCTGAAGGAGGTCTGATCCCACTCCTCTGTAACACACAAACACATAAATGAGCTGTGGGATTTGCATATGAATGAACAGCACAGCTTTCATTGAAAAATGAGCCATGACCAATTCATATGCAAATTCAGCAGACCATTCCTGGGGCACAGCATGTTACACAACCCTGTGGGATAACGGAACAAACAACTGGACTTTCCTGGCAAAACCAGGACTGTTGGTAAATATGGTGGGAGGGACTAAGTTATAGTGGGAGAGACTAAAAGGAACCAAAAACCCTTTCATTAAACCATTATGAACCACGGCAAAATCTTCCTAAAACAGAGGTATCAGCTCATCGCTCACTTACTTCCAATCCCAAAAACATGGAATTTATTCCTCATTTGGGTGTACCATTCAAATCATTCCTTTCGCTCCTGAGCCAAATGTGCACCCAGAATTGCTGGTTTACTGCGCTATTTACTCCAAACTGCATACAAGAATAAACTATATATAGTAAAGATATCATCAGTGCAGAGAAATATAACCATAGCTTTTATACTGCAATTGTATACTGGATATTATTGAGGCCCGGCCTCTACACTAGGTGCAGTCCTTTTGATGTCAATAATCTCTAACATAAACACTTTTTTCTGAGCATTCATGTGATTTTGCATGCCGAAGGCTTCCATCTCAGAGTCTCTGTAAAGTATAATAATGCCCAACAGATCAAGTAAATATTTATCGACTTGCAAAATATACCTTGTGTACATATTGTTTAAAGCTGAACTCCAGGTATGGATTGAATTGCATAGATACCTTGGTCCAGCTTGGTCAAATGTAGGTTTAAATCTTCCATACCTGAGGGGCCTCAGTAGAAAAGGAAAGTCACTGTATTTGGCACCTTTATAGTGAGTTGCTCGCTTAGCATTGCCGCCATTCACAAAACAGCTTATATTATTTTATGTATACAAGGCATTCTCTGATTAGATAAGGTCGGGCAGTGACATCACAATCTGCTCCTCGTCTGGGTTTTTTTCTGGTGGAACTGTCTGGAACTGCACCTCCGCCGATGGACACTGGCACCTACACCTCACCTACCTTCTATACCACCTCACTTACCTCCTATACCGCCTCACTTACTCCTCATACCACCTCACCTACCTCCTATACCACCTCACCTACGTCCTGTACCACCTCACTTACCCCTTATACCACCTCACTTACCCCTCATACCACTTCACCTACCTTCTATACCACCTCACATACCTCCTATACCACCTCACTTACCCCTCATACCACCTCACCTACCATTCATACCACCTCACCTACGTCCTGTACCACCTCACCTACCCCTCATACCACTTCACCTATGTCCTATATCACCTCACCCACTCCTACCACCTCACCTATCTCCTATACCACCTCACCTACCCCTCCTACCACCTCACCTTGATCCTATACCTCCTCACTTTCCTCCTTTACCACCTCACCTACCTTCTATACCACCTCACTCATCCCTCATACATCTCACCTACCTCCTATACCACCTCACCTACCCCTCATACTATCTTACCTACCTCCTGCACCACCTCACCAACCCCTCATACTACCTTACCTACCTCCTGTACCACCTCACCCACTCATATCACCTCACCTACCTTTCATACCAGCTCACCTACCCTTTATACCACCTCACCTACCTCCTATACCACCTCACCTATCCCTCATACCACCTCACCTATCTCCTGTATCACCTCACCTACCCCTTGTACCACCTCACCTGCCTTCTGTACTACCTCACCTACTCCTCATACCACCTCACCTATCCCTCATACCACCTCACCTACTCCTCATACCACCTCATCTACCTCCTATACCACCTCACCTACTCATTCCATCTCACCTGCCTCCTATATCAACTTACCTACCCCTCATACCACCTCACCCACCTCCTGTACCTCCTCACCTTTTTCTCACACTACCCCACTTACCATCTGTACCACCTCAGCTACTCCTCATACCACCTCACCTACCATTCATACCAGCTCACCTACCCCTCATACCACCTCACCTACCTCCTAATAAAAACAATTACACATTGAGATAAACATCCCACACTGATTAGGAAAGAGCTTGATCACATATTCCTAAACAGTGCAATCGGTAAACAGCTCAGCCAACAGCTAACAGTGACCTATTTAACAGTAAACTAATCAACAGCCATGCGCCTAGACAAGCCAGGGAACCCACAACAGACAGCCCAGCTCCTTCAACTCTGAATATGCCAAGTCCATTACACATGCTGTCTTTCAGATATTTGCTCTCACTTGTATAATCTGTCCATCACAATACAAAACTCACACAATATTCCAACAGTCTGAAAAAGTAGAATTAATTTATCTTCATAGATATCTTGAGGGAGAGTGTTGATAAATATTTCTGTCCCACTTTGAGGAACTTCTCCAACCGAGTCTGCAAGAGGGGCCATTAACATGTACAAGGTTAATATTATACCTTTCCATCCACTCCAGAAGGGAAGCTGTCTTATCTTTATTCGGAGAATTAATCCGAGCCTCGCTCTCAGCATTCATCATGTTGTTGTCCATTATTAGAGAATTATCTGCTCTCTCCATGGGCCATATTCAGTGGGTAGAAGGCTAGCCCCTAGTCCCCTCCAAAAGTCCCTGTCCTGGTTGGGTCTGTCACACGTACCACCTCACCTACCCCTCATACCACCTCATCTATCTCCTAAACCACCTCACCTCATACCATCACCCCTGCCTCCTATACCACCTCAAATACCCCTTATAGCATCTCACCTACCTCCTATACCACCTCACCTACACCTCATGCCACCTCACCTTCTCTCCTCCAGCAATAGCACCTCCCTCCATCCCTTCCTAATTACTGTGTCTCCCTGTCATCCACCTAACCCCCCAGGGTACAACAACTCCCACCCACCTACCCCCCTCATTCCACCTCCCTCCTACCCACCTAACCCTTCCTCCTCAGTCAAAGCGCCTTACACACACCATATTCTGCACTCACTGTCATGCTGGAAATGTGTTAGTCTGCAGACCCATTTTGTAAACAATGCACTCCCTATGCGGTTGGTATCTTCTTTCAACTGTTCCTAAAGTAGAATTCCTGCCTAACCATAACTATTCTCAAAAATGTCCCCTCCACCCTATTCCTATGTAAAAAAAAGATCTGTATACTTACCTTTAATTCATTCCGTTCTGGTCGGGTCATGTGATACCACAGATCCAGCTCCCCTTTATCAGTGTGTGGCCAGCTGCAGGGGAGGGGGTGCCAACAACACCTTGGCTATGGGAGCCTATTGGTGATGTTCCCAGCAGTTGTGGAGTACTCAGTGACACAGGGGAGCCAGAGCTGTGGGATCATGTGACCACAACAGACTGGATAGAAAACAGGTAAGTATGCAGATCTTTTTTATATAGGGTAGGTAGCAGGAGGGGAGAGGGGACATTTTTTAAGAATAGTTATGATTAGGCAGGAATTCCACTTTAAGGCCCCATGTACATGGGACGTTTCTGAACGATGGAAACTGACTGCTGGAAAATGTAGGTTAAAAACGTCTGTTTAGCTGCGTTTGCATAATGAGTTTATGCACGTTTATGACGCATTTGCGCTTAGAAGCGGTTTTTTAAAGATAATCACAGGAGAACCTCCCAAATGCCCACACTGTACTGAAAAGTGGTAAATTATTAACTATTTCAGACTTTTTCAGAGAAATACACACAGTAGAAGCAGAGACAGCAGTATGTGTTGACATTAGCTTAGGTGTGAGTTGCTCATTAACATTTCCTTTGTTTCCAACAGTGGGAAGGTGTCTGCTGGAGTGAGTCATTAAGGTCACCTGGCAGGGGGTCTTCATGAGGAATTTGAGGTGTGATTGGTCATTAAGATATCTTTTGTTTCCAAGGGTGGGAGAGGTGTGAGGTGTGAATTGGTCATTCAATGTGTGCCAAGCTTGGTAGGAACATCGTGTGTTAAGTGTTTTGTCCATCTGAGCACCCTGAAAACTCTTTACATGCATTTTTCATGATGAAAAAAGGCACTGGACAGCATTGGGAACTGGAAGAGTTAAAAAAAATTCAAACGCAAACGCTTATAAACACGATTTGCCGCGTTTAGACGCGTTTACAAGTGTTTTGCATTTGAAAAACTGATAACATCGACGTCTGAACGCAAGTTTGTTGCATTAAAAAAAACGACTGTAAACTCAACTGCCTGTAAACGACTGTAAACGAAGATGTGTACATGGACACATAGGAAAACATTAGGGTGAGTTCATGGGGTGCTGAAAAAAACGCGGAACAGCTCCTAAACGTGAGTTTATCAGCTGCAGTGTACATGAGCCCTAAGCATGGAGGATGATTTATCGGAAGAAAAATACTGCAGAATGTAGCGCTGCACAGATACAGCTGCATGTCAAAATATGACAGCCTCTGCATAGCTCTCAATGCACAATGTCTGCCTTCGCACAGCTGTCAAATTTTGACATGTCTGTGCTAGGAGGTGGAAAGAGGTGAAGGGGCAGTGCTAGGAGGTGGGTAGTGGGTGGGGATGAGTGTAGCCTGGGGCTGGAGATGGTCATTTACCTGGAGGGGAGGGTCAGGATGATTTCCTGCATCCATTCTCAGAAAAAATGTCTTGCTGTTTGTCCAATCAGTGAACACCTTGTATTCATTGAAAAAAATTCTGTGAATGGCTGATGTGCCAAGCAAATGAGTGCCCCACCTGTGTTCACTATGCAGAGAGGTAGCACAGGACATAATAACTGAACCTTGCTAGCCTTCCCTCCATGGTTACAGATTACTATTTCAGTTACCCTGATTATCCTAGTCCTCAAGTTAATTTGCAATTCCATAATTGCTCTCTCTTTAGCCATTTCTTTTACAAAGTGTTTATTGCGATTTTCCGAAAATTCTTTCAGCATTTCAGTTGTTTCTTCATAATTCACTGACATTACCCAACAAAATTTTGTCAACAGAAATCTGCGCAGAAAACAAAAATGTGAACCTATAATACAGTAGGAACCACATGGCAGGAAAAAAAATCAAGTTGGTTTTAATTTACATAATTTGCATTTAGGGTTTTATTGCATCATTTTATGTTACATCTTTATTTAAAGTGGTATTAAACTAAAAAACAAACATTTACTATATTGCAGCTCACCAATTCTTAGATGTAGTGGCTGTATTAGTTTTCTTTTTTACGCTTTCGTTCCTTTATTTTCACCTGGTGATACTGCCATTAAGTCTGTTATTTTTTTAACCACTTGCCTACCAGGCACTTGTACCCCCTTATTTACCAGGCCAATTTTCAGCTTTCAGCGCTGCCGCACTTTGATTGACAATTGCGCGGTCATGCAACATTGTACCCATATGAAATTTTGATCATTTTTTTGTCACAAATAGAGCTTTCTTTTGGTGGTATTTAATCGCCACTGGGCGCTTTACTTTTTGCGCTCTAAATAAAAAAAGTGCAAATAATTTGAAAAAAAAAAAAAGTTTCTTTGTTTCTATTATAACATTTTTCAAACAGGTAATTTTTCTCCTTCACTGATGTGCGTTGATGAGGCAGCACTGATGGGCACTGATGGGCACTGATAGGCAGCACTAAAGGGCACTGATAGACAGCACTAATGAGGTGTCACGGATAGGCGGCACTAATATGCAGCATTGATAGGCGGCCCTGATAGGTGACACTGATGATGGGTACTGACTGGCGGCACTGACTGGCACCACTGCTGGGCACTGACTGGCGGCACTGACTGGCACGACTGCTGGGCACTGACTGGTGGCACTGACTGGCAGCACTGCTGGGCTGCACTGGTGGGTGGCACTGGTGGGCAGCACAGGTGGGTGGGCACAGGTTGGTGGCACTGCTGGGCACAGATAGGTGGCACTTCTGGGCACAGGTGTGTGACACTGCAGAGTGGCACAGGTGGGTGCACTGCTGGGCACAGGTGGGTGATCTGCTGGGCACAGCGTGAGGAAAGTGCAGCCGAGAACCGGCACTTGCATTTCCCTGTGATCAGCGTGTCATTGGAACAATGCAACAATGATGGGCACTGATAGGTGGCACTGATGGTTGGCACTGACTGGCAGCACTGCAGGGCACTGACTGGCGGCACTGATGGGCACTGATGGATGGCACTGCTGGGCAGCACTGATGAGTGGCACTGATGGGTGGCACTACTGGGCACTGGTGGGTGGCACTGATGGGCACAGTTGGGCATCACTGGTGGGTGGCACTGCTGGGCACTGATCATCAGTGCCCTGATGATTGGTGCCGATCCGTCCTCTGACAATTGCCGGTTATAGGCAGTACTTTCCTCACGCTGTGACAGCTTGAGGAAAGTGCAGCCGATAACCGGCAACTGCATTTTCTGGTGATCTGCTGTGTCATTGGACATGACTGATCACGTGGTAAAAGGCCGCTGTGATTGGCCTTTTACCACATCACGTGATCAGCTGTGTCCATAGGACACAGCGATCATGGAGATCGCCGGGTGCGCGCCCCCTGGGGCGCGCAGGAGAGCGCGTTCTGGGAGGACGTCATATGACGTCCACCCAGAACTGGCCGGCCGCAGTGCAGCCGTCATTCGGCTATCTGCAGTCGGCAACTAGTTAACAAAGCAAGCTGTCCTGCAGATGTAGCAGTTGGTGAGTTGAGACAAACCAATTACCGCTGACAGGGGTGCTTACAATTGTCAGCTTTTATTTATGTAAAACTTTCATCCCAAAAGAAAAAAATTAACAACAAACGAACAAAACACATTTCACGGTTTTGTATTTTCCACAATTAAGTCCCTTTGCAGCTCTCATATAACATCTTAGATCGGCAAAGGAATATTGCGCTCTGCCAGGCACAGGTCTAAATAACAAGAAAATAGCTTTAGGTCCCTTTCACACAGGTGTTCCGTTTTTTTATCAGTGTTGTCATGTTTTTCCCCAGAGAAAATGGATCAGTTCACATCTGTTTTTCTTCAGTTTATGTAAGTTTTTCATCAGTTTACATCCGTTTTTTCATCCATTTACATCCGTTTACAGACTTTTTTTGTCGATTTTTGTCCGTTTACATCTGTTTTTATCCATTTACATCCGTTTTTCATCCGCTTACATCCGTTTTTGTCCGTTTGACGTTCGTTACGTTTTTTTTAATGGAAGAAAAATAGAGTTTTCTTCAGTTTAAAATAACGGATGTTAACGGAGAAAATGGATCAGTTCACATCAGTTGTTCATCAGTTTACATCAGTTTTTCATCAGTTTACATCCGTTTTTCATCCATTTACATCCGTTTTCATCCATTTTTTTGTCCATTTGTGTTAGTTTACATCTGTTTTTGTCCGTTTACATCTGTTTTTTGTCTGCTTACATCCATTTTTGTCCGTTTACTTCTGTTTTCCGTCCCCTTACATCCATTTTTGTTCATTTACATTTTTTTTTGTCCGCTTACATCTGATTTTGTCTGTTTACATCCATTTTTCGTCTGCTTACATCCCGTTTTGTCTGTTTGCCGTCCTTTCCGGTTCTTTTTAATGGAAGAAAAATAGGGTTTTCTTATGTTCAAAATAACGGATGTTAACGGAGAAAATGGATTAGTTCACATCAGTTTTTCATCAGTTTACGTCAGTTTTTCATCAGTTTACATACATTTTTCATCCATTTACATCCATTTTCATCTGGATTTTGTCCATTTTTGTCCGTTTACATCCACTTTTGTCTGTTTACATCCGTTTTTTGTCTACTTACATCCGGTTTTTGTCCATTTTTGTCAGTTTACATCTGTTTTTTTCCGTTTACATCCGTTTTTCGTCCGCTTACATCCGTCTTTGTACAGTTACATCCGTTTTTCTTCCGCTTTCATCCATTTTTGTCTGTTTACATCCATTTTTCGTCTGCTTACATCCGTTTTTGTCCGTTTGCCCTCCGTTACGGTGCTTTTTAATGGAAAAAATAGGGTTTTCTTCTGTTCAAAAAAAAAAAATTTTAATGGATGTGGACAATCACGGATGTAAACAAATGATCATCTGTTTTCATCCGCTAGTCCATAGAAATACATGGGTGTCTGTTTTTCATCCGTAAACAGACAGATGAGAGACGGACATACGAAACGCTTGTGTGAAAGGGGCCTTACGAGCCCTGCAGCTGTCACTGAGTGCGGGAACCATTCTAAATGAAGTGTTAGTGGGGGTATCTGTGCTCAGGGCCACCAGTCTACTATGTATTATTTGTACATGCCCTATGGGGAAATGCCTCCCCCCCCCCTGTCCAGTTCTCCCCTGCACCCCTCTACACACCTACTTCCCCTCTCCTCTCCCCCCATATCCCATATTCCTTCTATATTTGTCTGCTCCTTCCTTGTTTGTCAGTAGGATTCTCCCATTTTAATAAATGTTCATGGTTGGAGAAGTCTCATGGGTCAAGTGTCTAGGACCAGGCTATTACTATTATCTATTGTGTCAGTTGATGCACATACAGTGTTCCCATAAAATGACCTGTCTGTCTAATGACTTCCCCAACACTATATCCATCCCTGATGTCAATAAATTATGGTTTTAAAAAAACAAAGGCAATAAAAAGAATTTCTGCGAATTCTGTGTTATCTATTATTGCTATACTAACTTTTCAGAACCTTTATTAGAGACATAAATGATAAAAATAGAGGACATAGACAAACATATTTACCAATATATCTCTCTTACATGCCCTAATAAAAAGTGCATCCTATGTCATAATAGGTTCACTGGTACCATCTATCATAGTAATTTGGTTATAAAGAGATATATATGATTGTGCCCTGTGCTAAACTACCTTGTATTGGTTTCTGCTTCTTGAAATCCTTTGTCCTCATTCACAAATAAGTCTGCTACTAAAGCCTCAGAGGATGTATTGGATATATTTCATATCAAGCTGCTTATCCTGATCTGACTTTGTTTTTCACTGTCTAAAAAAAAAAAAAAAAAAAAAAAAAGACTGCCAGTGTGAGGACCGTAGCCATGGCAATGGAGCAGTTGTTCAGCCCACTGATGGTAGCATGTCAGTTTAGCATGCTCTATAATGAATTCCAAATCTTTGTGAAGGTTAATCAGCGCCACAAATGATTTAAATCAACCTATTTCTTCCTTCCTGTCTACTTTCTCAGCTCCTACTTAAGTGTCTTGAAAAGGACTGCCAATCACGGAAAAATATTATTCCTTCTTGGCAAGATCTTCAGAACCCTTCACTGCCAGTTAATTGTAAAGTGCGTATTTTAATGACCAAATCGCTAATCCACAGTTGAGCCTGGAAGCTTTTTGTGAATATTTTTCTTTTTGGTGTTAGCAGCCTATTTAAACATTATTTTTTTTTTTTTTACTGTCAAGTCAATATTTCTAGCAGATCACGGCTGCTTTGTAAGTGGGCACTTATTTTCTGGTGTCTTAGGTTGCTGCAACTGTGATAGAATTCAGCCTATAATGTAACCCAATCCATTTTCTATGCTGCTGATATGATAAATGTTAATTTGTATTAGAATAAATAGAAAGATAATGATACCAAAGAGCTGAAGGAATTCTCTTCTCCAGCGTGGATAATATTAATTGAGTTCTTCATAACTGATTGTTATTGCATATTACATCCATGGTGAAAGGGGACATTTACATGTTTTGCAGTGCATCAACACACACACATGCTAATGTGCATTGTGTTGAGAATTGATGTGTGTTGGAAAAAGTGCTTAAAATCACACATGAACTTTTATTTGTAGCCCAGCATGTCACATTACACTACTGTGTATTGCGGCATGCTACATCACAGTGTACCAATGTGCATTATGATGCATTAGTGCATGTTATGATGCATATTGATAGTCAAAATAAAGTGCATGGCAACGCTTACTGAAAACATGTACCAACACATGTTGACATGCTTTTTCTTGTGTTTCCATTGATTTCGTTAGGCAGCACAATGGCTTAGTGTTTAGCACTTCTGCCTTGAAGATCTAGGGACCTGGTGCCCAACCTGTGGCCTTAGAGCCACATGCAGCCCTTTGATATATGATGTGCAGCCCTCGGACATTTAGTGGTCTGTAGTTGATTCCATTGAGCAGCACAATGGCTTAGTGTTTAGCACTTCTGCCTTGAAGATCTAGGGACCTGGTGCCCAACCTGTGGCCTTAGAGCCACATGCAGCCCTTTGATATATGATGTGCGGCCCTCGGACATTTAGTGGTCTGTAGTTGATTCCATTGAGCAGCACAATGGCTTAGTGTTTAGCAGTTCTGCCTTGAAGATCTACGGACCTGGTGCCCATCCTGTGGCCTTTGAGCCGCATGCAGCCCTTTGATATATGATGTGCGGCCCTTGGACATTTAGTGGTCTGTAGTTGATTCCATTGGGCAGCACAATGGCTTAGTGTTTAGCACATCTGCCTTGAAGATCTAGGGACCTGGTGCCCAACCTGTGGCCTTAGAGCCGCATGCAGCCCTTTGATATATGATGTGCGGCCCTCGGTAATTTAGTGGTCTGTAGATGATTCCATTGGGCAGCACAATGGCTTAGTGTTTAGCACTTCTGCCTTGAAGATCAACAGACCTGGTGCCCAACCTGTGGCCTTAGAGCCGCATGCAGCCCTTTGATATATGATGTGTGGCCCTCGGACATTTAGTGGTCTGTAGTTGATTCCATTGAGCAGCACAATGGCTTAGTGTTTAGCAGTTCTGCCTTGAAGATCTACGGACCTGGTTCCCAACCTGTGGCCTTAGAGCCGCATGCAGCTCTTTGATATATGATGTGCGGCCCTTGGACATTTAGTGGTCTGTAGTTGATTCCATTGGGCAACACAATGGCTTAGTGTTTAGCACTTCTGCCTTGAAGATCTAGGGACCTGGTGCCCAACCTGTGGCCTTAGAGCTGCATGCAGCCCTTTGATATATGATGTGCAGCCCTCGGACATTTAGTGGTCTGTAGTTGATTCCATTGGGCAGCACAATGGCTTAGTGTTTAGCACTTCTGCCTTGAAGATCTAGGGACCTGGTGCCCAACTGGCCTTAGGGCCGCATGCAGCAATTTGATATATGATGTGCGGCCCTCGGACCTTTAGTGGTCTGTAGTTGATTCCTTTGGGTAGCACAATGGCTTAGTGTTTAGCACTTTTGCCTTGAAGATCTACCGACCTGGTGCCCAACCTGTGGCCTTAGAGCTGCATGCAGCCCTTTGATATATGATGTGCGGCCCTCAGACATTTAGTGGTCTGTAGTTGATTCCTTTGGGCAGCACAATGGCTTAGTGTTTAGCAGTTCTGCCTTGAAGATCTAGGGCTCTGGTGCCCAATCTGTGTAAGGGTTTTGTTAATGCTCATATGATGTTATTGTATAAAGTGGTCATTTTACATGTAGCTGATCTAATTTATTTATTTCAGGTACTTATATAGTCTGTCAATTTACTCAGCGCTTTACATATATATTGTACATTTACATCAGTCCCTAACCCTCAAGGGGTGTGCAATCTAAGGTCCTTAACTCACATTCATACATACACATACTAGGGCTAATTTAGACATGAGCCAATTAACCTACCAGCATGTCTTTGGAGTGTGGGAGGAAATTGGAGTTCGTGGAGGAAACCCACACAGGCTCAGGGAGAACATGTAGGTGGTACCATGGTTGAGATTTGAACTGATGACCCCAGTATTACCAGATGGAAGCGCTAACCATTTAGCCACTGTGGTGCCCATCTGGATTTGGTGTTTTAGCACATGTGACACCTGGGGCTGATTAGTTTTTTGCACCCATCCACTCCAAAAAAAAATGTTTTAAAGAAATAAAGAGGTGCTCTGCCATGAATTGTTGGTGTGGTTGGAGGGGCTTAAAAGGGCATAGTTAAATAAAACCTATTCTCAGCACACATATGCCACAGTCCTTGTACCACAAAACATGCTGCAATGACTGTGCCACAAGCAAGAGTATAACAGAAATGCATAAACCTCAGCACACTCTTTTTAATAAAATGAACTGTTCCATTATATATCCTTTTCTACACACACAGCCCACCTTAAAGTGGAGTTGCAGCCCTTTTTGTGTTTATTAAAAGTCAGCAGCTACAAAAACTGTAGCTGCTGACTTTTAATAAACACACACTTACCTGTCCCAGAGTCCAACAATGCTGTCCCTTCTCCCCTTCTTTCCTCCACGGCACCTCAACTGTGGGCACCAGGCTGTGACAGCATGCGGCTACACAGCCTAGTGCCCACTGCGCATGCGCGAGTCACGCTGCACCTCCTAATTGGTTCGGCAATCTCCTGGGACCTATGAAAGTTCCCAGGAGACTACGGGAGGGAGGAGGGGGCCGAACTTCCGGGTCACTTTGCCACAGCGAAATGAGCTGGAAGTGGGAGCGGGTACCTGTCCAAACCAGGTACCTGCTCCCCCCAAAAGGTACCAAATATGGCAGTGGAGGGAGGGAGAAGGTAAATAAGCGGAGCTTACGCTTTTGAGTGGAACTCCACTTTAAGAAAGAACTTCAGGAGTAATGTACTTAAAGTGCAATGGTCTGGAGTATGAAATTTAAAACACAGTGAGGGGACTTTATCAAAATTGGAGCAAACAGAAACGGGAGCAGCTGTGCTTGACTACCAAAAAGCTTGTTTAGTTAAAATTTTAAAATGAAAGAAATAAGCTGATTGGTTGCCACAGCTGCTGCAGATTCTGACTGCTCCGGTTTTGATAAATTCTCTGGAAATGACAGCAAAAATCTTTATAAAATGAGGAGAAATTCTATATTTGACAGTTGTCAAGTGAACAGTGGATCCCATTTAAAAATATCATTATAATGAAATAATTACTTGTGAGGCACCTGGAGTTGTCCTACTCTATTATTAAATCAATATCATATAAAAAATATGTGAAACTCTTATTAATTGTGTGCTTAAATAAATATTTATTAAATATTAGATCGCTAGGCACTAATTACACCCTCTCTAGGTGTGTGAATATAAACTATGAATTCCAATGTTGTGCCGCGCTCCAATATTATCAACCTTTAGTGATTATCTTAATATACCACCTATAATCCAATCATTTCTTACATCTATGATACTTAAATATGCAATTAATATAAATATGTAAATTAAATCATTTTATAAATATAAAAAAATCTGTATCAAAAATTAAATGTGAATTAAATAAAAATTAATGAAAAATTTATAAAAAAATGAAAATGTCAATTATATATAAATAAAAAATTAATAAAAAATTAATGAATTAATTAATATAAATTCAATTTCAAAGAAAAGTATTGACATTCCCATTTTTTAATTTTTTAATTTCTTTTTATTTATATATAATTGACATTTTCATTTTTTTATTAATTTTTCATTAATTTTTATTTCATTCACATTTAATTTTTGATACAGATTTTTTTATATTTATAAAATGATTTAATTTACATATTTATATTAATTGCATATTTAAGTATCATAGATGTAAGAAATGATTGGATTATAGGTGGTATATTAAGATTACCATTTAAAAATATCCCCACTACTCATGTTCTGTTGACAACTCTAAAATATTAACTTTTCTTCACTTTCATTTCCGTGATGAAAACAGGCACAGGACAAAACTTGAAAGT
Source organism: Staurois parvus (assembly GCF_062004578.1). Taxonomy (NCBI): domain Eukaryota; kingdom Metazoa; phylum Chordata; class Amphibia; order Anura; family Ranidae; genus Staurois; species Staurois parvus. Next base: position 422,927 of record NW_028317816.1, on the reverse strand, counting down.
GAATCTCCCTGTGAGATGGGGAAACAGCTCTCATTGTGAAGTAAATGTTTTGAAATGTTTTACTGACATTCTGCGATTTAGCCACAAGATGTCACTGTTTTTCTAACACAGCCTCAGACTGCATAGATATTTCTATATTCAGGAAGGGGTGGGGTTTTATACTTGGGAGCTCAGTGAACAGGAAGAGAGACTGCAGCCATGTTTTGATGATGGTGAAGGAAAAGAGCCATGTGAGCAGAGAATCCGTTGGCATCCAGGTGTGAGAACTGCAGCTAGGGAAGCTGATGGTGTTCAAGACGCTGATCCTGTTCAGAGAAAGGAAGATCGCTGCCAGGAAGGCTGATGAGATCACATGCTTGTTGGAGAGACATTTGTTCTGTTCTGAGTCACCAGCGGATGCAAGGCAGACCTGGGTCGGTAAGATCGTGCACGCACCTCATTTCAGTGTTGGCGCCTCCAGATACTGAGGCAGGCCTGTAGTTAGTTAGTTAGGGTCTCTGTTTGTGTCAGGCCACAAGTGTTGTTACTGATCATTGGAAGGACTCCACAACTTAAAGTCATATTTCACATTGGAGAGCTGATAAAATCCCACAAACTCAAGCCAGACTGGGGTTTTGCTCAGAAGGAATACTCAGGCACGTGCTACAGGACCAGTTATGGGAGGGGGAATACTCTGATTACTTCGCTTTCTATCATCATCCATCAGAAGGCGCTGTGCTGTGCAGCACAAGGGTCTCAGCCTGTGGGCTGGGTGTATGTAAATTTATTGTATGTTCCCAGCATTTGTGGTTGTGTTTATTTGCCACATCTAAGTAAAAAAACCTGGTGTTGGGGTTGCCTTCCTCGTTCGTGACTTTACTGTATCCTGGGGAGCCCACCCCGGTACACGGCTTACATCCCCACTGGGTTTGCAGACACTGGAAAGAGATTTCTGATCTTCACACCCAAGTACAATACCAGACATATACAGTTGTGTTCAAAATAATAGCAGTCAGACATCACTAACCTGATCAATCACTGTTTTTGGTAGAAATGATATTTCTACATGGCAAATAATTTACTAGCAGGTGTAGTAGAGTAATAGAAATCCAACAGACCCAACAGTCATGACATGCATGCTGCTGATTTGGTGTAATTGAATCACTAATAGAAAGGGGCAAAATAATAGCAGTGTGGAGTTCTATTAGTGAGGTCATTCATTCTTTGAAAAACAGGTGGCAATTATTGCCCTTATTTAAGGAAGGAAGGCAGCAAATGTTGTACATGCTGGTTACAGTGCATTTCTCTCTGAAATTCTGAGGAAAATGGGTCGTTTCAGATATTGTTCAGAAGAACAGCGTACCTTGATTAAAAAGTTGATTGGAGAGGGGAAACATATAAAGAAGTGCAGAAAGTGATAGGCTGCTCAGCTAAAATGATTGCAAATGCTTTAAAATGGCAACCAAAACCTGAAAGACGTGGAAGAAAGCGAAAAACTACCATTCGAATGGATAGAAGAATAGCCAAAAAGGCAAGGACTCAGCCAACAATCAGCTCCCGGAAGATCAAAGAAGGTCTAAAGTCACCTGTGAGTACTGTTACAATTAGAAGACGTCTATGTGAAGCCAAGCTATCTGCAAGAAGCCCCCGCAAAGTCCCACTGTTGAAAAAAAGACGTGCTGAAGAGGTTACAATTTGCCAAAGAGCACATTGACTGGCCTAAAGAGAAATGGCGCAACATTTTGTGGACTGATGAAAGTAAGATTGTTCTTTTTGGGTCTAGTGGCCGGAGACAGTTTGTCAGACGACCCCCAAACACTGAATTCAAGCCACAGTACACTGTGAAGACAGTGAAGCATGGTTGCGCAAGCATCATGATATGGGGATGTTTCTCATACTATGGTGTTGGGCCTATTTATCGCATACCAGGGATCATGGATCAGTTTGAATACATCAGAATACTTGAAGAGGTCATGCTGCCTTATGCTGAAGAGGAAATACCCTTGAAATGGGTGTTCCAACAAGACAACGACCCCAAACACACCAGTAAACGTGCAACATCTTGGTTCCAGACCAACAAGATTGACGTTATGGAGTGGCCAGCCCAATCCCCGGATCTTAATCCAATAGAAAACTTGTGGGGTGACATCAAAAATGCAGTTTCTGAGGCAAAACCAAGAAATGGAGAAGAACTGTGGAATGTAGTCCAATCATCCTGGACTGGAATCACCTGTTCACAGGTGCCAGAAGTTGGTTGACTCCATGCAACACAAATGTACAGCAGTTCTCAGAAACAGTGCTTATACAACGAAATATTCATTAAGTGATTCAAAGGAAAGCAAAATCTTCAAACATTTTTCAGTTTATATAGTGAATGTTTGAGTTTGTAAAGAAGAATACAAACACTGCTATTTTTTTGAACAGTCTAATATTCACTTTTCTTCAATCATTTTAGAGGAACAACACAAATTTGATATATTTTTCTGCATGTTTTGATTTGGAATAGAATGTGTAGTGTTCCCAATGCATTTGTGTGTATGGAAATAAAAGCTATTAGAAGGATTTTCAGCTTTATTCACTTTTTTCAACACACTGCTATTATTTTGAACACAACTGTATATTTTTTACTGTAGGATAGAATATTTTAAATGCTGTTCGTGATCCTGTTGGGGGGAGTTCCACTCACATTTGGTCCTGTTGGGCACCTGTCACCTGAACAGGAAGTAAGACGAAATCCCCTCACAGGAAACAACAGAAATTTGATTTTAACTCTTTCCAACTCTAATGAGATAAATGTTCTTACTGCTGCCTGAGTTCCATTAGGGAAGATCATCATCATTCATGTTCACTTTGAAGTGAGGGAAAGTCCACATAAGTCTTTGGTCACACCAAATCCTATTTTGAAATTGTATGACTTCACTTGAATTTGCACAATTTCAAAGTCGGATGTCAGTGCGACTTCAGGTGCGGTTTGGAAGACATCTGTTCGACTTCATGCACAGATTTCTATGCAAGGCGCACCTGAACTTGCAGTGCATGAACAACTTTCAAAATTAGTGTGACTCCGTCGGATTTGATTGCTTTCATTGTGGACAATAGGATGCGACTTGTCATGTGATTTGAAACAATCAAACTTGCATGACGATTTGCACCGGGGACTAAAAGGGCCAAAAACAACAGTATAAACTTGACAGAGGTAACTCTTCCCCAGCCCATTCAGAACTGATTAAAAAGAATCTTTCCTGGTGCCAACATGGCAACATACATGTGGTAGCTCCACATGTAAGCTGACATGTTGGCGCCAGGAAAATGGAATATTATATCAAATACTACCATTGTATGCTGCCATGGATTGGCGTCAGGAAAAGAAAATTACGGTAAGTATTTGATACAATTTTCCTGGCGCCAACATGGCAGCATACATGTGGTAATATGCTGCCATAGATTGGCACAAGGAAATGAATATTATGAAAAGTATTTGATCCAATTTTCCATTTTCCTGGCGCCAACATGACAACATACATGTGGTAGAATTCTGCCATGGATTAGTGCCAGGAAAGGAATATTATGATAAGTATTTGATACAATTTTCCTGGCGCCAACGTGGCAGCATACATGTGGTAGAATTCTGCCATGGATTAGTGCCAGGAAAAGATTATTATGATAAGTATTTGATACAATTTTCCATTTTCCTGGCGCCAACATGGCAGCATACATGTGGGGCTACTACCACATGTATGCTGCCATGGATTGGTGCCAGAAAAGGAAATTTAAAGTAAGTAGTAGATACAATTTTCTGTTGTTTTTTTTTGGAATTGGGCTATACAAAAGTTCTAGACATTTAAAAGTGGAACACATTGCTGATATTTGTTATAATTAAATGCTTTAACTTGGTAGTCTGCATTTCAGATGGGGTCTCCTGAGATAATAGCCTTAGAGGCCGTTCACATTACTTGCAGTGTGGGAAATGCACTTTTCCGTGTGCGTTTCCTGCACCATATGGGAATGCGCTGCCCTCTTTTAGATGCCTACTGGGCCATGCCCTCCTGACGTGTTTTGCCCCACCCACAGAGCTTAGTCATAGAGGACTAAGCCCTGTGGGCGGGGTGAAACATGTCAGAGGGGTGTGGCCTGGGAGGAGCAACTTTTCATTTACTCATAGCTTTGGCTGTTTTCAAGAAGACTCTAATGTTTAAAAACCAAAGCTCATAATGTTGTTTTAAGAGGCCAGGTTGATGTTGTCATTAGATTCTATATTTGTAGGAGTGATTGATCTGATTATAAGTTAAATGATATTTTATAATTTTCTTACCAAAAGATGCTCATATAGCTATACTATACACACTTAACTTTTAAATGTGCTTTTCCTGCTGAATTATTCATTATAAAAAATGAAGGATAGAAGGACAATTCAACAGGTATAGTATGGCTACCACTTAGTATCTGTACTGTACTTAGTAAGTTCACTAGGTGCCTACCCAGGTGTAAGCAGTTCGTCCAGTGGTATTTACAGTAACTGGTGGCCAGTGTCATTCCCTGCCAGAGTTCCTGATCATGTTCCTGTCTTCCTGGGTATTCCTACCCACTTTTGTGTGTTCACATTTTCCTGTTCATCATAACAGCCACTGCAGGTTGCAAGGGTGGAGTGACAACTCATGTGGCCCCCAGGTTTAAAGATGGCCACCGTGTGGCAGCCATCTTTATGATGCAACATTAATGCGGCAGGCCTGCGTGGAGGGGCACCAAGCTCAGCGATATACAGAATGGCAGGAGACTGAAAGCTGGCAACCCAATAAAGGTACCAGGAGTCTCTCATGTGTAGTACCTCCTTAACCACTTGCCTAGCGGGCACTTATACCCCCTTCCTGCCCAGGCCACTTTTCAGCTTTCAGTGCTGTCACACTTTGAATGACAATTGCGCAGTCATGCAACACTGCACCTATATGAAATTTTTATACTTTTTTCACACAAAAAGAGCTTTCTTTTGGTGGTATGTACTGGTACCGCTGGGTGTTTTATTTTTTGCGCTATAACCAAAAAAAGAGCAAAAATTAAAAAAAAATGTTTTTCTTTGTTTCTATTATAAAATTATGCAAACAGGTAATTTTTCTCCTTCACTGATGTTGAGGCTGCACTGATAGGCAGCACTGATAGGCAGCACTGATGGGCACTGATGAGGTGGTACTGATAGGCGGCACTGATGAGCTGGCACTGATATGCAACAATGATGGGCACTGATAGGCGGCACTGATGGGCACTGATAGGCAGCACTGATAGGCAGCACTGATAGGCGGCACTGATGAGCTGGCACTGATATGCAACAATGATGGGCACTGATAGGCAGCACTGATGGTTGGCACTGACTGGCAGCACTGCAGGGCACTGACTGGCGGCACTGCTGGGCACTGATGGATGGCACTGCTGGACAGCACTGATGAGTGGCACTGATGGGTGGCACTACTGGGCACTGGTGGGTGGCACTGATGGGCACACAGGTGGGTGGCATTGCTGGGCACTTGTGGGCAGCACTGCTGGGCACAGTTGGGCATCACTGGTGGGTGGCACTGATCATCAGTGCCCTGATGATTGGTGCCGATCTGTCCTCTGACAATTGCCGGTTATAGGCAGTACTTTTCTCACGCTGTGACAGCTTGAGGAAAGTGCAGCCGATAACCGGCAACTGCATTTTCTGGTGATCTGCTGTGTCATTGGACATGGCTGATCATGTGGTAAAAAGCCGCTGTGATTGGCCTTTTACCATACCACGTGATCAGCTGTGTCCGTAGGACACAGCGATAATGGAGATCGCCAGGTGTGCACCCCCGGGGGCGCGGGAGGGTGCATTCTGCGAGGATGTCATATGACGTCTTCCCAGAACTGGCAGGCCACAATGTAGCCGTCATTCAGCTATCTGCAGTTGGAAAGTGGTTTTAAAGTGTTATTAAACCCACTGCAGTAAAATCAGTCTATATATACAGTAAAGCATGCTTGTTATGCTCACTGTGGAACCCAATGGGTTAATTCTACGCATTGTGTAAAAAGACTGTTTGATCCTGTCTTCTCTGATCCTCCTCTTCTTCCATTGTCTCAGACTCATTTCCTGATAGAACAGAGGCTTGGGGGTAAGCTGCACATGCTCAGTTTGGTGTGTATTGCAAGAAAGTTTTTTTTTCTTGGAAGGGTGCATGTGATCACCACAGGGTCAATCAGCACTGTCCAGACAGAGAGTCAGGGGTCCTGCAGTCTCATAGGACAGTGAGAAGAGAATGAAAACTTCTCCTACAAGCTTTAACCAGTGCTGTGCTGGACACTGATAAAAGATACAAGACTGCTCTAACTGCTGATGAGAAAAGGTATTAAGCAGTTTATATTTACTAAAAATAATTGCATTTCCATGTTCTGTGTACTGCGGGAGACCAGATATAGTGAATGCAGGGTCCTGGGTTTAGTAACACTTTAACAGCATCATGGGCCCCTTGGGAAAGTAATGCACTGGGGCCCCTACCAGGGAGATGGTGACCTGTGGCGAGCATAGCGTGGCTTTATAATCTGCTTAGAAATGTTTGTCTGATTTTTACAAATTTTTTTTTCTTCGGTTTTATTTCTTTTTAATTTTGATTTTTAATTTGATAATTTTTTTACAACGCTGTTGGGGAGGGGGGCTTTGATGAAATATCAGGGGTCTAAACAGACCCCAGAATGAAATATCAGGGGTCTAAACTGACCCCTGAAGTCTCATTTTTGAGACAGAGAAAGGGACTGAGGACAAATCCCCAGTCCCTTTCTCTGTAGCCTCAGCTGCACTGCAGATGAATGAACAGGAGACAGAGGCGCCTGCCCATTCATAAACTGAACCATAGTAAATACAGATTTACCTGCAGCTGCTGCTGGGGGGAGGAAAGGAGGGTGACTTTGGAGGTACTAAGTCATTACCTCCAGAGTGCCCACTTACGTCCTCCAGAGTGTCCCCTTAGTGATACTGTACTGGAGGATGTAGAGAGGCATTCTAGAAGCTCTAATGGGGCACTTACGATGTATTAGGTTAGTACCTCCAGAATGTCCCTTTACATCTTTTTCTAGAGTACCCCTTAGTGCTCCCTTACTGTACGTCCTGCTCCTCCAGAGTGCCTCATTTTAAATACCTTCTGGTCTGGCCACAACTCATGAGCGACTGGTGGTTAAACACTTTGTGCAGCGGGTTGTGTGAATTTAAGCCACATTCCACTCTGCTCACAAGTCGCGGATGGCCAGGCCAGGAAGCAACAAGGAGGATTTTTCCAAGGGAGCCATATGAACTCAACACTCGCTTACCCTCTTGCCTGAAAAAGCTGAGAAATCACAGGTTCAACATAGTGCAGGTAGCAGGGCCAGAAATTTTGATGACAGGCCAGGCTACTGCTGAGCAAGACAGGTACTCTTAATGTGTCCCCTCTCCTATTGTGGTGTTTAAGGGAGCTCAGGAAAATTCACAACACCAGGCATGCACAGGATGTAGGGATGGGAGCAGGGGCAGACTGACAACTTATGGGGCCCCCAGGCAATAGGGGATCATGGGGCCCCTGTGTCCTTGGCCAAACTCAAAAAAGCCTATGAAAAAGGTACCAGGGGCATCTCATGGGGCCCCCTACTGACCCCGGACCCTCGGGCAGTGTCCGAGTTTCCAAATGGTCCATCCTCCCTTGGATGGGAGATATGCTGGATGGAATGCCATGAAGGAACGGGTGCAGTGACGGTAGTTAACCTTTGTTATCAAACCCAAGTAGAGGAGGGGGGAGAACACGGGAAGTATCAGAGAGGTGTCTTGCTGTGGCTGGAAGTCAAGCAGAGACAGTAGCTGGCTGGAACCTACTTCACCTCCATCACCAAGCACAGGAAGAGGAGAAGGGAGACCACAGGAAGGATCACAGAGGCATCTGTGCTGCAGCTGCAGGGCTAGAACAGACAGTAACAGGCTGGATCGGTGTGAGAGCTGGGTGTACTCAGGGCTCTTCTACCTGTTGTTATGCCCAAAGGAGTGCGGGAGGGACAGCAGAGTCAGCGGTCTGCAGTGGCATCACTAGGGTTGGTGTCACCGGGTGCGGTAAAACATGGTGCCACTCCCTCAATATTTTTTTTCCCATATAACACTGCAAATAATGGCAATAGTAGTGCTGTTAACAACTCTCAAGGGATGTGGTGGTGTTCAGGATGTTGGTATGGCATATGGGGTGATCACGACACTGGTATGGAGTATGACGATGATCAGGGTGTTGGTATGGCGCATGGTGGTGACCAGGGTGCTGATATGACATATGACGATGATCAGGGTGCTGGAATGGTGTATGGGGTGATCAGGGCGCTGTTATGGTGTATGGTGGTGATCAGGATGCTGGTATCGTGTATGGTGGTGATCAGGATGCTGGTATGGTGTATGCTGGTTATCAAGGCGCTGGTGTGGTGTATGCCGGTGATCAGGACACTGGTATGGTGGTGATCAGTTTGCTGGTATGCTTTATGGCGGTGATCAGTTTGCTGGTTTGAAGCATGGCGGTGATCAGGATGCTGGTATGGAGCATGGCTGTGATCAGGATGCTGGTATGTGCATGGCGGTGATCAGGATGCTGGCATGGTGGTGATCAGTTTGCTGGTATGTGCATGGCGGTGATCAGGACGCTGGTATGGGGTATGGAGGTGACCAGGATCCTGGTATGGGGTATGGCGATGTTCAGCACGCTGATTTGGCATATGGTGGTGATCAGGGTGCTGGTATGGTGCATGATGGTGATCAGGATGCTGGTATGGGTATGGTGGTAATCAGGAGAGCTGGAGCTGCTATGGGGAAACTATCAGCTGACAATACAAAGTATGGTGATCTGGGAGCAGACAATGTGATGTATGGGGGATCTGGAATGGATCAGAACTGACCTGAGAATGGTTGTCTGTGGAAATCTAGATCTTAACAGGATCAGGATGGCCAAGGGGAAGATGCTGTAGGTGCCTGCAATTGCAGTGGGCAACTCCTGGATGCATGCCCGGCACCAGCGATGTCACTGCATTTACCTGCATAGGATTGGCCGCAGGGAAGATGCTTTTGGTGCAACATGCCTGGATGGATGCCCGCCCGGCGCCAGCGATGTCATTGCCTCTCGTCCCCTCCACATCACGCAAGGTCAGTCAGCCTCAGCTGCACCCAGGAGGGGAGGATTCAGTGCAGGCTCAGCTGCGCTACCTGGGGCGTTGCGCTGTCACTCCTAAATGCAGAAGCTTCTGTATTTAGAAGTGACAGCAGTGAGAAGAAAACACAGGGCTAGCGCTGGAGGTAGCGGAACCTGTGGGCAGGCCTCGGGATGGTGTCACCCCTCTGGCAGGTGTCACCTGGATCCAGACCGCACCCCCATAGCGACGCCACTGGCACTGTGGAGTTGCCCATGAAACCTGCAGACCAGGCCAGTATATGCTGAGAGGCAGCAGAGCTCTCATGCCATGTGTCTGCTCTGGATGGTTGTCAACATAGTCATGGCGGGGGCCCCCTATTGGCCACGGGCCCTCGGACAGCGCCCAAGTGCCTGAATGGTCAGTCCGCTCCTGGCAAGTGGGCAACTCCAAGAGCTATTAAAAAAAATTGATTGTCAGGTAGTTTTACCCTGTAAACAAAAATGTAAAAGTCAGCATCTACAAATACTGTATCTGCTGACTTTCAATAAACACACACTTACCTGTCCCAGGATCCAGCGATGTCCTCAGCTGACCCAGCTCTTTGCCAGGCCTTGGATCCAGGCGCCAGCATCTTAAATGTTGGCAGCTGTGACTTCTTGTGGCTTCACAGCCATCTCCCTACTGCATATGCATGAGGCGCGCTGCCTCCTGTGAATGGTCCCGCAGTCTCATGGGACCTGTGACATGTCCCAAGAGGCTGCGGGGGGCGGACTTCAGCTCCGATCACGTAGATGGTCAGAGCAGAAGTGGGAGCAGATACCTGTCAAAATCAGATATGTGCTCCCACCCCTCCAAAAAAAAAAGGCATTCCAAATATGCGATGGGGGGGAAAGCAGAACATCCCTTTTTGGGTGAAGTCCCGCTTAAACTTTCTAGCTTCTACCTAAAAATGAAATATCAGTTTTCTGTGGGCTTGCCCTTTAATGTGAGCAAATATTACTCTTTCTGAGAAATATATGACAAAATAAATCCTACAGAAGCTAGGGCATGACTGCATTGCCTATGAAACTAATTGCAAGTCAACAGATTAGCCAATGACGTATGCTGTATAAAGCTAATGTAAAACATTCTTTAAGTAAGCATATTTCAAGCTATGGCTTTTCCATGGTTGGATATAAGATGTTCTACTTAAAAGTGCTATTGCTGTCCAGGGACGAGGGATTTCTAAGTGCTGATGACTGCAGGTTTAATCCATAGCAGTGCTTATAAGTCTGATATTCAATCCTTTAAAACCATCATGCCAAGGACCACATGGAATTTATTTTCCAGATGGAGGTGATGTAAGTTAATCCTGCTCTACTTCTGTTTAGTTTACAGAAGTCATTAGGCTGGTAATTGCAGATATCATTTTATCATAAGAATCTTACAGGATACAAAAGAGACTGATGCATCCATCATGCTATGCCAGATGCTGGGGTGAATGGGCTTGTATTACAGCTTTCTGCTCACTGCACAGCCAATTGCCAGATAGGATATGTTTACTGACTGTCTTTTTGTACCAAGAAATTAAGTATATGTAACACACATCTTTAGCTTAAAATTACAAATGTTTATATTACTTTTATTGTGTATTTATGTTAAAGAGGGCCCTCTCCTCTTAAAAATTTACCAATGTAGTGTAAAAGTAATTAGGGAAGCGAGTACGCTTAGCCATATCAAGGTGCCTTGTTTTCCATATATTAGCACGTTGCCAGTTTTGCCTGTGCCCCACACTCACATCGTCAAAAATAACATCATCTGTGCCAGCTTCCTCTTCCTTCTTCTTTTGCTGGCCCATGCATAGTATTTCCATCTCATCTTGAGTGTATTCTTGTACCAGGGGCATACCTACAGGGGTTGCAGTGGTTGCAATTGCAACCCAGTACCATTCTGCAGGGGGCCATGCGTCCCCCCCCCCCATACACCTGGATAGGAGGAGCGGCGGGGCAGCTGCATATAGAGGAACTGATCTTTCCATATTCCTCCTGCAGCAGCTGAATGCCTTCAGGAGGGAGAAGAGGAGAAGCTGGCATTCAGCCGCTGCAGGAGGAACGTGGAGAGATCAGTTCCCCTATATGCAGCCTGACCCCACTACTCCTCCTATTCAGCTTGTTTCTGCTGCCCAACGTGTGCTCTCCAGCCCCCCTGAGCGCTTCCCTGGCACCCTCTCATCCCTCGCAGCTCTGTCGGGTTCCCCCCTCCCCTCTCCCTCCGGATGCTGTGGGGGATCTGTCAGGATGAAGAGGCTGGTAAACGTGTCATTTACCGGCCCCTTTCTTATCTGAATGGAGAGTCAGTGATTCTTACTGATCACTGACTCTTGTTGATTAATAACTGAAACATAGTAAACTGTGTTTACTATGCTTCAGTTTTTGAATGAACGGGAAGCTCTGTACAGAGATATTCATGCCTATTCATTCTGTGCAGCTGAGGCTGCAGAGATGGAGACTGAGGGCTGTATCCTCAATCTCCATTCTCTGTCTCAAAGGTGGAACATCAGAAGTCTGTTTAGACCCCTGATATCTCACTAAAGCACCCCAACGGGGCTCCTAAAAAAATTGTAAAAAATAATTTTAATAAAATTTGTTAAAAGAATGGTAAAAAGGGAAAGAGCCGAGGGTCAGGAGGACTCTTCATGGTTTCTTAAACTGGGGCCCTGAAGGTTCTAGTTATGCCACTGTCTCATACTGTGCATTTGTGAAATGAGGTGCAGGATGTCATGTGACTCATTTCGCCCATGTGCCATTACAATCATCTGTTGAAAAAAGAGCCTTCTTCCTGAGGTCTCACAAGATCTCAGGAGCAAAAGTCTATTTTCCATCAGAAGTGTGTAATGTTGTGCATGTGTGATGAAGCATGTGATGTCATATTCTTTATTTTGTGCATGTGCAATACAACAAAACACTCATCTTTAAAAAAAAAACATTTTGCTGTTAAATCTTGCAAGATCTTCCAGGAGGCTACTGTAGAGCCCTGGGGGCATCTTTGAACCCTAGCTGTGTCACCAGTGTCTAAGAAGTCTAAGAAAAATCAGGAAGTCAGAATGCACAGGTAAATAAAAGCAAAGATTCTTTTTTTTTCTTGCTACATGCTGATGTGAACTTTTGTGAAAGAGGGCAAAGGTCCACTTTAAAGTGGAACTTTACCCTTAATAACATGATAAAAAATATTGTTCTTTAGCAAGGAACATACATTCCACTAAAATAATTATGCTACCAAAATTGCCACAAGTTTCAGAAGACCCAGGGCACCAAGGAATATATTTTGAAGGTATTTGCTCAACTCCCAGATGCCCCAGATTAATGGCTGTAGCAACTTTGGAACTTTTGAAGATCTAACAGGAATATTTTAAGGCCAACTCCACCCACTACTAACATTTCAGATTTGGGTAAGCATCAGTAGGCCAAATTGTGCGCTGCCTTCTAGTAAAAAGAAGCCAAACATATAAATATGTTTGTCAACAACCATGCAATAATGAGATATCAATTTTAAGTGAAGATGGCCTTTGAAGAAGAATTTCAATAAAAAGAATAATGTGGAGGGACTCAGCAATGAGGATCTGATTGACTTCCTCCCAGTGGCGGACTGACCATTTGGAAACTCAGGCACTGCCCGAGGACCCGGGGTCAGTAGGGGGCCTCATGAGATGCCCCTGGTACCTTTTTCATAGGCTTTTTTGAGTTTGGGCAAGGACACAGGTGCCCCATGATCCCCTATTGCCCGGGGGCCTCATGAGTTGTCAGTCCGCCCCTGCCTCCTCCTGTATTGATTTTCAAATCCCACCCTCCTAATTAATGTTATAGATGCCATCTATTTGCCCAGCGATCTCTCCGACCATTCTCTGTGCCTCTGTGCGTCTCTTTGGAGGTTGGGCTCCCACTGGATTACCTAAGCTGGTAGAAGCTATCCCACCTAAATTGATTGAATACTGGGACCTTAATGCGTGGTCATCCTCTCCGGCAACTGTTTGGGACGCCTTTAAGGCATTCACGAGAGGCCAATATAGCTCCTCCATAGCAGCAGTCCACAAGAATCTATCCCAAGATACACAGTCCCTGAACCAACAGGTTGCCAAACAGGCTAATGTTTACAACTCTAATCCTGCTGAAGGTAACTTTGACCTGCTACAAGTTCTTCGGAGAGAATTACATTTATATATTCCTCTTCATATATGACCTCCTCCCAGGGGCGGACTTACCATTTGGAAACTCGGGCACTGCCCGAGGGCCCGGGGTCAGTAGGGGGCCCCATGAGATGCCCCTGGTACCTTTTTCATAGGTTTTTTTGAGTTTGGGCAAGGACACAGGGGCCCCATGATCCCCTATTGCCCGGGGGCCCCATGAGTTGTCAGTCCGCCCCTGCTTCCTCACTTCAGTTATTTTACTGCTCCAAGTATTTTCACTTCTAGAGGCTTTTGTTTAAAAAGATTCTAAATAAACCTCTACAGAAAAAGCCTTTGAGAGCATCACAAGTAGACAGTAAGTTACAGTAGTACTTGGCAAAAAAATTGCTTGACTCAGGACAATTAAAGCATTAGGTCTGGAGCACCGAGAGGAGTCAGATTTACTCCTAGGGCTGGATTTATACTTTTTTTCCCCTAGGGCTGATAACCATGCACACCCCAAACAACTAGGTAGATGTGTTTTCATGCAAACCTGGCCCCTAATTGTAAGATTAAGCGCAGGTTTGAGTGAAACGCGTCAACCATGTTCCCTGCTTGTGGAGCTGTGATATTTGTATTGTAAAGGACTTTCAATAAACTGTTTGGATATTTCTATATTCTTGAGTGCTGTCACCTATTGCTGCAGCTGTTTGTTTAGGCATTATTAGCGTATTAATATTTGCAGAATGTTAATGCTCAAATCCATATGTACAAATGGGGCCATGGGTGGCTGGATTTATTATTTACCTGGACTAGCAAAAAAACAACCATTCCCATATCATTGATCACCCTCTTGCACCTCTACATAGAATTGTTCCCTGAATTTCACTTTAAAGAACATGCTAGCTGCTTTCTTCTTCCTCCAGGGCAATAACAGCAAGGCACAACAGATGGACTGGTAGCCACTATGTGATTGTTTCTGAAATTTTAGTTCAGCCTGACCGTAGATAATGTCCAAAGATGCCAAAATCCAGACAGTTAAATTCCACTCTTTTTTCCTTATACAGTATATAAAAACATCTAGCAAGACTACCATGTATACAACATATGCATGGGTTTCCTATAGGCTAGGTCGTAGGATATTCCTAAAGCTGCTTTGATACTTAGCCTCTTTTCTAAAGTACTTTCTAAGGGACGGCAAGGCTAAATATTTTTATATCACATTTATAGAGATGGGTTTCGCTGCATGTAGATTAGCTAAGTGGCACAATAAAAGCAAAGTAAAACATAATTGAACACCAAGGGAGAGGTTATAGAAACATTCAAGATCAACAGCAGAGTAATTTGGAGCGAGGGGAAGGAGATGAGAAGACTGATGAGCTGCTGGGAAAGATGTGTGATGTGAGCAGAATGCATGACTGACCAGAAACTGCCTCAAACAAACATATATTTATGGAAAAATAAAAAAGGAAGCTGCAGGACATGCCTAATGCAAAAAAAAAGTCAAGCTATGGCAAGCTTAGAAATTTTGAATGGGTTTTTCCCTTTAGTGGTTAATGGTGTGTTTATTTGAATGTGTCACTAGTAGTGTAATCAATGTTTTTATACATTTTTAAGGAACATGGTTGTGATAGACTATTTATTTATACTTATCTCCTGTTTACAGTGGATATAAAAAGGCTACACACCCCTGTTAATTGTCAGATTTTTCTGATGTGAAAAAATGAGACAAAGATAAAACATTTCACTTTTTCCACCTTTAATGTAACCTATAATCTGTACAACTCAGTTGAACAACAAACTGAAATATTTTAGGTGGAGGGAAGTAAAAATAAAAAACTAAAATAATATGGGCATCTCCTGTGCACAGCCCTCTGCAGATCACCCCACAGATTTTCGATCAGATTCGGGTCTGGACTATGGTTGGGCCATTCCAAAACTTTATTCTTCTTCTGCTGAAGCCATTCCTTTGTTGATTTGGATGTATGCTTAGGGTTGTTGTCATGCTGAAAGATGAAGCTCCTCTTCATGTTCAGCTTTCTAGCAGAAGCCTGAAGGTTTTGTGCCAATATTGACTGATATTTGGAACTGTTCATAATTCCCTCTACCTTGACAAAGGCCCCAGTTCCAGCTGAAGAAAAACAGCCTCAATGCATGATTCTGCCACCACCATGCTTCACTGTGGGTATGGTGTTCTTTTGGTGATGTACAGTGTTGTTTTTGTGCCAAATATATCTGTTGGAATTATGGCCAAAAAGTTCAACCTTGGTTTCATCAGACCATAACACATTTTCCCACATGCTTTTGGGAGACTTCAGATGTTTTTTGCAAAATTTAGCTGGGCTTGGATGTTTTTCTTCGTAAGAAAAGGCTTCCGTCTTGCCACTCTACCGCATAACTCAGACATATGAAGAATACGGGAGATTGTTGTCACATCTACCACACAGCCAGTACTTGCCAGATATTCCTGCAGCTCCTTTAATGTTGCTTTAGGCCTCTTGGCAGCCTCCCAGATTAGTTGTCTTCTCATCTTTTTATCAATTTTGGAGGGATGTCCAGTTCTTGGTAATGTCACTGTTGCGCCATATTTTCTCCACTTGACTGTCTTCACTGTGTTCCATTGTATATCTAATGCCTTGGAAATTCTTTTGTACCCTTCTCCTGACTGATACCTTTAACAATGAGATCCCTCTGACACTTTGGAAGCTTTTGCTGTAGGATGCGACTAAGAAAATGTCAGGAAAGGTGGAAAAAGTTCTGAAATGATGTATCTTTGTTTAATTTTTTTACATCACAGAAACCTGACATTTTAACAGGGATGTGTAGACTTTTTATATCCACTGTATGTCTGGCACAAACACAACACAGCACATCACCAAAAGAACACCATACCCACAGTGAAGCATGGTGGTGGCAGCATCATGCTTTGGGGCTGTTTTTCTTTAACTGGAACTGAGGCCTTAGCCAAGGTAGAAGGAATTATGAACAGTTCCAAATACCAGTCAATATTGGCACAAAACCTTCAGGCTTCTGCTAGAAAGCTGAACATGAAGAGGAACTTAATCTTTCACGACAACAACCCAAAGCATACATCCAAATCAACAAAGGAATGGCTTCACCAGAAGATTACAGTTTTGGAATGGCCCAGCCAGGGCCCAGACCTGAATCCAATGGAAAATCTGTGGGGTGATCTGAAGAGGGCTGTGCACAGGAGATGCCCTCGGAATCTGACAGATTTGGAGTATTTTTGCAAGGAAGAGTGGGCAAATATTGCCAAGTCAAGATATGCCATGCTGATAGATTCATACCCAAAAAGACTGAGTGCTGGAATAAAATCAAAAGGTGCTTCAACATAGTATTAGTTTAAGGGTGTGCACACTTATGCAACCATATTATTTTAGTTTTTTATTTTTACTCCCCTCCACCTAAAAGATTTCAGTTTGTTGTTCAACTGAGTTGTACAGTTTATAGGTTACATTAAAGATGGAAAAAGTTCTGAAATGATATATCTTTGTGTCATTTTTTCACATCAGAGAAACCTGACATTTTAACAGGGGTGTGTAGACTTTTTATATCCACTGTCTATGTGGTCTACATTCTTTTTGTCCAGAGTAAACTATAAATCATTGCATATGTTCTTTATTTCAAAGTAAGTACTACTTATTTTCCTTTCCATCCTCCTGAATCACTGCAAATAAAATTGCTAAAGCACTGTGTTTTATAAATAATTGATATATAAAAAATGAAATACATGTGACAGGGTGACAATACAAGGTCCTAGGGTAGAACTACCATGTATTATTATAATGAAAGCTGCAAATTCAAAAATATTGAAAATTACATTTGAAGCTGCTTAAAATGTTTATACAAGAATTTAGTGATTAGGTTTATCCTTACTTTACTATGTTTTTGTCCATTATTGTTATTTCCATAATTTTTGTGTACTTTTGTAGGGTCAGAATTTTGATTCCCATCCAGGGGTGGACTGACCATTTGAAAACTTGGGCACTGCCCGAGGGCCCGGGGTCAGTAGGGGGCCCCATAAGATGCCCCTGGTACCTTTTTCATAGGCTTTTTTGAGTTTGGGCAAGGACACAGGGGCACCATGATCCCCTATAGCCCGGGGGCCCCATGAGTTGTCAGTCCGCCCCTGTTCCCATCCAATTGTTTCATTCCTATTACCAGTCATTATTTTACATAATTTTTGGAAGCTCTTTATGTTCGGTTTATATTCCTGGCTTCCCAATATTCTACTGCCATTTGTACTCTGATATTTCCTCAGTCAGTCCTTATGTACTG
Organism: Staurois parvus; assembly: GCF_062004578.1. Classification (NCBI taxonomy): domain Eukaryota; kingdom Metazoa; phylum Chordata; class Amphibia; order Anura; family Ranidae; genus Staurois; species Staurois parvus. Next base: position 405,373 of record NW_028317816.1, on the reverse strand, counting down.
TATGTGTGTTTTAAAATTTCCTACATGTGGTTCACTAAACAATATAATGTTTTGCAGGTTCTTTTCCACATTCATACATAAAGAGAAACTATAATGATTTTGGGCCACTAGTTTTTTTTTATTACTTTTGAAAATGTAAAACTGAATTTTAATTAAAAAACTTTTATGCTTCTCACTATTTATATACAATGTTTATTTTGCAAATAAATAATTGTACATCCACGACAGAGGAATTACAGTTCATTATGGGCTTCTTGAATGAGTGCACAAAATAAGCTGTTTGCCTTCAGACTCTTTTTCTAAATGAAATTGAAATGAACAAAGCAGGCAGGGAAGGGCAGGAGTCATTCACTTGTGCAAGTGCAAATTGTAGCTTAAGCTATTGCATTCCAAAAAACAGTTTTTGGTAAACATTTAAAAGGAGAAGCTTGCTGGCAACAAATAAAAAGATCATACTCAATAATTCTTGTTTAAGTTCCCTTTTTCATTGATAATTTCATAATAAGCTTATTTAAACCCAACAGTCTAAACAAATATGGCAACCACTTCAATTGATTTTGTCACATACCTGATTGGAGACTGAAATGACGAGGTCAGCCTCACTAGCCCTGACCCCACTGGAAGTGGAACAGAGGGTGTCTAGAGACCAGGGGGACAAGAGCGCCAGCAGATATTGTTTGGAGTTGTTGCAGCTGGAGACTTTGGAAGACTGATGAACCTCCGATTCAGGATCAGTAGTGATATGCAGAGCTGTTATGGTAGATCGCCAGGTATGCACCAGAGTAAGACAGGAAGCTGGGATGGGAGACAGGAGCAATGTCATAGGAATAGCTGGGGTCATCAACGGGCGGACAGCGAGGTACCAAATCATAAGCAAGCCAAAGTCAGGAGTAGAGCCAAAGTCAGGAACAAGTATCAAGCAGGAGAGTAATCAGAGTCAGGTCAGGAACAAGCCGAGTCAGCAACAAGGAAATCACACAGGAACAAACAGGAAACGGGGAACAGCTGAAGAGCAGTCAGCACTCAGCACAGGCAGAGGCACCTTTTAAATAGTCTGTCTGGCACCAATCTTCGTCGTGCGTGTGCACGTGCGTGTGCGCGATTGCGCATTTCTGTGCGCATGCACACGTCCATTCGCCAGCCGTCTCACGGGAAATCCTTTACATTGCCCCCCCTTAGGGGCAGCCTCCGGATGCCTAATAAAGCTTGTTTTTCAGGATGAAGATGAAGGTAAGCTTGCACTAACCGTGGAGCATGGACATTAACGGATGGTTCCTAGGAATTATCCTCTGGACCATAGCCTTTCCATTTGATGAGGAACTGGGTCTGAGCACCCCTCTTTCTACAGTCCATGATGGTTTCTACTTCATATTCCTCATTACCTTCGACAAGCAGTGGAGCAGGAGATTCTGGACCTCGATCCGGAAATAGACTTAGGACTGTTGGTTTTAATAAAGAGACATGGAATACCGGATGGATATTCATATTCTTTGGTAACATTAATTCAAAAGCTACAGGATTAATCTTTCTTTTGATTGTAAATGGTCCCAGGAACCTTGGGCCAAGCTTCTTTGAAGGGCAGCTCAATTTCAAATTTGTTGTGGATAGCTAAATCTTATCTCCTGGTTTCAGATTCAGATTCCTCCTTTTTCTGTAAAAAAATCAAGCAGGAGAGTAATCAGAGTCAGGTCAGGAACAAGCTGGGTCAGCAACAAGGAAATCACACAGGAACGAGCAGGAAACGGGGAACAGCTGAAGACCAGTCAGCACTCAGCACAGGCAGAGGCACCTTTTAAATAGTCCGTCTGGCGCCAATCTTCGCAGTGCGTGTGCGCGATCGTGCATTTCTATGCGCACGTCTATTCGCCAGCCATCTCACGGGAATTCCCTTACAGATTTATCTTGAATCTAGAGATCTTATGCACTTAGTGTACCATAAGAATGCAGCACTCATAAGGTCTAGATACAGGAAAACCAAAAGTAATATTCAAAAAGTTGAGCAAACTCACATAAGATATGTAAATTAAGGTGAAAAACAATGTGAATTAACAAAACTTTAGACAATTCTTATACATACTGTATACATATAATCATAAGCCGTAAATAAAATTGTGAATGACTAAGCAAGAATATGAATACAATTGAAAATTAAATTATAGTCCACACACAGTGTTTAAATACTGTATATAGCCCAAAGGAACAATGGGTGTGGACTATAATTTTATGAGTTAAAGTTGAATGTGTAGTGCTCCCGGAAAACCAAAGCACTAAAAGTGTCAGCTGCTTACTGGAATTGCCTGATTTCTGTATTATTAAGACAAAATAAAGATTAAACAAAAATGGCAACCACTCCAATCAATTTATAACTAGTTTTTTTAAAGTAAGGTACACATGGAACGGCTTTGCACAGAACAAACACAATACAAAAAAGTTTCCAGCACACTTACTATTTAGCCAGCAATAAAACACAATTTTCATTGTTTATTATTTTGAGTTATTTAGTTGCACAACATTTGCATATATGCACTATATTGCCAAAAGTATTGGGACAGCCCTCCAAATCATTGGATTCGGGTGTTCCAATCACCTCCATGGCCACAGGTGTATAAAATCAGGCACCTAGGCATGCAGACTGCTTCTACAAACATTTTTGAAAGAATGGGTCACTCTCAGGAGCTCAGTGAATTCAAGCTTGGTACCGTGATAGGCAGCCACCTGTGCAATAAGTCCATCCGTGAAATTTTCTTGCTACTAAATATTCCATGGTCACCGGTTAGTGGTATTATAACAAAGTGGAATCAACTAGGAAAAACAGCAACTCAACCACAAAGTGGTAGACCATGTAAAATGACAGAGCGGGGGTCAGCGCATGCTGAAGCTCATAGTGCACAGAAGTCGCCAACTGTCTGCAGAGTCAATAACTAAAGACCTCAAAACTTTGTGTGGCCTTCAGAGTAGCACAACAACAGTGCATAGAGAACTTCATGGAATGGGTTTCCATAGCCTAGCGGCTGCATCCAAGCCTTACATCTCTAAATACAATGCAAAGCTTTGGACGCAGTGGTGCAGAACCCTCTAGAGCAGTAGGGACATGGTCTCTGGAGTGACGAATGACGCTACTCTTTCTGGCAATCCGATGGCTGTGTTTGGGTTTGGCAGATGACAGGAAAACAGTACTTGCCTGACTGCATTGTGCCAAGTGTAAAGTTTGATGGAGGGGGGATTATGGTGTGGAGTTGTTTTTCAGGGGTTGGGCTTGGCCCCTTAGTTCCAGTGAAGGGAACGCTTAAGGCATCAGCATACCAAGACATTTTGGACAATTATATGCTCCCTATTTTGTGGAAACAGTTTGGGGAAGGCCCCTTCCTGTTCCAACATGTCTGTGCACAAAGCAAGGTCCATAAAGCAAGGTCCATAAAGACATGTGGATGAGCGAGTTTGGGGTACAGGAACTTGACTGGCCTGCAACTTTGGGATGAATTAGAGCAGAGACTGTAGGCCAGGCCTTCTCATCTGACATCAGTGCCTGACCACACAAATGCACCTCTGGAAGAATGGTCAAACATAGCCACAGGCTCCTAAACCTTGTGGTCAACCTTCCCAGAACTGTTGCAGCGGTTATAGCTGCAAAGGGTGGGCCAACTCAATATTGAACCCTATGGACTAAGACTGGGATGCCATTAAAGTTAACATGTGTGTAAAGGCAGGTGTCCAAATACTTTTGGCAATATAGTGTATGTGGAAGACGCATTGCCGCTAGGCCCCTTTTCGCAGTGCAGTCCCTAATTTTTGACCGCCTCCATCTTGATGCAGATATAGCAATGGATTAATGGAGGGAAGGTATGCCTAGTGGTAGCCGGAGGGAAGGTATGCATAGTGGTAGCCCAGAAGTGACACACCAGAAGCCCAGCAACAGGGGATAAGTAAACCCTCACCTAATTGCCAATCTCCTCCACTCTTCCTACCACTCCATCCCCCACAGCTAGCCTCCTGTACAACTATCCCCTCCCTCCTAGATTGTAAGCTCCAAGGAGTAGGGCCCTCAACCTCTCGTGTATTGTACTGTATTGTTACTGTACTGTCTTGTGTACTGTCTCCCATTATAATGTACAGTGCTGAGCAAACTATTGGCGCTATATAAATACTGTATAATAATAATAATATGGGTGATATCACTGCACAGGCATTACCAAAGTCATTGGTGAGCGCTCTGTTTACCTTCAGCCACTGGGGAGAGATTGCATGACTAGGCCGTTCAGTGTATGCATCTTTTTTTTTTTTTTGCACAGGTTAATTAGTATAGGAGGGGGCTGTTAGCAGGGGGCAATTTTAACATTTGTAATATTTATCTTGTTGCCTGTTATGTGTTCAGGCTGTTGCATTCATAGTTCTTTTTGCCCAGGGGAAACTGCAGACACTGTTGGGATTTATTTACTAAAGCTGGAGAGTGCAAAATCAGACTCACTTCTGCATAGAAACCAATCAGCTTCCAGGTTTCATTGCCAAAGCTTCATTGAACAAGCTGAGGTTAGAAGCTGATTGGTTTCTATGCAGAAGGGAGTCTGATTTTGGACTCTCCAGCTTTAGTAAATAAACCCCTGTTGTGTCTGTGCAATGGTCCAATGTTCTCCAACGTACATTAAGAAAGCATTCCGTAGACTCAGCTATATCTGCACCCTCCCCCTTCCCGATGTCAATGAGCAACATCTGGACATAAACGGACTGTGCATTCCAACTAGGATGAACTTATACAAATATGAAACATTCTTATTTGAGTAATAACATAGGATTGCCCTTATTATCCAAATGACCAATATATGTATAATATTGCAAATTTGTTTGTTTTGTTGGAGCACTTTAAAGTTTCCTTTATTTGGTTTAGTGCCTTCTAATTTCACACAAGAGATCTTATTAGAACCATTAAAATGTCATCCTGATTTTAAATTGGCAGCACATTTCAACTTTGCTCCCTCCTTTGCCCTACATCCATGCTGTTGGCTTTTCAGCTGTGCAGCTGTCAGTTTGTTTTAGATTTATGTTAGAGATTATGTAAGCTACTAGTTTCAGATGTCTTGTAAGGACACTATGCCAAAACATATTTTTATACTGAGTTATGATTTACATTTAAATTTATTATCTTGCCATCTTCCTGCATGCATTGATTATTCCAAGTTTCTTCTTGCATTCTGTTGATGTGACACCTGTGTATCATACTGCTAAGCATATCTGTCGGCAGTGTACCCATCTCCTGCCTTTCAAAGGAAGATGTACCCTGCCTGGGAATATTAGTGAACCTCAAAGAGCCTGTGTAAAAAAACAAAAAACCTTGTGAAATAAAGAAGTACCACAATACCAGCGGTATACAAGCCTTTATTAACACATCCTCATAATTATAAACAATGATACACAGTATATGTTCAATAGAATATAGAAACAGAAATTTTGTACCGATTTTTAAGGTGGATATACTATTCAGAGAAATGACACTACACATACAGTTGTGTCCAAAATTATTCAACCCCCAATGCTGTAAAGGGGTTTAGGGACTATAGTGTACATTTGGAATTGTATTCAGAATCAAATCCTACAAGGACGTTGTAACTACCCAAATGCAACTAAAATGACATCAATTGTTTATGTAATACAGTAGTAAATGGTTCTTATGTGGTTTCTTCATTGCCACAATTATTCAACCCCTTAAAGACTACCACTCTGAAGAACAGAGGTTCATACAGGTGCTTTCCATCAGGTATTGAAAACACCTGTGGATGTCACCGAGCAGCAATCAAGCATAATAAGCACCAATTAGGCAGCTTTAAAATGACTGTGATACTCAGCTCCTTCTAGACATTTACTGGTGTGGTTACAAACATGGTGAAGGCAAGAGAATGGTCCAGGAAGACAAGAGAAGAGGTGATTTCTCTTCACAGGAAGGGCAATGGCTATAAGAAGATTGCAAAGATGTTAAACATACCAAGAGACACCTTAGGAAGCATCATTCGCAAATTCAAGGCAAAGGGCACTGTTGAAACGCTACCTGGTCGTGGCAGAAAGAAGATGCTGACTTCGACTGCTGTGCGCTACCTGAAGCGTAGAGTGGAGAGAAGTCCCCGTGTGACTGCTGAGGAACTGAGAAAAGATTTGTCAGATGTGGGTACAGAAGTTTCAGCCCAGACAATAAGACGCACACTGCGTAATGAAGGCCTCCGTGCCAGAACTCCCAGGCGTACCCCCTTGCTGTCTCCAAAGAATAAGAAGAGTCGACTGCAGTATGCCAAAAGCCATGTGGACAAACCACAAAAGTTGTGGGATAGTGTTCTGTGGACTGATGAAACAAAATTAGAACTGTTTGGGCCCATGGATCAACGCTATGTTTGGAGGAGGAAGAACAAGGCCTATGATGAAAAGAACACCTTGCCTACTGTGAAGCATGGTGGAGGGTCAATCATGCTTTGGGGCTGTTTTGCTTCTGCAGGTACAGGGAAGCTTCAGCGTGTGCAAGGTACCATGAATTCTCTTCAGTACCAGGAGATATTGGATGGAAACGTGATGCAGTCCGTCACACACCTGAGGCTTGGGAGACGTTGGACCTTTCAACAGGACAATGATCCCAAGCATACCTCCAAGTCCACTAGAGCATGGTTGCAGAGGAAAGGCTGGAACATTTTGGAGTGGCCATCGCAGTCACCAGACTTAAATCCGATTGAGAACCTCTGGTGGGACTTAAAGAAAGCAGTTGCAGTGCGCAAGCCTAAGAATGTGACTGAACTGGAGGCCTTTGCCCATGAAGAATGGGCGAAGATACCCGTAGATCGCTGCAAGACACTTGTGTCAAGCTATGCTTCACGTTTAAAAGCTGTTATAACTGTAAAAGGATGCTGTACTAAGTACTAAGATTGAATGTCACTTGGGGGTTGAATAAAACTGATAATGCTGTGAGCACAGAAAAGACATTTGTGGTTATTTCATTATAACTGTTATGTTATATTTGTCTGACCTACAAGTGCCTCTTTAATGTAAATGTAAGCAAGATGACTGAATGATCAAAAGCAATGTCAAACTGGCCAAAACACTCAATTTCAGTGGGGGTTGAATAATTTTGGACACAACTGTATACGTAAAAATCCAAGTTTTATTAGGAGGTAACCACTAAATATAATGGCTATATTAAAAGTCAAAGAAACCAAACCAAAAATAATTGAAATATAAATTTGTTTGATTATTTAACCACTTGAGTCCCCGACACTCCCATTTTCCAGTTTTTATTAAAATATACGCAAGTTAATGTCTCGTTGTACTCTAAAAATAAAGCATACAACAAATAAACATATGGACATAAAAAGATATCATGGAATCGTTTTCTTTAATAAAACGTAATCTGAATTTTAGACTCATCAAAGTAGCCACTTTTTGCAACTGAGCACACTTGTGGCATTCTTTCTACAAAAGAAATCAAATAATGTTCGGAAAGTTCTTCCCTACACTGTTGCAGAAGTTCCCACAAATGTGTTTCTTTACTTTCACCTTTCTGTGCAGTTCATCGCAAACCAGCTCAATGGGGTTTAAGTTTGGAAACTGTGCTGGCCAGTCCATGATTTGAAGCCTACCGTCTTGTTCTTTTCTTCTCGGGTAGTTCTGACACATCCTGGAGGTATGTTTTGGATATCTTGCTTTAGGATGAACCCTTGACCAAATAGACATATTCCAAAAGGTATTGCATGGCACTGCAAAATGCTGTGGTAGTAGTTTTGGTTCAGGCTGCCGCTCACTTTTTGCATGTCAGACTATGGATCCAGCAAAAGAATCCCAGACCATCACACTTCCTCTCCTATGTTTGACAGTTGGTGTCACACACTGAGGAAACATCCTTTCGCCTACTCAACAGCATACAGAAACCCTGCATGATGAACTGAAGATCTTAAATTTTGATTTATCAGTCCATAAGACCTTCTTCCAGTGTTCAGTAGTCCACTAGCAGGGCTTCATGGTCCAGGCAAGCCTCTTTTTCTTATTTTGCCATCTTAGTAAAGGTTTTCTTACAGCCACTTGACCTGTTAAACCTGCAGCTTGAAGTCTTCTCTTCACAGTTGAAACTGAGGCTTGCTTACTTCCATCAGTGTTAAGCTGTGCTTAAAGCTGTTGTCCTGTGAAGCGTCTGTCATGCAAACTGTTGACTCTCAGAAACTTTTCTTCTGATTCTGCTGTGGCTTTGGGTCTGCCAAATCTCCTATCAGAGTTTCTGCCAGTTTATAAATGCTTTTTGATGGTGTAGGAAACTATATTCACTAACGCCCTGGCTTTCCTTGCAATTTCTCTAAAGGAAAAACATATGCTTTCAAGGATTATAATGGTCTGTCTTTCCTCTGTATTTGCCTTTTTATCACCATTTTGAGAGCAAAATACTATTTCCTGCAGTACAATACTGTCCAAATATTTCTTAAGAGGGTGTAATAACAGTCTGCTTCAACACTGCTTTTATACAGACAGAGCTTGTAAGCAGTCAGCAAAAGTTGTGACACCTGTAGGAATTAATGGGATACACTTTCAAGGCTTAATTCACTTACGTTGTTGCAGAAGAGCTGTGAATTGTTACCCCATTACTTCTTACCTCAAAAAGGCCTTTTTGTATAGCTTTGAAATGTACGTTTTTTTTCAGTTTTTGTTAATTTGAGCCAGCATTGCCAGTAGGTGGCTGTTCTTATCCCCCTGTTCAAAGAACCGCTGCTTATTTTCGTATAGATCCAGCCTGGTCAATTCAGTCATATGTAAATGTAATTCTCTCCAAAGAACTTGTAGCAGGTCAAAGTTACCTTCAGCAGGATTAGAGTTGTAAACATTAGCCTGTTTGGCAACCTGTTGGTTCAGGGACTGTGTATCTTGGGATAGATTCTTGTGGACTGCTGCTATGGAGGAGCTATATTGGCCTCTCGTGAACGCCTTAAAGGCGTCCCAAACAGTTGCCAGAGAGGATGACCTCGCATTAAGGTCCCAGTATTCAATCAATTTAGGTGGGATAGCTTCTACCTGCTTAGGTAACCCAGTGGGAGCCCAACCTCCAAAGAGACGCACGGAGGCACAGAGAATGGTCGGAGAGATCGCTGGGCAAATAGATGGCATCTATAACATTAATTAGGAGAGTGGGATTTGCAAATCAATACAGGAGGAGGCAGGGGCAGACTGACAACTCATGGGGCCCCCGGGCAATAGGGGATCATGGGGCACCTGTGTCCTTGTCCAAACTCAAAAAAGCCTATGAAAAAGGTACCAGGGGCATCTCATGAGGCCCCCTACTGACCCCGGGCCCTCGGGCACTGCCCGAGTTTCCAAATGGTCAGTCTGCCCCTGGGAGGAGGTCATATATGAAGAGGAAAAGCAGGAGTAGGACCTGGTGGAGGGGTGCTTCCATCTCCAAACCTCCGTGACTCCCACAGCCTGGGCCCATGTAAGTAAGTCACCAGAGAAGTGTTTAGGTGGGATTGGCCTGTCCAGATCCAGTGAGAGAATAGTATTAAAGTCTCCCATAATTAACAATTCGGCGGGGCAGTGCAGGGTAATCCTCTCCAGCATAGTATACAAAATTGCAAACGTAAACCGGGGGGTCATATATAGATGCAACAACATATCGATTGCCCCATACAGTGAACACCACTAGGACATATTTACCTTGGGGGTCCGTATGGATCACCTCAACCACACATGGAAAAGATTTGCTTATCAAAATTGAGTCCCCTCAAACAAATGTAGAATATGTAGCATGAAAAGCCTTTTGAACCCAAGGTTAGAATTATACTGCCCATGAGATGCATTTCTTAGATTAGTGACATATGGGATGTATGCGATGTGATGTATTGAGAAAGCAGAGTTCTTTTGAATTTGGGACTGGGGTCCGCGGATATTCCAGGACATGACCGAAAATGAGTCACAAGCCTATGAGGCCATGAGAAAGAATTAGATATGATTTGAACGGAGGCATTACCAGTAGATGGTATGGACATCCATTGAGCAGCAAAACTGAGCCAGGCCCACAACAAAAACAAAACATTAAACAACATAACTGTCCCTAGGCACTGAAGTGCATACCCTGCCCATTCCCATCCTCATCCTCTACAAAACTCAGAAGATAGGCAGGGAAGGGCCTGTACCCAATAACAAATAACGATGACTGGTAATAGTAATTATACTATGTCCAGTAGTGGTCCCTGAGGATATGCAGAAGACAAAGTCCCAAACAGGGATAGGTTCTAAAAGCAAGGAAACATCCATAGACAGAGGGGGGGTGCCAAAAAAACTGGGAGCAGTTGAGAACACTCACTATGGTGGAAACAGCACTGCACAATTTAGAAAAAAAAAGCAAAACAGTCCACTGAGCGAAGGTAAGGGAAAGTGGGCTGGAGCTCCTGTGGAAGAGCTCAGGAGCCATAAGGCACTAGAAGGAGTAGTTGGTTTGCTCGGCCAGCAGAGAAGAAGAAAGAGGAAAAAGAAAGCGGAAGAAGAAGAAAGTAGTGTGCTGGGATATTTGTGGAAACCACGAGGTAGACAAGAGTGTAGGCCTGAAGACCAGGTAGCCGCTGTGGGTGTCACCCAAGTCAGAGGTGGCCTCCAAGGTGTCAAAGAACCAGACCTGGTCCCCATCCACGTTCTACAGCCTGCTTGGACAGAGGAGGCTGAATTTGATGTTTTTTTCCCGGAGGTGTTTGCGGATCTCAGTGAAGGATCTGCAGTGTTGTATCTCTGGCGAGTAGTCTGGGAACAGTAGGAGCTTGGTGGGTAGGTCTGTTTTGTGCGGGCAGCCTCCAGGATCCAGTCCTGGTCTCTGTAGTTTAGCAAGTTGAGGAGGAAGAGCCTCAACAGAGCTCCTGGAATAGGGGGTGTAGGAGGCACCCTGTGGGCCTGTTCCACCACGAACATAGATTCCATATTGGTAAGATCAAAGAGGGAAGTCAGCAGTTGTTCAGCAAATTCTGTTGGTTTGGTTCCCTCGGTCCTTTTCGAGGATGCAGATGTTGTTTCTTCTCAGTTGGTTTTCTGTGTCAGGTGCCTTCTTCGGTAGAGCTCTGACATGCAGCTGGAGGGTCCAGAGATCTGTGTAGTCCGCCCGGACTGTGCCCCCCACTTCAGAGACGTGCTCCTCCACCTCCGAGATCCTGGAGCAAAATTTCTCCAGGTCATGCCAAAGCATGCTAATGTCCATTGCCAGGAAATCTATCTTGGCTGTTAGGGTCTCTTTGCAGGCCGTAATCGGCTCTAGGAGGTCCGCAGTGGACCTGCATCTTCCCTCAGTGCTGGCATCTGGGGAGGTCTGCGTGCCTACAGACAAGGCCGTTGTGACTGACTGTGTTGTCAAGATAGCTGAAGAAAAAGAAGGGCGAAGAGTGTCAAATTGGGATCGGGAAGTGCGCAGCTTGCTGGATGCTATGGGCGAACCTCAAAAGCTACCCGCAGCATGCTGGAGTGTTATATCAGGGTTCCCAATCCTGAATAATGAGAATCAGAGCTCAATGAAAAGTGAAGGAGACAATACAGGATCAGAACTCCAGCGCCATGCGTCTAGTCCGGCTCACATCCCAGCCATGCCCCTTTGTTGACTCTTATTACCCTGCATGATGCACAAATCTTCCTCGATTCCTCTCATTCACCAGAGATCTTAGCCAGCCAGCTTCTCTTAACAGCTGCAAAGTGGCTTGTATTTGGCTAGACAGTCCTGACAGGTTCAAAATGTGTAAAAGGCTGTTTTGATTTCTACCATTTCGTATTCCTGATACCTGTCTGCTATACCATGTACTTGTATGAAAAAGTATCCTGTTCTCTTTGTATTGCTTCCTTTGTTTGAAAATCCTTGTGATTTTGCCAGCCCCTCTGCTTTTCCTATTAAAAACTGACCACGCTAAGGAGAACACACCGTGGTCAGTTCTCCAGCTGTGCTGGGAATTCAGTCTCCTCTCCTGCAATGATCAGATATGTCCTGTCACCCCACCCCCTTGCACAGCCATTCACTGGGAAGATCGGTGTGCTGCTGTTTCTCCACCCTGTGCTTCTTATGCAGCTGAGAACAGAGGGAATGTGATCACTTATAAAAAAGGGAAGATGGGTATTTCTAATTTTGTTTATATCTATACACAAAGGTTTTGCCTTTCATTTCTATGTTAAACCGAATGGGTTGTTTTACAAGGTGAAGGTTTACATGCACTTTAATGTTTTTGGAAGTTGGACAACATTTATATATGGATACTACATACTACTACTTTTCAAAGACACTGCATACTATTCTCTGTTTTTTGCTCTTTGGATGTAAACAAGACAAATTACAGCTGCACATCTTTATGCTGAGTTTAACTCTAAGTATCTATTCTTATTCTGTATATAATGTATGGATGCTATTCTGTAGCACTACTATTTTGTATGATTGGTGTAACTCTCCGTACCAATTATTAGGTCTGTAGAGACACTGCATGGTGACAACTTTTTTGCATCCTAAAACTGATTGTTGTCATTGCCTATGTGCACTGCACAGCTTCAGTAAAGTGGAACTTTACCCATAACAACTTGATAAAAAATAATGTTCTTTAGCAAGAAACATACATTCCGTATTAAAAAGTATGCGACCAAAATTAGTGTACACTGTAAATTGCCTCGAGAATTGCTTCTGTTTCTTTTGGCTGGAGGCTGACATTTTGTTGAAGCCCAGAGCCCTGAGCAGCAGTAAATCTTTAGGCTGTCAGAGGATTGGCCCCTACATTTTCGTCACAGTGCTGAAAAGAGAGAACAACTGAGCATCTGCAGAACAGGGTGAGACAGTGTATTACTGGTTTTGAAACAGTATAGGCTCTTATTTTTAATGTTTTACATTGGTATACATGCAAAAGGGGCCAGCCTGAGATGATCCAGTCGAACTTAATTTTCTGATTAAAGTTCTATTTTAACCACACCTCTTAAACAATCCCTGGAATTATTTTCATTTTTTACAGTAGAAATATTTTCTTTTGTCCTAATATAGTGATTTTTTAGGTTATTGTTCATTTTGTTCTAAAGTCTGTACCAGTAAAAGACAATTTGTGGAGTCTTGTGTATAGGTAAGTATTAAAAAAGATATGCTTGCACAATGCTAACATTCAATAAAATGAATTAGTGGAATTGACGATGGTTTTCTTTTTCTTCATCTGATTAAATTGCATTTAGTATTAAAGGAAACTTGTACTGAGAGAAAAATGCACATTGCCACTGTAAATCTCTGCTTCTGAAAATGTTTTTTGCCTAGTATGTCTACTATCCTGCTACATTCAATACACCGAGGCATTGGCCATGAAACTGCATAGATCAGACTTTGACTTATCTCCTCACCTGCTATATACTTGTTCCAGGTCAGTTAGTCAAAGTACTGAAGTCAAAGCTTGAGCATGACAGCCAGGGGATTAAGATAAATCTTCAAACAACTGGACAACTGCCCTCCAAAATATCCAATTTATCCAGGCATAAGAACAAAATAGTATGGCAAAAAGACACCATCGGGACTAAAAAAAGTCAACACATTTCATGCTATATCAGCACTTAATCATGACTCCATGGGAGTTAGGGGATTAACATTAACAAAATGATAGCTCAGCAGTGGTAGCCTACATATACAGTATCCCCCAGGGCAAGTTTTCTTTAAAGCAGAGCTAATGTTTTATATTTACATTTAGACTGCTGATACAAACTGTTATTCATTTTTCTTATTATGGGCTCCATTACCTTTGGTGGGCCCCTGTCTTCTTAAGTAGAGTCAAACTGGAGGTGGATAGGCCAACAATCTTAAAGTGGAACTAAACCCTCCTATCTTTTTCAGGAAAGGAAGCTGCCATCTTGGTCTCTATTTGATCTGCAACTGCCATGACACTGCACATGTTATCAGTTATGACACCAGCCATTTGATGGTTTGACAGTTTGTTTGAGAGCACAAGCAAATATGACAGGTAGCATTCCCAGCATGCCAGAAATGTAACTGTTTTTTTAAACTGTTAAATCAGTGGATTTAGGTCCGCCTAAAGCAGTGGCTATGTGATACTGGGCAGGCCATATGGCACATATCCTGGCTTAGCAAATACATGTAAGTACTGTATATCCACTTACAAACACCTAGAGGTTAAAGGAGGGTCCGCTAATGGCCCATCCGCATTTAAAATATAAAAGAAGGTCATAGAAATGTTTACCTGTTAAATGGTTGCAAACCTTTCTTCTTTTCTGACATAGGACTAGCACATAGATCAGGAGTTCTGGTCTACTTCAAAGGTACGTATAAACAAAACTCAGTATGTAGAGGAATAAAAGCACTGCACAAGTGTTAATAAGTTCAAACCACAGAATACAACAATTCAAAAGATTAGTATACTTTTTTTTACTGCAAGGCTATATAGCATAATCTCCCTTTTTTTCTTAACAAAGCTATACCAATCTATATTTATATGAATGGTGGTATACTTATCATTCAAGACTAATTGTTCGACAAATTGGAAGTGCAACTGAAAGTTGAAGGCAGAGCTGAATAATATATAAAAATATGTAAAACTAAAGCATTGTTCTGTACCATTTAGGCCATATCCCAGTTCAAACCTATACATTTACTGTATATGTGGTGCCCTGGAATGATGTACATGCCTAATATTCAAGGTGTCACACAAGTGAGTGCAGTGTTATCTTGTTTTGTACAACAAAGTAATGGTAGAATGGACAAATGTCAATGTAACCTCCATTACTAGAGGTCAACATGTTTATGCCCCTATCCCTATGAGACCTACTTTCACTTTGGGTTACCATTTTTGTAAGACAGCAAATTGGATCATTATGTTGATTATGCACTCAGTTTCATAATGTAGTCAAGTGGGCTGTTTTGGATGGTGGTCCTTAGATAGAATCAAGTCATTAAAAAACAGGGTACTTTTAGCTTTTAGCAAATCAGACCACCGTGTTATTATTGCTATTGTTGATCCTATAATGGAGTAATGGAATATGTTAAAGTGTACAGTATGTTACCCCGACATATCATATTCCTGATATGTGTCTGTTGTACCATGTACTTACCAGTCCCCCGCTTTCCTTTCTCAAACTAACCACGTTTGGTTCTCTTCTTTGCATTCTACTTAGGGGAACAGACTGCCTGTACTCCAGTGGTTACACATCTGCTGACACGGGCCCCAGCACAGCTGTACACTGGGAAAATCAGTGTACTGCCCTTTCTCTGCCTCCTGCTGATATGCCGCCCTGAAGTGTCCACCTCCACCTGTCTAAGCCCCTTATACTTCTGGGAGCAGAGGTTATGCGATCACCTATAAAAAAGAAAAGAAATGTATTTATAATGTGCTCTATCTTTCTCTCTCTCTCTCTATATATATATATATATATTGTTGTCACCGACGGTATGCAAGTATGCGGCCTCTCGGTGGCTGGGCCTTGACACCGAGTGGCCACATATTTGCTTACCAAAAGTAAATAAACGTGCTGAGCAGGGGCGGACTGACCATTTGGGAACTCGGGCAGAGCCCGAGGGCCCGGGGTCAGTAGGGGGCCCCATGTGATGCTCCTGGTACCTTTCATAGGCTTTTTTGGGTGTGGTTTGAGTGTGGATGAGGACACAGGGGCCCCATGATCCCCTATTGCCCGGGGGCTCCATGAGTTGTCAGTCCGCCCCTGGTGCTGAGAGTGCGCCCTGTGTGCTCCCAGTGCATTTACCAGCGCCTCTTGGAAAGGTCCCGACCGCTGCTTCAGGACCTTTCTGATCATGTGACTTCTGTGACAGCTAATCACAGCAGTCGCATGACCCTAAACCCTGCCCCGCCTCCCAGCGACACAAACCCCTTAAAGGGCTGGGAGGCACCGGCGCCAAGGGGTTGAGTTTGATCTTACCCTTCTAGAGTTCCTATTAACCATGATGTGTATCCATATATTTTATAGTTTATCTGTTAGCCCTTTTTTCTGTTAGCAACTGCAATGCTTGCATGGCGATTAAATTGTTTACTCTGCCCCAAAAATAGAGAAATAAAAATGTCCTTAAAGTCAAGGACACCTTTGGATTGGCATGGAAACCACAAGCAGATGGAATAATAAAAGTAATGTTCCAGAGAGAAACACTGCTTGCAATTAACCTGCTGGTGATCAACACTTAAAAGTCATACAGTAGTTCACACAGAATTAAATTTATAAACATTTTTTTGAAGAGCATCCTGTGTCCCATTCATAGATAACAGAAGTAATTAAAAAACATTTTTGAGAGCTAAAAAATGCTTTCACAATAATAACCCATTTGTGCTACCACAGCAGCTTGTTTTATGTTAGTCATTTATTGTGTTTTCATGGCTGACAACTTAAAGCAGGACTATAGGCAAAGTGTTTTTCATTTAGATAGAGTAAGAAGGGTTATAACTCCTATCATTTGTTTTTTGCCATTGAAGAGATTTATTTTCACTTCCTGTCCCATAGTTAAAACAGGAAGTGAGAGGAAATCTCTACAAATTAAAAGAATCCCTTGGGGACCCCCAGGTCACCAGAACGAGTGTCCCCATTGGAAGATTTCACCTCTTACTTACTAGGACAACACAACATTCTTGATTTTCTTTTCCTTTCACTTTCAATGATAATGGTAAACAGGACACATAGAGAGGGTGAATCCTCCTAATGGGAGCACAGACAGCAATAAAAACCTGACAGATGTTCTAATTCATCTCCACTCTTTCCAAAACTAAAAAAAGGTTTGCTTTTAGTTATACTTTAAGTAATGCCCCAGGTATCTGGTCCGCAGTGATCAGGCTTAGAAACCCATTGGCGTCTTCTATACCAGTCACCAGTCATTGTGTGCGTAGCCACTTCAGCTCTCTTACTCCTATGCCCCTTATAAACCAGTACAATTTTTACATTTCCACTATGGGTACAAGTACAAAGTAATAAATAAATTATTAAGTTTGGATTTCTCTGACAATATTGTCCTTAAAAATGTTTTTATTTTCTATGGTATCAATAAACAAAAAGTAAAAGAATTTAAAATGTTTTTTTTCCTATTTTCAGTATATATTTTATTCTGTAATGTGTTCCATTTAAAATAACACTAAAATGTTCTTGGTACAAAGCATGGCAAAGTTTTTTCCAAATGAAAAGAGATGTTTTGTGTACATTTTCTTACATGCACTACTGAAAAGAGAAAAAATAACACAATTAAATTAACAAACAATTAAATGTTAATGGTAAAAAAATAGACATGAAAATAATAGCTAAGGGGAGAAGGAGAGGAAGGAGTTACCGGTAATTAAGGCTGATAAGAGTTAAATGGGAATACCTTAAAATGTTTTTTTTTTTATTTGTAACGTTTCTTTACTAATATCATATAAAGATCAAAGGTAACACATTTGATCTACAGTACATATGAATAAAATAGTAAATATGATGAAACCGTATGTTATATTGAGTATGTTATATGTGTTTATCTGCAAGACTATCTGCAAGTTTCATTTTACACAGGAGTGGATGCATTCTAGCAGTCTTTCTTGATATGTAATACAGACTAATTACCAGATGTAATTTTGACAGCCTGTAATAACGGAGGGGGGAAGGGGGGAGTGCAACACAGGTCAAGGAACTAGACCAGGGGTGGGCAAACTTTTTGACTTGAGGGCCGCAATGGGTTCATATATTGGACCCGGGGGCCGGACCAAGAGTAGATGAATGAAGTGTATGTGTCATCCATGGTAAGTATAGTAATATTCCCCCATAGTAAGCATAGTAATTAATCACAACAATAAAGCAGAAGCAAGCCACCAAGAATGACACTAATTGTTAATGTCATAAGCACCTCTCCGACTCACTTGTACAAGTGTGGATACATAAACCCAGGGGACAGCATACTAAACAATATGATAGTGTGAGAAGAACACACCTATCTGAAAAAGAAGGTTTCTAAAAGATCCACGCGGAGTAATATGAATTCAAATGAATTTAACAATACTTTATTTGATCACATAGATCATGGGGAGGTTAAACATAAGCACGGTGTACATATGAAAAAAATAAAATCATGTTTAAAAACACTTAGCGTCTTCAATTAAGGGTCATCTTAGCCAACAGAGCACCATATAAGGCAGAGTGGTGTAATGATGGAATAGTTATCCTGGATTTCCGTAGGTTTCCTGCTTAATATTTGTGTGAACCGTATATTCAGTAGGTGTGTTCCCAGTATAAATCAGGGACCTCCTGGAGTGTACAAGCTGGAACACAAAAATACATGGTATGTATCTAGCAATATGGAAACCAAATCACATCCAAAATTTACCAGGCCTCCCTCCACAATAGTCAATGGATGCTGCTGTTACCTTCTCATAGGTGAGACTATCATACCCGCCTCTCAAATGTAGGGACTTCCTGGATAGCCACCCCAAATGGAACAGGGTCCACAGTACCAAATGATTCTGAGGATATATATAGAAAAAGATAATAAATGTGTAGAACATGGGCATCAGGTGATCCCGAAAACAAAACACACATAAAGATGTGGATATATTACCATCAATAAGGATCAAGAAGACTCCTGTCGACTTGAACTAAGATCAGGTCCTTGATGCTTTTCCAAAAATGCATATGGGGGTGAGGGACCAGGTATACACGATGCGTGGATTTCAAACACATATAGTGTGTATATAGCATATAGCAGGCCGTAGATACCTGAATTTAATATACCCAGTAAAGGGTTTCCAAAAATTGCTCAATTTGAGAAGGTTATTTGCGGTTTTATAAGGATGTGGCTATGTCACAGCGAAAAATACCTGAATAGGATAGCATATGTATATATATATATATATATGTAGATTCTCCTCCTTAGAGGATTTCCAAAAAATTCCCCGAGTATACAGGGTAAATTAGGCCCATACAACATGCCCTATGAACACCATGTAGGCTCTGTAAATCTCAACAGCCGTAAGCTTTTAAATAACTTGCCACCGGTGGAAGATATATTTCCCTGAAGGATTGCCGTTTGCGAACCGCTGTGATAATAGCCCACTGGTAGTTCTCAAAAGGTCTTGGGCCTACCTAGCAGGGAGCTGTGACACCGCCGTTCCTTCCCGCCTCGTGGGCGCCGCACCCTGTGAAGACGCCGAGCGTAGTGACGTAGAACTAACGAGCGTAGTGACGTAGAACTAACGAAGTTCTGACGAAGTCTGCGGTGATTGGCGGACGAAACGCGTCAACGTATTGACGTCACTACGCTCGGCGTCTTCACAGGGTGCGGCGCCCACGAGGCGGGAAGGAACGGCGGTGTCACAGCTCCCTGCTAGGTAGGCCCAAGACCTTTTGAGAACTACCAGTGGGCTATTATCACAGCGGTTCGCAAACGGCAATCCTTCAGGGAAATATATCTTCCACCGGTGGCAAGTTATTTAAAAGCTTACGGCTGTTGAGATTTACAGAGCCTACATGGTGTTCATAGGGCATGTTGTATGGGCCTAATTTACCCTGTATACTCGGGGAATTTTTTGGAAATCCTCTAAGGAGGAGAATCTACATATATATATATATATATATACATATGCTATCCTATTCAGGTATTTTTCGCTGTGACATAGCCACATCCTTATAAAACCGCAAATAACCTTCTCAAATTGAGCAATTTTTGGAAACCCTTTACTGGGTATATTAAATTCAGGTATCTACGGCCTGCTATATGCTATATACACACTATATGTGTTTGAAATCCACGCATCGTGTATACCTGGTCCCTCACCCCCATATGCATTTTTGGAAAAGCATCAAGGACCTGATCTTAGTTCAAGTCGACAGGAGTCTTCTTGATCCTTATTGATGGTAATATATCCACATCTTTATGTGTGTTTTGTTTTCGGGATCACCTGATGCCCATGTTCTACACATTTATTATCTTTTTCTATATATATCCTCAGAATCATTTGGTACTGTGGACCCTGTTCCATTTGGGGTGGCTATCCAGGAAGTCCCTACATTTGAGAGGCGGGTATGATAGTCTCACCTATGAGAAGGTAACAGCAGCATCCATTGACTATTGTGGAGGGAGGCCTGGTAAATTTTGGATGTGATTTGGTTTCCATATTGCTAGATACATACCATGTATTTTTGTGTTCCAGCTTGTACACTCCAGGAGGTCCCTGATTTATACTGGGAACACACCTACTGAATATACGGTTCACACAAATATTAAGCAGGAAACCTACGGAAATCCAGGATAACTATTCCATCATTACACCACTCTGCCTTATATGGTGCTCTGTTGGCTAAGATGACCCTTAATTGAAGACGCTAAGTGTTTTTAAACATGATTTTATTTTTTTCATATGTACACCGTGCTTATGTTTAACCTCCCCATGATCTATGTGATCAAATAAAGTATTGTTAAATTCATTTGAATTCATATTACTCCGCGTGGATCTTTTAGAAACCTTCTTTTTCAGATAGGTGTGTTCTTGTCACACTATCATATTGTTTAGCATAGTAATTAATCCCCTATATAGTAATTCATCCCCCATATAGTAATTCATCCCCTATATAGTAATTCATCCCCCATAGTAATTCATCCCCCATATAGTAATTCATCCCCCATAGTAATTCATCCCCCATAGTAATTCATCCCCCATATAGTAATTCATCCCCCATAGTCATTCATCCCCCATATAGTAATTCATCCCCCATAGTCATTCATCCCCCATATAGTAATTCATCCCCCATAGTCATTCATCCCCCATATAGTAATTCATCCCCCATATAGTAATTCATCCCCTATATAGTAATTCATCCCCCATATAGTAATTCATCCCCCATAGTAATTCATCCCCCATATAGTAATTCATCCCCCATAGTAATTCATCCCCCATAGTAATTCATCCCCCATATAGTAATTCATCCCCCCTATAGTAATTCATTCCCCATATTAATTCATCCCTCATATAGTATTTCATCCCCCACAGTACTATTCCCCCCCAAGTAGTAAGCCAAGTCCCCCCTGTGTCAATTCACTTACCTTTGCTCCGCGCGTTCCTCTCGCCGTGTTCCCGCGCCATTCCGGTCTTCAGGGCGGACTGTGAGAGGAGCCTAGCTCCCCTCACGTTCCTCACGCTGCCCCGCCTACACACATTCTGACAGCCGATGTTTGCCACGCTCCGCGGGCCGGATTAAAAGGTCTGCCGGGCCGTATATGGCCCGCGGGCCGTAGTTTGCCCATTGCTGAACTAGACAAAGGAGATAGGTTTTGGAAACTTTTTAGGAGATTTTCAGTACATATCTCCTATTATTAATATCCTCAATCTTCTTCTGTTTTAGGTCCAGACAACTCAACTACAACACATATTTCTGGACATGTGTTGTTGTGATTACTTTTACAATATTATTGCATACTATTAATAGTGGTATCTCGTGATACCAGACAGGGAGTTTTCTTCCAATGTATTTTATTTTAGTAATTTATTTTTACATAGTTACATACTCTGTACTCTACATACACCCCCCATGTTCTAATACTCTTTACTCCTCATACAATCCCTCCCCCATGTCTTTATACTCTGTTCTCCCCATACACTTCCCATGTCCTCGTACTCTGTACTCCACATAGCATGAAGATGTGTATTACACGGGGCTCCCCTTACACCGGGGTACCATCTCACCACCACCGTATTGCCAAGCTGTTTTACAATCCACTTTGAGGCAGCTCAGCCATGAAAGTCTTCCCAAGAAATCTCTCCAGCAGAGCCCAACTCTCCTATTGGTCCCACAGTTCTCACTGGACGTGTTATGATTCTCCAAAGTGGTCCAACACTTCCAGGAAGCTGATCTCCATACTGGTATGCTAGTATGTGTCAGGCCAGTCTGACGCATACTAGCTGCTTCCAGCCATACCTGCCTGGAGGGTAAGCCGCTTACACATCACTGTCTGCATTATTCAGCTGGAGAACCGTCCAAGAAAAGCCACTGGGAGGGATAATCCTGCAACCCCTTCTCCAGATCTACCGTCTGTTGCATCCCATTGGATATGGCATGATACACCCATGAATATTTATACTACACCGGAGTCTGCTCCATTAAAGGGAAATAAAAGTAAACCCTGCTGCTTGCCCACAACAGGGCTAAATGTAAAAAAAAATCTACCTGCCTGACGCCCGGAACTTCATGTCCTGAGCATTGGGCGATATAATTTGAGCATCCCTGAAACAGTGAATTGGCTGACAAAAGCCCAGGCGCCAGGATGGAATTTTTAGTCACCATGGTGACCTGGCGCCTGGGATTTGTCGAGCCCTGCCCTTAGTCTTCTTGATTAGCTGAAGTTGCCAGGGATTTGTCGAGCCCTGCCCTCAGTCTTCTTGATTAGCTGACGTTGCCTGTGGATCCTGTTGTAATAGTATGTTGCCATATCGTTGCCATATATACCACAAAGTGACATGAAACAGAACATCTTTTACAACCAAAGTTCACTGATGTCAAGATTCCTAGGTCAGATCAAGCATTGTCAGTATACATAAGTTATCTTGAGTAAAATGTGATGACTAACCTGCATACTTAAAAAAAAGTTTAAATAGTTGTAGCTTTTTTGGCACACTGTTTGAATAAATAATCTGCTCAGATTTTTAGAATAAATTGACAAATTTACAAAAATGTGATAAAATAAAGAAAAATGCATTTTGGTGTATTGCCAAGGCATTTTTCCCAGAAGTGATACAGAATCATCTGAAAAATTGACCCATACAGAAAAACCTAGTTGGACCAGGCATAGTTGGCCAATCTACTGCTTTCAGTACATACCCTAATTTGTCTGCAAGGTTAGAATGGTCTTTTCCCTGAACAAAGTTGTGCAGTACACAAGCTTCTCTTTTGCAATACATAAGAGCACAGTTCTTTTTTATTGTTTTTTTTTTACTTTAGATGTTTCAGGGATTACAGGAATATTAATCACTAAACAGATTCAGGCTTCAGTAAAGAGTAAACAAGTAATTCTCATGATACAAAAGACCTTTGTAATGTAGAGAGAGGATTGTATGCCACCTTTTATCATAGCTAACCTACAACAATCAGTGTGCTTCTGGGAATCCTTCTTCAGCTCTTCTCTGATGGTTGTCTGTGAACAGCTCTTTGGCTTTTTATTCCATTATTTTTCTTCTTTTTTATCGACCACCCACCTTCCCTGTCTACCAGTTAAAGCAGCTAGAGGGCATCATTAATGTTTACTGATCTGAATGTATTGAATGGTAGTAAGCTTGTCTGAATAGGGATTTTCTTACGTGGTGTGTGATAGGTTACTATTATTTATTCATGCATGGCTCCTGCTTCTGTTGTATTGACATCTTGTAGGAAACATAATCTGTTCATGTGTTAAGGGAAATATATAGTAATTTTGTATATATTTTCTTTATTCATTATGATCAGCGTTAAAAAAAATAAAAAAAAAGTTTTAATTATTCAGGTAAATCTGAAACATTACAAAATGGAGTTCCCATATAGACTTTGTAGAAATAGTATAGAACTATAGACTAGTGACAACAAAAAAGACCAGCTGGTCAATCTAGTCTGCCTTTGTTTGTTTTTGTTTGCTCTTTGTTTTTATTTTATTATATACATTTTTCTTTAAGGTTTATTTATTCTGAGAATAGACTTACAGTATGCTTATCCCAATGGCAGGTATCTTATGGAAACCAAAGTGATGCGGTCTTGTCTTGCTCCTCCCGTCGTCCAACCCTGGAAGTGGTGATAGGAAATGTGAGGAGTGTTGCAGACAGTACTGGATCTTGTGCAGCTGTCAGATGAGTGGACCAGACCACTGCACAGGGCAGGAAGAAGATGCAGGAATACCAAGGTACCAGATTAGATGACCAGAATATGTCTAAATAGTGTGGAAAACAAACCTGCACTATGTGTAGTTAATTATAATTAGACTTGCTGCTGCTCATAAGGGTACATTGTCCTTTTGAAAAGTATAAACCAAAAAAAATGCCAGCATTATCCTTAATCCAAATACATGTGATTACATCAAAGTAGACCGTGTGAAATCAAAACCATATAAAAATAAAATAAATCACAATATCTATACAAAAAATTCAAACATCAATTGTGCTTAATATAGTATCCTTAGAGGATCTACTTCTTCCACTTAGCTTCTATTTAATAGCTCATGCAGTATACCATGTGAGATCAAAATCATATATAAATGAAATATAATAAACACAGTCGGATTTATTACTATTACGAAATTACAAATTACAATTTACTAAAACTGCAGAGTGCAAAATCTGGTGCAGCTCTGCATAGAAACCAATCAGCCTCCAGATTTTATTACCAAAGCTTCATTGAACAAGCTGAAGTTAGAAGCTGATTGACTACCATACACAGCTGCACCAGATTCTGAGCGCACTAGTTTTAGTAAATCCACCCCCCCCAAATCTATACAAAAAATTGAATCAAACATATATTGTGATTAATATAGTGTCCTCAGCAGATCTACTTCCTCCGTTTGAATAATATTTCATAGCTTGTGCAATCTTTAACAAATCACGGATAGTGCTCTGTACCTTCACAGTGAATTTTGAATCTCCCTTGCTCTCTTTCATAAAGACTTCACAGGTGCTCTGTGCCCCCCTGTAAGTGATCCCCACTCATTAGAGGGTTGTGATTCTATTACCATATGTCCCAACCAGCTTTGTTTGTTTGCATTCCACTTCTGCGTAGGTGTGAAGAATTAATCTTGTGAAACTTTCTCCAGGGCTTCTGTTTGTTTGCTTCAGACAATGCACTATGTATGATTTGTTAAAGAGTGTACAAGCTATGAAATAGGAGTCAAGCGGAGGAAGTAGCTCCGCTGAGAACACTATATTAAGCACAATTTATGTCAGAATTTTTTGTATAGATGTTGTGTTTATTATATTTCTTTTATATATGGTTTTGATCTCACATGGTATACTGCATAAGCTATGAAATAGGAGGTAAGCAAAAGAAGTAGATCCGCTAAGGAAACTATATTAAGCACAATTTATGTTTTAATTTTTTTGTATAGATATTGTAATTTATTTCATTTCTATAAGGGATGCATTCAAGACAAAGACCAAAGTTAGTAACAGCCAGACAGCAAAGTACCAAATTGGGAGACAGAAGTTGAGTCATAAGTGCAAGCCGAGGTCAATAACAGCCAGACCGTAAAGTATCAAATCAAAAAGCAGGAACCGTGTCAAGGATACAAGCCAAGGTTGGGGACAGCCAGGCAGCAGAGGTTACAAGGCAGTAAGCAGAGTCCAACCCAGAGCACAAAAAATCCAAAGATCCAGAGGCAGGTCTGAACACAGGTTGAGCCATAAGCAGGAAGGCAAAATTAGCAGGTCACATCGCAGGTAATCAGGATCTAACTGATGGTCACACAGCAATCTGTGTCTGCAGTGCTTCAATTTACATAGGCAGTTTGGCGCCAAAGCCAGCCTTTCAGCAGCTGCAGGGAGAGACACACAGGAGATTGGTTCTTTTAATTGCCCCCTACCTTCCCCCACCACACCAATCACCCCCTGCGATTCTTCCTGCTGCCACACCACCCTGTGTGCTCTCCCCACCAGTGCTGTCAGCTTCCCCTCCTGTCCCTCCTGCCGGAAGCTACACAAAGATTTTTCAGTCTGGAAAGCGGAAGAAGCGGCTGGTAAATATGTAATTTACCGGCCCATTCCTTTTCTAAATAAACACAGTGAGTGATTGGTACTGATCATTCATGTGTTCATAACTGATGCATAGTATACATTATTTACTATGCTTCAATCTATGAATGAACAGGAGCCTCTGTATACAGTCTCCTGCTTTTTCATTCTGCAGTACAGCTGAGGTTGCAGAGAAAGGGATTGAGGAATGTTCTCAATCCCTTTCTGGTTCTCAAAATTGAGACTGATATTTTCCCAAAGCCCCCACCCCCCCAAAAAAAAGTATTGTTAAAAAAATTGTAAAATGCAGACTTGTGGTTTGAGAAGGGGCAGAAAAAATGCACAATTGAGCCACGTTTTTGGCAACCACCAACTCTCCCCCCTTAAGCTGCAATAGGCAGTGTTTACACTTTGCGTCCCCAGCAACGTTAACCCAACTTGCCCACCGAACGCTACACATTCAAGTCAATGCGGAAGGGATACAAATGCCCCGCAACCATGAGCAATGCACACATTTGCGACCTTGGCAAAAGTGGGGTGAGGTGATTTGGAGGCATTGCATCACTTTCTCAACGCCCCACAGTAGCTTCTGGAGCGCGATCCCAATGCGTATTGGGCTTCTAAGGCAAGGGAGATTTATACGCATGTCTAAACCTACCCTTAAGAATAAGAATAATTTTTAAACAATTTAGGGCTCAATCATCCAGGTTCCTTGGTCCCCACCATGTGAATAAGCAGTTTGTTTGTGTGGCTGGGATGGTCTATTACTCCATGAAGAGGCAGACTACTGTACTAACACAGTGGCAGGTCCTGATTTGACAGATGTGCAGGTGAGTGGCCCCTAATGCACACGGTTTGTGTTCGGGATGTACTCCTGCACCCACACGCCTGGAAAATTAGAACCTATGGCTGTGTTTGCACAACTGCTGTGTCCCCATAGAGTAACATAGGCTGACTGTCCCAAAATAAAATATAAGGAAAGCAAAAATTCCAAAAAATAAAAAAAAACATCAAAAGAAAATCAAAATTGACTGTGGTCTTCACTGCGTGCTCATATACGTGAAGTGTGGATGACTATCTCACCAGATCCTTTGACCCCAGTTATGGTGGTCAAATGCGCCTTTGGTTATGTAGGGAACCACCCTCTCTTGTTGGATTCTCCATTTATCTTCCTCTAAATCTCCATGGATTATAGCCAGATATAAGGGATTCCAATAGGTTTCCAATGATAAAATTTATAGTTGGTTTTAGATATTCCTCTCACGGGAATGTAGCCAGCCAATGAATGAATCAGACAAGTGAATAGCTTATCTAAGTGTAGTACTGTAATAGGAATCAAAATCACACAGACAAAAATATTCCACTCACTTGTACAAGTGCTTGTAAACCAGCACCAGTGTTTAATCACCCTCCGCCCGCCATATAGTACAATGACGGGCGCAAGGTGGTTCTCTCGTTCTGATAGGACGTCATATGATGTCCTTCCATTCTCACTGCGCATGCGCGGCTCACGGAGAGCGCAGCGCGGCGATCGCCGTTGCACTGTGTCCCTCAGACACAGCGGATCACGGAAAGAGCTGAAGATGTCGGCTCGGTCATGTGATCAGCTGTGTCCAATCACAGCTGATAACATGTAAACACATGTTATCAGCATTTCTCTCCTCTTGAGCTGTCACGCTGACAGCTCGAGAGGAGAGGAGAGCCGGTAATCAGTGTGCCCTGATGATCAGTGTGGCCCCAGAAATGCCGTCTGTCAGTGTCCATCAGTGCCAGCAGTCAGTGCTCATAAGTGCCACGTGCCAGTGCCCATCAATGCCACGTATCAGTGCATACCAGTGCACATCAATGCCACATATCAGTGCCCATCTGAGCTGCCTTTCCATGTCACCCATCAGTGCCAGTCAGTGCCACCTATCAATGCCAATCAGTGCCACCTATCAGTGCCAGTCAGTGTCACCTATCAGTGCACATCAGTGCCGCCTATCAGTGCCAGTCAATGTCGCCTATCAGTGCCAGTCAGTGCCGCCTATCAGTGTCAGTCAGTGATGCCTAACAGTGCCAGTCAGTGCCGTCTATCAGTGCCAGTCAGTGCTGCCTATCAGTGCCGCCTATCAGTGCCATATATCAGTGTCATGTATCAGCGCTGCCTTTCAGTGCCCATCAGTGATGCCTGTCAATGCCCATCAGTGCAACCTACCAGTGCCTCCTTATCAGTGCCCATCAGTGCCACCTATCAGTGTCCATCAGTGCAGTCTATCAGTGCCCATCACTGCAGCCTCATTAGCGCACATCAGTGAAGGAGAAAAATCACTTATTTACAAAATTGTATAACACAAACTAAGAAAAAACTTTTTTTTTCAAACTTTTCAGTGGTTTTTGGTTTGGTTAAGAAAAAATAAAAATCCCAGAGGTGATTAAATACCACCAAAAG
Organism: Staurois parvus; assembly: GCF_062004578.1. NCBI lineage: Eukaryota > Metazoa > Chordata > Amphibia > Anura > Ranidae > Staurois > Staurois parvus. The sequence continues at coordinate 377,305 of NW_028317816.1, read as the reverse complement.
AAAGCTCTATCTGTCTCAAAAAAATGATAAAAATTTCATATGGGTACAGTGTTGCATGACCGCGCAATTGTCATTCAAAGTGTGACAGTGCTGAAAGCTGGAAATTGGCCTGGGCAGGAAGGGGGTATAAGTGCCCTGTAGGCTAGTGGTTAAGGCATATAGGTTTTAAAGATGGCCGCTTTGCACTTCAAGCCACGCTTTCTCTTAGCTGTTCCCGAACCCGGAAATGACGTATTGGAATTTTTGCTTTCCTAATATTTTATTTTGGGACAGTAACAAGAGTTGTCACTGTATCTATGTTTTATAATACCTACCTCACATGGTATACTATTGGTCGAATTGGTACATGGAGGGTTAATAATATCTCTTTGGACTAAGCATGTTGAGGCATGGACCAAATTTGAGATAACCGTACAGGGTTTTTTTTGGTGGTACCAATTCCTGTATTTATTGTACTACACTAAGATTATTGTTTGGATAAATGTAGCGCCTACCTATTTGTATTTTATTTGCATTATGATGTAAAGAAGGGCTCTGATGGGGCTTATAATGCACAGGGGACTCTGATTGGGACTATGTTATACAGGGAGGCTGCGATGAGGCATATGATATGAAGGGCATCTTTTATGAGCACTATGATGTAAAGATAGGCTCTGCAATAACCCTAGCAATAAACTGTCCAAACTGCTCTCTTCTCTCTCCACAAACAGGAAAAGGAAGTGATGTCACAGGAATCTGTGCATAAAAAAAAGTGCATGAAAAAATACTGATGTCAACGTGCATAAAAACTCACTGAAACGCGCATGAAAACCTAAATATTTTTTCCATCAGTTCTTCTGCACATATGGTGTGATTGAGGCATAAAGTGGATCTTCAGCCTATTTTTAAAGTTCTTGTTATTGGAATCCTTTCCCCCTCCAATAACACTACTGGATAGTAAAAAATATTTTTTCTGCCTTTCTACACACCTTTTTTTTAAATTATCCTGCTGTACTTCCTGCTCTGATTGCCTAGGTCAGTGGTCGGCAAGCCGCGGCTCGCGAGCCACATGCGGCTCTTTACACACATTAATGCGGCTCTTCTATGTGCCGGGCGCCCGCTCCCCTCCCTCCTCTCGGGCGGCCGCCCCAAAAGTCAGGACTCTGCAGCTAGCCCAGCAATGGGCAAACTACGGCCAGCATACGGCCCGCGGAGCGTGGCAAACATTGGCTGTCAGGATGTAGGCGGGGCAGCGTGACGAACTCCTCTCCTCTCACAGTCCGCCATGAAGACCGGAACAACGCGGGAACACGGCGAGAGGAACGCGCGGAGCAAAGGTAAGTGAATTGACACAATATGGGGAATTAATTACTATAGGGGGGATGAATTACTATAGGGGGGATGAATTACTATGGGGGATGAATTACTATATGGGGGATGAATTACTATATGGGGGATGAATTACTATTGGGGATGAATTACTACATGGGGGATGAATTACTATATGGGGGATTAATTACTATGGGGGATGAATTACTATATGGGGGATTAATTACTATGGGGGATGAATTACTATATGGGGGATGAATTACTATATGGGGGATGAATTACTATGGGGGATGAATTACTATATGGGGGATGAATTACTATATGGGGGATGAATTACTATAATGGGGGATGAATTACTATGTGGGGGATGAATTACTATATGGGGGATGAATTACTATATGGGTGATGAACTACTATGGGGGATGAATTACTATATGGGGGATGAATTACTATATGGGGGATGAATTACTATATGGGGGATGAATTACTATGGGGGATGAATTACTATATGGGGGATGAATTACTATGGGGGATGAATTACTATATAGGGGATGAATTACTATAGGGGATGAATTACTATATGGGGGATGAATTACTATATGGGGGATGAATTACTATGGGGGATGAATTACTATGGGGGATGAATTACTATATGGGGGATGAATTACTATGGGGGATGAATTACTATGGGGGATGAATTACTATATGGGGGATGAATTACTATATGGGGGATGTATTTTCAGTTTTAAAAATGTGGCTCTCAAAATAAATTTCAATCGTGGTTTTGGCGAGATTTGGCTTAGTTGAAAAAAAAGGTTGCCCACCACTGGCCTAGGTGAATGATGTAGTGTGTGCTTCCAATGAATTCTGGGATATCATGACAAAAATCCCAGGAGTCTTTAGGCAGATTTTTTTTTTTGCTCTCCTTAGAGTTCTGTGCGTGAATGGACGGAGGAGAAAGGTGAAGAAGTGTGTTTATGTTTCAATATTTTTATTGAAAGATTTCAGTATAAAACGGTACGATATAAAACATGGTACGATAATACAGTTCACGGTCAAGTACATCAATACATTTGGTGTGAAATAAATTCCCCACCACTTGGCTGCGGACCTTAGACACGTGAGTCGCATTGACCTGAGAGGTATGCTCGGTTTGGTGTGAACCGTATATAGGCTAGCATGTTATATAGAGGGGGTAAGGAACAAGGATGGGAGGGTAAGGCGGGGAGGTGGGGAGGGTGGCGAAAGCACCAGTCAAGGGTAAAGGGTCTTAGTATTATATATTTAATTTATCAGCATTTTACGGAACAGTTTGGGTTCTGTAGCCATCAAGACCATTGGTGTTTGACCTTGTGGTATGAAGAATTGTTGAGGGCTGATATTTCCATATCACATTGGAAGTTAAGGTCTGTTACAAGTGAAGAGAGAGAGAGAATTTTGGGAGAGTTCCATAATTTAGAAGAAGTGTGTTTAGAGGATGGGGATTTATGCTTGAGAGGGCAGAGGAGGAGGGCAGGAGACATGTCCAAAGGTTGGGGATCAATGCTTCAGAGTGCAGAGGAGGGTGGGAAACATGTCCAGAGCAGGGGCGGACTGACAACTCATGGGGCCCCCGGGCAATAGGGGATCATGGGGCCCCTGTGTCCTTGCCCAAACTCAAAAAAGCCTATGAGAAAGGTACCAGGGGCATCTCATGGAGCCCCCTACTGACCCCGGGCCCTCGGGCAGTGCCCGAGTTTCCAAATGGTCAGTCCGCCCCTGGTCCAGAGGTTCAGGATTAATGTTTGAGAGTATGGAGGAGGAGGGCAGAGAGACATGTCCAGAGGCTGAGGATCTGTGGTTGTGTAGTCCAGAGGGTGGAAGAGGAGGGCAGACGGTGCGTCCAGTAGTGCCTGTACATGGCAGAAAGAGCGAGCCTGGACTTTCAATCCGTGATTAACATTCATAGGGCACAGTGAGGAGGATTAGAACTGAGCATCTACTGGCAAGGTGTGTGTCTGTGTCTATGTGTGTCTGTGTGTGCCATCCATATCCTGGTAGAAATAGGTGCCGGCTTCATCTGCCTATATTTAAAATGGCTGCCCACACAGCACAGGTGAGTGCTGTACTAATAAATAAATTCCAAAACAAATATAGCATCTTGGTAGCCCCTTCCTGCTTCCGCCCCAGCCCTGTAAGTGGATCTAAATGCCAGGAGGCAGACGTGGGCATTCTGGTCATGTGACCGCTGTGAATTACAATTACAGTGGTCATATGATCGGATAGCTCCCAATCGCAAGTATGCATCAGGAGATTTAGTGTACCCATACGTTACTGTGTTTGGAGCACAGTAAAGTGTTTACATAGGGAGGCATATAAGCGGCTGTAGGGCATTAAAGTCCACATGCTGAGAGGCCGCATATACAGTATGTGCCAGGTCATCAGGAAGTGGTTAAAAATTTACTTCCTAAATCTCATCAACAACAACTGTGACTGTTGTCGTTTTTGTAATGTTTTTTTTTCTTTGACTAAAGTTCCTCTTTAACCACTTGCCCTCCAGAGGATTTACCCTTCCTGACCAGGCCATTTTTTGTGATATGGTGCTGCGTTACTTTAACTGACATTTGCACAGTCATGCAACGCTGCACCTAAATTAAATTTATGTCCCTTTTTCCCCACAAATAGAGCTTTCTTTCAGTGGTATGTAATCGCCTGTGCGTTTTTTATTTTTTGCACTATAAACTAAAAAAGACTGACAATTTTGAGGAAAAAAGTATATTGTTGACTTTATGCTATTAAACATGTCCAGTAAAACAATAAAAAAAATCAAATGTCATCATAAATTTAGACCAAAATGTATTCCACGACACGTCTTTGCTTAAAAAAAATCCCAATACATGCAAATTAATTTGTTTATGTGAAAGTTATAGTGTTTAAAATGATGGTGTATATATACTGGAATTTGAAAAAAATTTTTTTTACTATTAATGGCGGCAATCAGCGACTGCGGCGCAGGACTGCGGCGGGCATTCTGACACGGGGGGGAACTGACTTGGTGTCACTGACATCTCCAGTGACACCCAGGGCTGCTGTTAGAAACCATGGGGCCCCATACAGCCAACCTGACAGGGCCCCCTCAAAAAAAGAAAAAAAGAGTACAGTTTACTATGCTTCAGTTATGAATGAACACAATGCGTGATTGGTACCAATTACCAGGGCTGCTGTTAGAAACCATGGGGCCTCATACAGCCAACCTGACAGGGCCCCCTAAAAAAACACAGTTTACTATGCTTCAGTTATGAATGAACACAGTGAGTGACTGGTACCGATCACCCATTGTGTTCATTCAGGAAAGGAAGGGGCTGGTAAATGTGACATATTTACCGAACCCTTCCCGCAGTCTCCATCCTGAAGGATCCTATTGTGTGCTTGCAGTTGCCGGTGAGAAAGAGAGGAGGGAGGCCGGAAGCATTGCAGGGGTGGGGATACGGGCAACAGAGGGAAAGGTGTGGTGCACGTGGAGGATGATGGGTGCAGTGGGGGGATTACTGGAACCGATCCCCTGTATGGCTCACTCTGAAGCAGCTGAAAGCCAGCAGGAGGGAGAGGAGAAGAAGCCAGCTTTCAGCCGCTGCAGCAGAGAGAGCCATACAGGGGATTGGTTCCAGTAATTGCCCCCCACCCGCTGTGCCGATCACCCACCCTGCCAATATCCAATTCACCCAGCTGTCTGGACCCCCCTGCTGTCCTGGGCCCCGTACAGGAGGACTGGTGGTACCCCCTTATCCACAGCCCTGGTGACACCAATACAGTGATCAGTGCTAATAAAAAGCACTGACACTGTACTAAAAGCACTGGGCAGGAAGGGGTTAACATGTGGGGCAATCAAGGGTTAACTGTGTGCTATGTGCCCTTTTACTATGAGGCTGTGTGCTGTGTTTCACTGTAAGCACACTGCACTACAGTGTTCAGGAGCTGACGGGAGAGATCTGTGTTGTTTATACACAAGTCTCTCCCCTGTTGGAGATACGAACAGGGGCGGACTGACAACTCATGGGGCCCCCGGACAATAGGGGATCATGGGGCCCCTGTATCCTTGCCCAAACTCAAAAAAGCCTATGAAAAAGATACCAGGGGCATCTCATGGGGCCCCCCACTGACCCCGGGCCCTCGGACAGTGCCCGAGTCTCCAAATGGTCAGTCCGCCACCAGCTCACGAATCACCCAGTGCCAATGAGAAATCACAGAATGGCGGAGTGGGTAGGGCATCCTACATATATACGTGATTTTGCACACCCATGCCGCCCTGTAGCAATATTTCTTCGGTGAAGGGCCAGTTCCTCCCCTCCCTTCCCCTCACCTTCCTACATGACCATACATGTAGCTGCTGGGAGAGGAGCAAAGAGGAATATGATAGAGTGTTACCTGGATGACAGCTCTGAGACTGCCTACTGTCGTTACATCCAAGAGGGTGGCACCCAGCAGTAGACTCAGGGTTTCCGGATGTCTTGACAAGGAAGAATTTAGGTAAATAACATAAATAAAATAATTTAATGCTCATAGAATCTTATGGGAATATTTCAGTTGAAATTAATGGTCTGGACACAGTGCTATTTAAAGTGAAATTCCAGCCAAAATATGTTTTATTATTGTTTTAAATAGCATGAGAAAGGTTTAGAACCTTCCCATCGTGGAGATGAACCTTTCTTGCTTACCTTTCTTACAGTTATTGCGACAGGAAGTGAGGAGAAATCTCCCTAACGGTGACACACGCAACAATTAAAAACTAACTGAAGTTTTACCTTTCCTTGCTCTTTCCAACAATAAAAAAGGGTGTTGCTGGAGATGCACAATTTACCTGATTTGGCCATATATTACAATAAATAAATTTGTCTAGCTTGGTTCATTAGTAAGACCATTAGTAATACCTCATCTGGAATATGCAGTTCAGTTTTGGGCACCAATTCACAAAAAGAACATTGGGGAACTGGAGAAAGTACAGAGAAGGGCAACCAAACTGATAAGAGGCATGGAGGAGCTCAGCTATGAGGAAAGATTAGAGGAACTGAATTTATTCTCTCTTGAGAAGAGGAGATTATGGGGGGATATGATCAACATGTATAAATACATCAGTGGTTCATATAGTAAACTTGGTGTAGAGCTATTCACCCTGAGGTCATCAGAGGACAAGGGGGCACTCTTTACATCTGGAGGAAAAGAAATGTAATCTCCAAACACGGAAAGGTTTCTTCATAGTGAGAGCTGTGAAAATGTGGAATAGACTCCCTCAAGAGTTGGATCTGGCCAGCTCAGTGGATTGCTTTAAAAAAGGCCTGGATTCTTTCTTAGATACACAGAATATAACTGGATACTAACATTTATAGGTAAAGTTGATCCAGGGAATATCCGATTGCCTCTCAGGGGATCAGGAAGGAATTTTTTTCCCTTCAGGAGCAATTTGGATCATGCTTTGCTGGGTTTTTTTTGCCTTCCTCTGGATCAGCTGTGGGTATAGGATTATAATTTTTTTTTTTTTTTGTGGTTGAACTAGATGGACTTTTTCATGCAGACTAACTATGTAAGGTGAAGGTACTAGTCTTCGCCTTTAGACTGTATAGTACAAAAGAAATCATTCACTGGAACTATATAATCAAAATTGTTAATGAAAGAACACTCATCTTGCTTTCTGGCGTGAAAAGAGCCTTCTGTGATCTGCATTAGCATTGAAATGGCTGAGGTTGTTTTGTCTTTTATGTTTATTAATATTTTTAATTTACAAATGTCTTTCACATATTGTGCTTTCAGTATCAGCCACTGAACGAGCCACCCCCTACTTCCTAAATGAATCTCCCTGAATACCAAGTTCAATTTCATTATATAAAGTTCATGGCAGATGTGGGTATTTTTAGGCATTTTGCCGCAGTACCCTATCTTTGTTGAACATGGAAGAAACAAAAAAAAAAGGCACTTGATGATTATGCAGTCTTCTGCTGAGTATCCAAGCAAGTTCATTATGCTTGAAATATGCCCTCCTTAACGCTTGACAGCTCCTGAAGGTTCAGCCCCTACCACTCTTTATATAGCTAGGCATGCAAGGACTAATTTCTACTGTAGTGCAGTGGCTTGGCCTCTGCAGTTAATTTAAACTATTTATCCATGAAATGGGGTAGATTGAGTTTTTGCTTAGAAACCATAATGTGCTGTAGAAATGCTGACGTCTAATAAGGTCAGTAGAGAGTTGGTAAGGCTTTTCTGAACAATACAAAAGTGAACCACTTGAAATAGCAATTAAAATGATTAGACTATTAATTTATAAATGTAGGGTTTTAGCAAGGAGTGTAATGACCATCATAGGGAGTTGCTTTTTTTTACAATATATACTGTATTTAATACTTATAAATTGTTTAGTTAATACATAGTTGATTTGTATGTTAATCGACTCTAAACCTCAAACAAAAAATGAAATATATTGCAGCTTACCAGTCTTAAAATGAGGTGGCTGCATTAGTTTTATTCCTTACTCCAACTGTCATCTGGTAATCCTGCAAATAACATACTTCCTCTCCCTTCATGGCTACAGTCACCCATTCATTGTATCTACGGAGGGAGTCATAATTGTCAGTCAGGCTGTCTACATTTGTTCATCTTAACCTTTCATAACATGTTACATGTTAAACCCATATTCATGGCGTAATACAGTGTTTCTGAACCTTTTTTCGGTCAAGGCACCCTTTAAAATTATGGACAGTCTTGAAGCCTCCCTTTCTAAAATGGGGGGCCTCTAGATTGTCCATAATGTTAACAGGGCACCCGTCTCTAAAATGTGAAAAACTATTCTAATAGTTTTATATAACGCAGGAACATCCGCACATGTAGGACACCCAACATTAGAGGTGATTTATTCTTCCAAAGCAAATATGCTTTTGCACACTGGAACTGACTAGTATGCCATTGTTTCCCTTCTCCCTCAGTTTTTCTCCATCACTGGGCTAATGTGTCCCCAGCACTGATGGAGAGGGGCAGGGGAGGGTCAAACTAGGATGCTGTGCAGGCAACTGACATCCTCCTTATCAACTGATGATGCCATTGGTTGTCAGGACGCTGGCGGCTAGAAAGACGTAGTGATGCACGATGCAAACCTGTGGCTTTGTGTAACTAAAAGGCAGGCTTATTCCACCGCTGTATACATGTTTTGGGCAATCTCTACACATTTTGCCAAGGCACCCCTGAATAAACCTCAAGGCACCCTTGGGTGCCTGGGCACCCTGGTTGAGAAAGGCTGGTGTAATATGCAATATGTTATGAAATGACCAGCCCCCTCATCCTCTGATCCCCCACTTTGACAACTAGCAGGGGATTTTCTCCCCCCACTAGCTGTCAAAATTAAAAAAAAATGCTCCACCCGGCCACATCACTTTTTCACAGTATTCTGTGAATGAGAAACTACACGTACTGACAGCCTTAGTGGCTGTCAGCTTGTAGTTCTCAATGAACTACCAGGCGCCAGGGTAGTTCACTGATTTTACCTGTCAGTAAGTATCGGCTTGCCTGTATGAGGTACAAGGAAGCAGATACACTGGCAGGTCTGATGGAGTCCTGCATAGCACCAGCAATCGGCTGATCGCAGGCTCCTACAACAAAAAATAATACATGCATGTTTTTTAGCCTCATTTATTATTTTTTGTTAAAAGGTGAACTTATCTTTTAAGGTCCCCTTCTCACATGCATACATTCTAGGGCCGATATAGACAGAAATTAATTACCAACGTGTATTTGGAGTGCGAAACTAAATCACTGTACCCCGAGGAATCCTATGTAAGTGAAAAAGTGAATTCCATGTAGATAGTGTCCTGTCCAGAATTTAAACCAAGGTCCAGAATTTCGATAATTTCCTTAAAGCGGAGTTCCACTCGACCTATCAAAAAATAAAACTCAGCAGCTACAAAATATGTAGCTGCTGACTTTTAAAAAACAGCCACTTACCTGTCCCTCGGTCCCGTGGTGTGTCCCCCGCAGCTCGTTTCAAGGGCCGTCCTGTATTCCAGGAGGCCGGCATCTTCAGTGTGGGCACCCGGCTGTGATAGCTTGTGGCTTCACAGCCTGGTACCCACTGCACATGTACGAGTAGCGCTGCGCTTCATGAATGGTCCTGCAGTCATCTGGGACCTGTCACATGTCCCAAAAGACTACAGGGAGGGAGGACACCTTCCGCTTTCGATCGCCTAGGCGATTGGACTGGAAGTGGGAGCGGGTACCTGTCAAATTCGGGTACCCGCTGCCCAAAGGTGCCAATCATTAATGGGGAGCGGGGGAGCAGTCCTTAAAGTGGAACTTTCCCTTTTGAGTGGAGCTCCGCTTTAAAAAGTAATGTCACTTTTGTTGAGAAAAAACCCTTCCCCTCTGGGTGATCAATGTACATTGCAGGAATTTTAACAAACTTTGTTGCAGGTTCCTACCTTTTTGTAATTCTGAAGAATTGTTGTTTGTTTGTCTGTGTCCATGTGCAGAGTATATACGCCCTATTTTTATTTTTTCAACTGCCAGCCCACTGCCTGCATCATAATTGAGGCCTCTTGAGAGGAATACTGATGCAGGATGTTGTGATGTTTTCAGGAAGCTATGTATAGTACCCTTCTGACCTCTTCCACCAGTATAGCTGATCTGCTAGCGTTGCATAGAGAAGCACGGTGATCTAGTGATGACATCACTGGATCTAAAATCAAGTATGTAATGAAAACAAAAAGGATTTATTTAAAAATGTCATTAGCATGTTGATGAACGGGGAAGAAGGAACCAGGGAAGGAAAAAGCTAAGCAGATCCAACTTCAGCTTTAAGGGGAGGAGCTTGCGGATGACGTCACGACATAGCGAACAATCAGCTTAGTGCTCAGCAGAGATACACGCAGCTCCAGGGCTCTCCTGACTGTGAGGTAATTTTTTATCTTACGTAGGACCCGTTATTGTTAATTTACCATGGTCTTGTGACTGGCTGGAGCATTTATCTTTGGTATTGGCTTTGCTGACGTGGATGATTACAGATATCTTGGGTCTGAGGACTTTTCAGTGGATGCTTGTTAAACTTGGTGCGGTCTGGCACCTGTCAAATGTGAGTGCATAAGTGTAAATCTATGTGAAAATAAAGCTTTTAAAGGGTAAACATTATGTTAGGTTTTTTGTTTATGAGAATTACTGCTGATCAAAAGGGTCTATTGGAGTGAGCGATTTGAAGTTACCTTTTATCAAGTTGATCTTCAGATTCTATACCCTTGGGACCAAAAATGCGGTTAGACCAAAGATTGTATGATGTGAGGTCACACTGCTGGAGGTGAGCAGATATTGGGTGGAGGAATAGCGCACCTATTTTGTGTTAGCTGCACCTGGTGGTCACAGGAAGAAGAATTAAGAAACTTTCTGCACTTTTTATTTTGGACTGTAGTATTGGTTTTGTTATTTTTAGTTCATGGTATTTTGTTTTCACTTTATTGTTTTAATATTATTGTGTAGCTCTGCACAGATACTATATATACATATATAACAGGGGCGGACTGACCATTCGAGTACTCGGGCACTGCCCGAGGGCCTGGGGTCAGTAGGGGGCCCCATGAAATGCCCCTGGTACCTATTATAGGCTTTTTTTGGGTGTGCTTTGAGTGTGGGCAAGGACACAAGGGCCCCATGATCCCCTATTGCCCGGGGGCCCCATGAGTTGTCAGTCCGCCCCTGATATATAATATAACTTTACATTTGCCCACTATTTGAGACATGGGTTTTGTGCACTAGCAACTACTGTTATAGTTATATATACATACAAATATTATTCATAGCAGCGCGTGAGTTTTTTTCACTTTTTTACAACTTCAGCTTTAGTTATTTGGCTTACATCTACTTTAAGGTTTAAGTTTTATAGCTTGCTAGGAAAATTCTTTTAAACCACAAATTATATAACAAAATCCGTATTCGTAGTATTAGGCTCCATGTACACAGGACGTTTGGAAAACACTTCTGAACGATGGAAACTGACTGCTGGAAAAGGTAAGTTCAAAAACATCCCTTTAGCTGCGTTTGCATACCACGTTTATGCGTGTTTATGTGCGTTTGTGTTTAGAAGCGTTTTTAAAGAGAACATCAGGAGACCCTCCCAAATGCCCAGCATGCACTGAAAAGTGGTAAATTAATACCTATTTCAGACTGTTTTAGAGAAATACACACAGTAAACACACACAGTAAACAGTTAAACATTTACTATTTCAGACATTTTGAGAGAAATAGAGAGAGCAGAAGCAGAGAGAGCAGTATGTGTTGAGATTACCTGTCTTTCCTGGTTGTATTCACTATGGATCCCATCATGAGCATAATGCAGCACGTTCTATCAATTTTTTTCCTTCACGCTAAGGTGTCCTTTTATGACACAGAGAATAGCTGCGATTCAGAGGATCGCAGCTATTCTCTGGTCATTCACAGTTTATAACACTCAGGAGAACATGTTCAGCCCTTCACTGGAGATCTGTGTTCTCCCTCCAGATTCTCCAGCCCAGAGCTGGAAAATCGGAGGGACCGCAAACTAAACAGAGAAAATTTACCTCTGCTTAGTAAACTGATCTTTTACTGTAATCTCGCGAGATTATAGTAAAATCAGCCGTTTTCCAGCGTTTGTGGACCGTTCTCCCTTCGTTTGGAGAACTGATCTACATATGCTTCATAAACGGCATTCACAGGAGAACTGTGTTCTCCGAGAATGCCGGAGAACTGAGCAGCGATCTATTACTGCTGGTTCATAAACGGACACCTAAACCTGGAACTGACTGCGCTGGTGTACCGGGTCCATTTGAATACATGGAAAACGCTTTGCATGCATTTCTGATGATAAAAAAAGGCTCAGGACAGCATTTGGATATGGAACAGTTAAAAAACGCTTCTAAACGCTTATAAATGCGGTTAGCCGCGTTTACACGCATTCACAAGTGTTTACAAGCATTTGGCATTTGAAATGCTGATAAAATCTACTCCTGAATGCAAGTTTAGTGCGTTAAAAAAAACAACTGTAAACTCAACTGCCTGTAAACGAATATGTGTATATGGACACATAGGAAATCATTAGGGAGAGTTCAGGGGCTGCTGAAAAAAACGCAGAAAAGCTCCTGAACGTCAGTTTATCAGCTGCAGTGTACATGAACCCTTACAATTATGTCTGGTTAGAAATATTCAGCTCCAGTAATTAAAAACTGAATTTGTTATTTGAAGAGTATATTATGCATTATAACATATATTTTCTGGTTCTGGACACTTCAGTGAGATGAAATCAACTTTTATAGTATACTTTTTAGAGTATACTTTTTGTGCCACACGTTGAGCCATAAATTCTGCATACTTTAAAACAGTTTGTGATGGGATGACGTGTGGATACTCAAACTTGATTATATGTATTACATTATATATATTCTGTCACACTATCAGTTCAGTGCCTTTATTGATTTTTTAACTACAAAATCAATTTCACAGTTTAAGCTTCCACAATAAATGTCATGTTTTAGGCAAATCAATTCTGGGAAATAAATAATGGTAAAATAACTGTACAGAGTACTGTGTAGAGTAATATGGGATATAGAATAAGATTCACCATATGGGGATCCTATTATGTTGTGGAGAGTCATGAGAAAGCATGCAAAACGTTTATTTCTTTCCAACACTTAACCACTTGACCTGTGGAAGGTTTTACCCCCTTCACGACCAGTGCATTTTGTCCTATTCAGCACTGTTCTACTTTAACTGGTGATTGCTTGGACATGCAACACTGTACCTAAATGAAATAATATTTTTTTCACACAAATAGAGCTTTCTTTTGGTGGTATTTGATCACCAATAGGTTTTTTTATTTTTTATTATATAAATGGAAAAAAACAACATTTTGAAAAAAACCCAAAAACAATATTTTCTACTTTCTGTTATATGACATATCCATAAAAAAATCCAAAAATCCAAAAATCTAATTTCTTTGTAAATTTAGGCCAAAAATTATTTTGCTACATGTCTTTGGTAAAAAAAAATCTCAATAAGTATATATTAATTGGTTTGTGTAAAAGTTCTAGCATCTACAAATGATGGTATATATACTGGAATTCACACCGCTTTGAGGCAATACTAGTAATGGCAGTGATCAGCAACTGTGATAGTGTGGCAAGCAATCTGGTGCTAGCTGACGGTGACATCAATAGTGATACAAATACAGTGATCAGTGCTAATACTGTACACTATACTAATGGTACTGGCTGGGTAGAGGTTAACATCAAGGGACATTCAAAGGGTTATCTATGTAGTTAACCACTTCCCGCCCGGCCCATGTAGATAAATGGCCAGACGGGAGCGTTGCCGAAGTGGTTTGCCATTTATAAATGTCGCAATAGGAAGAAGGGTCAGCCGCACACCGGAGGATAGATGAATATAGTGTGTATTTATTGATCCATAGGACACACAAAACACGAGGACATGAATACAGGACCTGTTAACGCGGTTCACATGATCTTGTGCTTAATCATGTATTCACTGTACTGCTAGAGTGACAGTATGTTAAAAAAACATAAATAATAATATAAATAATTATAAATAATAATAACAAAAAATACAAAATGTAAAAAAAAGTTTGAAAAATTATAATTTTTGGTTATAAACTAATTTGGGGTTTGTTTTTTTTTACTAAAAAGATGGCTGAATACATTTTGGCCAAGATTTATGAAGAAAGATTATTTATTTGCAAAATTATATAAGAAAAACACTTTTTTTAAAAAATTTCTGGACTTTTCATTTATATAGCAAATGCTAAAAATTTCATATGGGTACAGTGTTGCATGACCCCGCTATTGTCATTCAAAGTGTGATAGCACTGAAAGCTGAAAATTGGTCTGGACTGGAAGGGGGTGAAAGTGTCGGACTTGAAGTGGTTAAAGAAGTGTAAGGTGTGTAAAATGTGCTTTTACTTACAGGTCTGCCTGTTTTTCTCCCTGCAAAGCAAGGAAAAGAAACATCCAAATTGCTGATCTGTGTACAGAGCCTTGTGTATTTCTAAACGCAGGGCTCTGTGGGGGAGGGGGTCAAAAAACAGTGAAAAATGCTAAAAAATTAGAATGCTGGAAAACGCCTCTAAACGCTAATCCAAAAATGCTAAAAAAAGCTGAAAAACGCCCGCTTTTAATGTTACTTTACACAGCTAATGTTACCAGCGTTATCAAAACGTCAAGTGTGCATGAGGGCTAAAGGTGAATCTGAGACGTCCTGCACTCAGTCTTGTGTTGGGTCTCATTCAACCCAGAAGATTGAGGTCACCTAGTGATGGAAAGAAATGACTGTAGAGGACAACACTTAAGTGGAGATTTGTATTGCAGGCAGAGCAATTTTTTTTTTTAATTTTGTTAAAGGGTTAGTTCATCTTTAGTAAAAAAACTACCTATGCAGGTACGGGGTGTTTGTAGATAAAAAGAAGCTGTGCAGCTCTAATGTTGAAATAATGCCATTGCTATACGTGTAGGTCATTTATATACTTCCCAAAGCCCGACTGGAATACGCCCAGGACATCGCTAGGACGTTGCTAAGTGAGGCCTAGTCATTCCTGCTCTCCTCCACCATCGCAGGAGTGAGCTTTTTCTCTGATTCAAGCCCCCTCACTTGCTCTTTCTTTCCCCTGATGCAGTAGCTCTGAGCTCAGCGTTTTGGAGCTCACTCCTGTGATGGAGGAGGTGAACAGTAATCAGGGGTGTCAGACTGGTGGCCCTCCAGCTGTTGCAAAACTACAAGTCCCATCATGCCTCTGCCTTTGGCAGTCATGCTTGTAACTGTCAATCTTGCAATGCCTCATGGGACTTAGAGTTTGGCAACAGCTGGAGGCTGTCAGTTTGACACCGGTAAACTATAGGACCCCAACAAGAGAGTGTGGAGTGAGGAGAGATCAGGAGATAACAAGTCCCTTTTAAAGGGGAAGGCACGAGTTGACCGATCATAATTATAGGACAAAAAGAAGGTGAGTACATAGCGTGGAAAGTGGTGGACACAAGGGTGATCATATTATTCACACGTGGTGTGAAGTACACACGCAATGGGACTTCGTATATATCACTGGTGCGTGTAGTGATGCTATATGTGTTAAAATGATGTAATGTGTATTTAGCACATGAGTAGATTTGATATTGTTTGGAATGAAGTATAGATTTTCCAGCATGTGGGATATAGTTCCTTTTTTTCATTTGCTGATTAGTGTTGATATATGTACACCATGGGGTTTTGCTGTGTATGTGCAGCACTGCAATATATGATTTTATATTAATAATTGGAGGTGCGTGGAATAATTGGTAGTGTAAGCAGCAGCAGAGACATAGCAATATAAGTGATGTCGATGATTGGGGAATAGTGCTGTGGCCAGGGGCAGACTGACCATTTGAACACTCGGGCACTGCCCAAGGGCCCGGGGTCAGTAGGAGGCCCCATGAGATGCCCCTGGTACCTTACACTGGCTTTTTCATTGGCTTTTTTGGGTGTTGGTGAGGACATGGGGGCCCCATGATCCCCTATTGCCCGGGGGCCCCATGAGTTGTCAGTCTGCCCCTGGCTGTGGCTGATGCTAAATTCATCAAAATCAGAAAAAAAATATCTTCCCAAATACTTTGTATGTTCTATATGACATTTGCCCGTACCGTGTAAACATAAAACACTTAATTAAATCACAGTTTCATCTTCTTTAACCTCCTTAGCGGTATTCCAGAGTGTAGCTCGGGGTAAAATGTCAGTACCAAAAGCAGTAACCCCGAGCTACACTCGGGCTTACCATGCGGTGTTGCTCAGGGAGTCCCTGCAGCACTTACCTTGTTCTTCGCTCCCACGATGTGTCCCCTGCAGCGTCCCCGGCCATCTCCTCTGGCTCTGGCCGATGCAGGCATCCGACTTCCGTGTTCCGGTCCCTGTGACGTCGGGACGTACGGGCGCCGGAACCGGCGGCAAATTTGAAATTTTTTAAAAATGTCATTTTTTTTTAAATGATTGTTACATAGTAAAACATTGCTGTTTCAAACCATTTCACATACATTTTGTCCCTAGTGCTTTGTCCTGTGCCCTGCCTGCATTTTGACTGTTCTTTCTGCCTGGAAACTTAGAAAAGTCCATGGCGTCCAAAAAGCGTCCCTTTACGTCAAAAGCGGTTTTAAACCAGCTAGAGAACAGCGATAGTAAATCAGAACCACTTGCAGAATTGAGTGATAATGATTCGTGGGGAAATTCGTCATCAGACACTGAAAACGATTTTGCGACTTTGCTCAGCGATGTGCGAATTTGCCTCTGTATTTCAAATTTCAGTGTTTTTGGTTTGATTATATTATTGAATTAAATTTATTAAGTGTTCTTGCAAGAACACTTATTGTTTTCTCACATATATATTCTTATTCTTATTATTATAGCCAATTTTACCACCCTAACTCCTCCCACAGTTTTTACATTACATAGACAAGTAATATACCGAAACGTGCGGATTGTTCCCGATTGGTGTGCTATTACTTTGTTACTTTTTTCGCCGCATGGTTCACGAAATATCGCCGTTTTTGTGGTGAAATTTGTCCCATAGGAATGAATGGCGCAACTAGAGTGGGAGCTGACAAAAGAGTGTGGAAGGAAAAATCAGGACATGATTTCTAAACTGCCATCACTCTGTCATTTTCAAGCCCACCTACACAAATCTTATATCAAAACGTTCAGCTAACCCTGCTGTCACTAACCGTGCTGTCCACGGCTAAGCCATAGTCCTGATAGTTTTCACAATATGACCATTTGTTTGCAACTCTTGCCGCCCTTTGACTTTCCTTGAAACTTCACTCACAGTCACCTGAAGTTTTAAGGGACATTTTTAAACTGCGACTGTGCCTTCATTTTTAATATTTCAGAGACATACTATACATCAAAATGTAGGTCTGGGTCTTGTGATTCTCTTTGCTGTAGAATTTATACTTTTAAAACTACAAGTGTTTGAAGATGGCAACCGCCAGTGAAGTGAGCAAGTTGGAGCAGTGTGTTTATAAAAATTCCTCTCAGCTCAACTAGAGTGAGTTGCCATAGCAACCCAGCTGTGTCAGCAGAGTGACCAAGGCTACTACGCCCACTCTAGTTGTAGACTACTGCTGCAGGCAAGAACACTTCACACAATTTCCCCAGAAATTGTACATTTTCTAGTTATTATTATATTATTATTTTTTATGATTATTTATTAAATTATAATTTATGATTTCGTGTTTCAAATTTTATCCTAGCCGGGATGTTTACTAGACTCTTGTTCGGACAGATTTCAGTGTTTATTCCTAAAAATTACAGCCTGCAATAAAAAACTACCTATTTACATGCAAAAAAAAGGTACCGCTTTCAGCACAAAAAAACGGAAAGAATCATACCGCCGAGGAGGTTAACAAATTAGTACTATTTAATTGCTAATACCTTGGTCTTCAATGTTTGGATATTGCCCTATATATATCTTTTTGTGAGTACTTTTTTTATTTTAAATTTATTACTGTCTAGTCCACCACAGCGATCTACGTCATCAAGGATGTCTTAAGCAGGCCATACATGGGTTGAATTCCGAACGATTTTTCGATCGAAAACATCATTCGTTCTGTAATCCGATGATTCCACTAATGGTTTCGAAAATCAGTCATTTTTCACGAATTTTCCAGCATGCCCGATAAACAAAATGGGGAGGAACCAGGAAAATCGGCCAGTGCCATTGCCCCACTAACAGAGAGAAAATTGGCTGATTATTCTTAGGTCTGATTTTCAAATGAAAAATCGTTCAAAAATCGACCCATGTATGGCCGGCCTTATTGACTCCTGCAATATTGGTGTCATCAATCCTAAGAGTCAACTGGCATCCTCCGTTTCTGGCTTTGTGTTATTTCAAAACCGGAAATGATGTGATTACAGGATGCTGTCTGCTTCTGGGTTCCCTGTTGTTAACAGGTTACCATAACAACAGGGTGGGAATCTCTGCCAACACTGCCATTGCAATGGAAACCTGTTAACTACAATGTGCACTGTGCCGTGTCTTCACTGCGCAGGTATGAGACCTGGAGGTGCATGCTGAGTAGCCGGCTGCATGGAATCAAGGAAGTGTATGGGCACCAGCTTTATATGTCCACACAAGCAATGGCCGCCACCAGAATTTCGTGAGGAGCAGCTGCTACACAATTTAGGCAAGTAAAATGTGCACAGATATATAATGCAGTAGCCAAAGTAGATGAAGAACTTTGCAAGAGTCCCAGATATGTTTTAATTTAGATTTTCACTTGAAGACTGTGGTTCCTCTCTAAAATGGAACTTCACTCTCTCAATCATCATTGACTAGTTTGAATCCTTATGCTGCTAGCATTAGTTAACCACTTCCTGTCCGGACACTTTTACCCCCTTCCTGTCCAGGCCAATTTTCAGCTTTCAGTGCTATCACACTTTGAATGACAATTGCGCGGTCATGCAACACTGTACCCATATGAATTTTTTAGCATTTTTTTGAGACAGATAAAGCTTTATTTTGGTGGTATTTATTCACCACTGGGATTTTTATTTTTTTTTTGCTATGTAAATTAAAAAGTCCAAACATTTTGAAAAAAAGGGTTTTTCTTATAAAATTTTGCAAATAAATAGTATTTCATCATAAATCTTGGCCAAAATTTATTCTGTTATCTTTTTAGTAACACAAAAAAAAACCCAAATTAGTTTCTAACCAAAAATTATAATTTTTAAACATTTTTTTTAAATTAAAAAAAAAAAAAATTATATTATTATTTATGGGTTTTTGTTTTTTTATTTTACTTACTCTCACCCTAGCAGTACAGTGTCACCATGGTGACACTGTACTACTTGTGGGGGGTGATGTTTTTTTTTTTTTTACATTGATTGCTTTTACAACCATAAAGGCTGTAAAAGCAATCATTTCTCCTTCTCTCTAGCTGCATTCTTGCAGCTATTGAGAACTACTGAGTGAGCTGTGATTGGTCACAGCTTGTCACATGGTACAAGACTGTTGTGAATAGCCTTGTACATTCACAGATTTCACACGTAGTAAGCAATGATGTCACAAGTGACATTTTGCTTACTACTCTGCATGTGATCACTGATTGGCCAATCAGTGACCACATGATCCGGACCTCGCACAGAGGTCCTGTCCGATGTGTCCCAGGGAGCGCGCGCAAGCAGGGTGCGGGGAGGCCGTTTAAAAACGTCCACCCGACCCTGCACTGCCACCGTCCGGCTGTTTATATACAACGGCTGGACGGGAGGTGGTTAATAGATATGAACATATATTTACTTGTTTTGAGCTAATTTTTTTTGTTTATGTTTCTTCACCTACTTCCTGGTTAATTGCCTAGGCAAATTATGTCATACATCCCATGAGTCTTCTGAAGGGGAAGATGGTTTTTTTCAGCTGAGCACACCCTCCTGCTTGTATGCCTGAACTAAGGGCAGATGGATTCCAGAAAGTCAATGCTACATGAATCATCTGCCTTTACTCAAGATGGCCATGACCAGAAATGCTAGGAGGTGTTTTTCAAAGTGATTTCTCTGAAAATTAAAGCATGGAGACATACCGTAGATGGATGGGGGAGTTTGCTTTGAATATTAAAAATGGACTTAATAGCATTTTTGCTTTGGGCAGCTCAGATGCAGTGTAGTTCCACTTTAAGCAAGCACAATGTCAGTCTGAATTTTAATATTTACACATCTATGATAATGTCGCCATTGTGCTAATTCTGTCTGCGCAAACCCAACTTGATATCATTTTTATGTTACATTATTAATAAATACATAGAAGTGCAGCGCTTAAAAAGTTACAAATAATCGTAAGAAAACAGTGAAAAAAAATAGTCCATCCAAAAATAAAAGAAAAGTCCCAGAGGCTGTGATGATTAAAAGAAAACCAAGGACAGTTGTCACCAACCACTACTACAGAAGGCTTACCAGAAAGGCATGACCCCCTGTTAAGAATGGTCAATCACGCTTTGTTAAACAATACAGAACGCTGAATTAATTAGGGTAGCTAAACCATTCAGGACCCAGGGTGGAGCCACACACACTACTGCGCATGTGCCAATGGCCGTTGGCCATTTTGGAAATTGGAAAATTTGGATTTTTTTGCCAATCAATGCCTAATGATGTTTGCTTACATGTGAGTGCAACCATACTTTAACCCCCTTAGCGGTTTTCCCGAGTGTTGCTCGGGGTAAAATTTCAATACCAAGAGCGGTAACCCCGAGCTACACTCGGGCTTAACATGCGGCGTTGCTCAGGGGGTCCCTGCAGCACTTACCTTGTCCTTTGCTCCCGCGATGTGTCCCCTGCAGCATCCCCAGCCATCTCCTCCGGCCAATGCCGGCATCCGGCTTCCGTGTTCCGGTCCCTGTGACGTCGGAACGTACGGGCGCCGGAACCGGCGGGAAATTTGAAATTTTTTAAAAATGTCATTTTTGCTGTCATTGCTGTTTCAATGCATTTCACATATATTTTGTCCCTACTGCTTTGTCCTGTGCCCTGCCTGCATTTTGACTGTTCTTTCTGCCTGGAAACTTAGAAAAGTCCATGGCGTCCAAAAAGCGTCCCTTTACGTCAAAAGCGGTTTTAGAACAGCGATAGTAAATCAGAACCACTTGCAGAATTGAGTGATAATGATTCGTGGGGAAATTCGTCATCAGACACTGAAAACGATTTTGCGACTTTGCTCAGCGAGAGGGGAATTTGCCTCTGTATTTCAAATTTCAGTGTTTTTGGTTTGATTATATTATTGAATTAAATTTATTATTATTATATTATTATTTTTTATGATTATTTATTAAATTATAATTTATGATTTCGTGTTTCAAGTTTTATCATATCTGGGATGTTTACTAGACTCTTGTTCGGACAGATTTCAGTGAGTTATTCCTAAAAACTACAGCCTACAATAAAAAACTACATATTTCGGAAAGAATCATACCGCCGAGGAGGTTAAATAAATGTTGTGATTATGGTTTTACACTATGTGGAGCGTTCCTATTTTGCATGTTTTCCACTACGAGTTCAAGCCTTAACCTGAATGGTTTAGCTACCGTAATTAAAGTCTATGGTTTGGAAGATCCTCATCTACTGTTTTGGTGATCTGGAGGAGGATTTGAGTGACCAGCTTTCTGGATTGTTTAACAAAGTGTGATTGACCACTCTTAACAGGGGGTCATGCCTTTCCGGTAAGCCTTCTGTAGTAGTGGTTGGTGACAGGACAACTGTCCTTGGTTTTCTTTTGTTTCATCACAGCCTCTGGGACTTTTCTTTTATTTTTGGATGGACTATTTTTTTGACACATTTTTCACTGCTTTCTTATGCTAATTTGTAAAGTTTTAAGTGCTGCACTTCTATGTATTTATTGTTGATTGCCTAGTATCTGGGTTTTTGTGTTCAGCTGCTATATGTTTTACACTTCATTTTTGATTATCTATTGTGGTTCCTATTAGCGCAGGTTTATATATATATATATATATATATATATATATATATATATATTTATCCTATGTTACATTATTGTTTTACACATATGGATTGTTTTCTTCCTGGGTGTGCTGGTATACAATTTACTAATAGTAAATGTCTGAAAACTAGGTTATTGTGCAGACCTCTGGACATGTTGAGGGCCACATTTGAGACCCTTTATATTTAATAAGTTGACCACCATAGTCTCACGTTGTTATACCATGTTTTTTGCTTGCTTTTCTATTTAGTTTCATAACTCTTAATATCAAGATTTAGTAAAATGATGTAATTGGCATCTACACCTTTTGTAGATAGGCATGTGGAATAGAAACATTTTTCAACAAGTCTGTGTAAGAGTTCAGCTTGAAATTATCATGCTGGTTCAGCTTCACATGTAAAGGCAACAGCAAAAATTTCCAGTCATTTTATACAAAAGACAATGTTTGCCAGCTGTATGGTGTGAAATCTCTCCTCGGCTTTATTTTTAGACTCTGAACTTTCTTTTAAGCTTCCTCGCTGTTATTTTAAACTCCTGTAGAAAATCAAGACTTTGAAACTTCTTGCAGGATGTTTCAGTGTTTTACCGATACAAAATGAATCTTCCATTTCTTTCTGCGTTTTCTAGAGAGATAATTAACTTTTCAATTAACTTTAATTTAGTTTTCTTGATCATTAGGATTTCAGGAATTGCAAATGCCCTGTGCTCCTGCATAAAGGGATGGTTTTGGAATGAATCTGTGCTTTTTGACTATGTCTTTTTTGTCACTGATTTCATACTGTCAAATATTGTTTGCTTGTAGGACAAGAAAACTGATCTGCAATAGTGAAAAAGGAAGAGCCGCCTGCAATGTCTTTTTATCCCACTGCACTGCAAGCAACACAGCCTACATGAGACTGACAATGCTGCTATGAATTCAGGAGCAGTGCAGCGGTGTTGTCTCCTCTTCCCAGGAAGCTTCATGAGGTGGATCTCACTGACAGGTTCATAAGGTATTTATGAGGCTTTGCTAAGAAACTAAGGGAAAACGCAAGTGCAGATGAACGTATAAGTGCTGCAACACAGATCACAGGTGTTTTGTTAAAAAGGAGTCCAAAGTTGTACTTTAAGTTGTGTTGCACAATTTGGAATACTAGCCATTTAATTTTGATTGCTGAAATGCACAGCTATAAACTGTTTTTATTTGGAAAATAATGTATAATTCTGTTCATCCAGTCTTGTAATCAATCCCCAGCTTCCCTTCCCCTGCCAGACAACACAGATCTCAACCTTGACAAAGTGTGACAAATCTAGCCTTTTAACAAACATATTACTGTTGCTATGTGTGATTACTGAAGAACTGATGATCAGGAGGCTGTGACACAGGGGTTTTTAGACTTTCATAAATGCGGGTCTGATGTTTTCGATGAGTGCTGAATCGGATGGATATTTATATGTAGTTGAAAGTGTGGCTGTTGGAGTATTATTATTGTAACATGGCATCTCAGGAGTGAATGGATGGGTATCAATATATACAAGTGCGATGTTGATATTTGTGAACTAAAATCTTGTTCTTTTTAAACACCTAGATGCTCTTAAATGCATAGATCATAGTTTGCATAGTTCCCTGTGCTCCGAGAACGTTAATCTATAGCTGTGTGCACTACTATTTCAGAGGCCACACTGTCAATGACAATTGTTCGTCTACACCAGCAATGGGCAAACTACGGCCCGCGGGCCGTATACGGCCCGGCGGACCTTTTAATCCGGCCCGCGGAGCTAGGCTCCCGCTAGGCTCCTCTCACAGTCCACCGTGAAGACTGGTGTAGCATGAAAATCTGTCTCCTATGAGGATCTGTCCCCCTCGACGTATCTGCGCATGTGCCGGAGATCGCCGATCGGCTGCTAATGCCTGAAACTGGCACATGCGCAGATACGTCGAGGGGACAGATCCTCATAGGAGACAGATTTTCATGTTCCCAGTCGCTTCCACTTTGTTATAATACCACTAACAGTTGACCGTGGAATATTTAGTAGCAAGGAAATTTTGCGAATGGACTTATTGCAACCTATCAAGGTACCACGCTTGAATTCACTGAGCTCCTGAGAGTGACCCATTCTTTCACAAATATTTGTAGAAGCAGTCTGCATGCCTAGGTGCTTGATTTTATACACCTGTGGCTATGGAGGTGATTGGAACTCCTGAATCCAGTGATTTACTTTTGGCAATATAGTGCCTGCAGCAATCGCATTTCTTAATTAACAGATCTGTTGTTTTAGAAGATTATTATAGAACAGATTCCTGTGTTGCCTGTGTTTGGAACTTTTCTAAGATAAAGCAAAATGTGAATTTTTGTAACTTGTCAAAGGGTACTTGCAGAGTAGAAAGGGAAAGAAAATAAAAGTGAGAGAAGAGAGAGTGAGAAAAAAGGTAGCAGCTTTAGATCAGACAGATCATTTTAAAGCTCTGTTCACTCTAAATACAGAAGGATAAGGTGAGAGGGAAGCAGCAACAGCATCCATTAGATCAGCATCTGCAATACCTAATTCCTGGTTCCTCTATTGTGGCGAACATCCAAGAGGCCCATTTCTTCAAATGAAATATCTGATTGCCAACTGCATGAGTCATCTTTCTTCCCAAAAGTCATCTCATGCTACTATCAGGCTCATTCACTCCAAAGGGCCATTCAACTTTGTGGACTGGTTGAAAAACCAGCAGGTAGACATTAGACATGTGCACACCAGAAAATTTTGTTTTGTTTTAATTTCAGAAGCAGTAGTAAGAATTAGGCAAATTTAGTTTTCGGGATTCGTTTCGTATATTCGTTATACTCAGTGAATTAAAAATGTTTGCTAATTCGCCCAGTATATCTTTGGATGCATCCGAAATCATTGTGAATAACTATGGTTGTTAAGGAGCTACATCCAGATCCCGCCCACCCACGTGAATGAGTATGGGTTACATGGTACATCAACAAAAAAAGGGAAGAAAGTACCCAGTTCAACTTGCCAGCCGGCTAGCCAACAACC